>NC_045772.1:39526922-39837756 GCF_008692025.1 Phocoena sinus | reverse complement strand
GTGGGTTCGTGCCCCGGTCCGGGAAGATCCCACATGCCACCCAGCGGCTGGGCCCGTGAGCCATGGCCACTGGGCCTGCGCGTCCGGAGCCTGTGCTCCGCAACGGGAGAGGCCACAACGGTGAGAGGCCCGCGTACCGCAAAGGGGAAAAAAAAAAAAAAAAAAAATTAGCCCTCTATTATGCACTTTTTCTAAGGCTAGGCAGAGTGATTGAATAAAGCTGACTAGATCCCAGCTCTCATTCATTCTAGTAAACAAATTCTGATATCGATAAATTCTTTACAACAATAAAATAGGATAATATCACAGTGAATGAGTTGGCTAAAAGAGGGGAGAAAAGGGCCTTTTTTTCAAGGTAGGACTTTCTGGAAATATGTCTCAATAAATGATAAGTGATTAACCTGAATATTAAAATAGATTTTAATAAAATATTGAGTAAATAGTTGGCATGAGCCCAGAAAGGATTCAGGCTTAGCCATTGAACACACATGCACTTTAGAAGCAAATGGCTTGCCTTCAAGATCTAGCTCTTCTGCTTTCTAATTGTTAGCATTGGCCAACTTTCCTATTTCTGCAAGCCTCACTTTCCACATCTTTATGCAAACATAACAATGATGCCTACCTTACAATTTGTAATGAGTACTAATAGGCATAATGTATTGTAAAAGGCTTAGCCAAGTGTTTGGCACTAATAAAAGTGACCATTTTAGAGCATTTGGGGGAATACAGTTTAGTCCAGCTTGACTGTAACATATGAGGAGGAGTAAGGGAAGATAAGTCTACAAATATAATTGAAACCAGAATAAGCAGAATGTGCAACACCAGCCTATTCCTTAAGCTGGAAAGAATCGTGAAATGTTTTTTGAGCAGGGAAGTGATGTCTCAGTGCTAGGCTTTTGAAAGATTGATAGATCAGTTGTTTACAGAATATTTTGGATACTGGAAATACAGAAGTAGAAAATCAGTTAAGAAGCAGTTTAATTACTCCCACAATAGAGACCAAAGCAAGAGAAAGTATTGCAGACATTACAGAAGTCAAGTTGACAGGACTTTGTGACTAAGTGAATGAGTACAGGTGTCAAGGCTGGGGGCCTGAGAGAATAACTGAACAGAGATGGCAATGAAAGGACCCAGTTTGAGTCAGAAGAAGATGACTCAGCTGTGGGCACACTGGTTTGAGATTCCAAAAGATACCCAGCCAGCAGTGGAAAATGTAGAACAAAAATAAAGGGGAAAGCACTAGTTAGAAATGTAGGTTAGAGTATCATCAACATTCAGATTGTAGCTGAAGCCCTGAATGCTGGCAGGATAGCTCTGCCAAGAGAGAATGGAGATAAAAGAAAAGGATGGTAAGGGCATAGTCCCAATGTCTGAATATTTTTCACTAAAGAAACTAGAAGAATGAGTCTGGGAATGAGACGGGGAAGGGAGGGATCCATATGAACAAAGGACAGCCAGTAGACACAATGAGCAGATTCTACATGTCAATTGCTGTATGTAACTAATACCTAAATAATGAACTTAAACACTTTTATTCAGATATTTAGTTTATAGGATGCCAAAAAAGCTAATTTAAAAATTGTTGGTAATGCTTTTCACTCATCATGAAAATGATGTAAAATTCTTGAGCTTTGTCTTTTTTCTTGTATATATCTAATTTATTTACAAAGTCCTCATACAGAGGTCTTTTTTAAAATGTTCCATTTCTAAAATATAGAAGCACTTCTTAAGGAAATTGTGAAATATTCAGACTTAGCTGAATAGCTACCTAGAAAATAAGTCCTGTCAACAGCATGAAAAAAGTTTCCTTTGACGTAATAGCTAAAGGTGATGAAATTATTTCCTCATTAAATGACTCAATTCCCAGGGTGGCATTAGGAATACATAATATATGAGGTGTTATCACAAAAGCCTTTTTTTTTTTTTCTTACTGCTACACCTCTCCCCTTGCTTTAATTATGATAGAAACAAGGTATAAACAAAATCAGCAAGTATAAATTAAAATGATATAGATTGTTTCATATCACTAGTTGTTCACCCCCATATTTCACATTGTGTTTTGCAGACCAGAATTCAAGTTAATAGGGGAAAAAAGTTTTTCTCCTTCAAACAGGCAGACTTATTTACATAAATGAAATTATGAATGAAATTTTAAAAATAGAACTGATATAAAATATTGAAATACATGCTATGACCAAGTATATGTTAATAAACCTGAAAATGTCAATTAAATAAATATGTGGAAAACTAAAAATGATCAAAATTAACTCAAGAAATATATAACATAAATAGAGCAATAAATCAGATGAAGTTATTATTATTGTCAAAGAATTCCAGAGCCAAGAGAGTTTACCAATTGAATTTTTACATTCAAGTAATAACGTATTATATTATTTTCTATAATATAGAAAGAGTAAAATAGTTATCCATCGTTATTCTTGATTTCAAAATTTGATCAACATGAATAAACATACAACAAAAATGCATGAAACCTCAGCTATTAACAAAGTTGGATACAAATTTACTAACAAGTAACCAGTAATACATTAAAGGTGTAATCCATTATGATGAAGATAGGTTTGTTTCAAAAAAAATTAAGTTAATTAAATCAGTGAATTTGATAAAATTTTACATTCTCATTAGAAGTATTATCGTTAAAATCAGAAACGCGGCATGCTTATTCCCTCCATTATTTTAGAATAAGCTAGATTGTCATTCTCTAAAGAGCACATGCTTGTCTTCATAGACTAGTCCCAGAGAATTATCTAAAAACCTATTAGATATTCTTAAAGACTTTAGCTACAGGAATTTAGGTATAATATAAACACCTGAAAAACAGCAACTTGAATTTGTATCACCAGTGAGTAGTTACAAGACAGAAATAATTACCAACTAGGAAAAAATTAAAATGTATCCAGAAATAAGCCTTAAAAATTTGTGGCAACTATGTCAAGGAAACTATAAAGCTTTATTTAGAGATAAAAAAGGAAAAAAATTAGATAGGAAGATGTACTAGATGGGCTTCTGGATGGGAAACTTAAATATTGTAAAAATATGAATTCCTTCTAACTAAATTTAGAGATCTAATGCAATCTTTGGTAATATGTCATTGGAATATTTTTGAGAATTTGATACATGGTTCTAACATTCATCTGGAATAATAAGATAGAAGAATGACTACAATCAAATGGCATCACTTTTTTTGTGTACGATAAGAACTAATGATTTTCTTAGAGAGCAAAAATGAAGACATGCACCAAGTTGATAACAATACCAATATCTTGAGGGCGGGATTAAAAGAACTTGATGGAAGGGAGAGGCTTTTTTTTTTCTTTGTTTCTATATTTTTTTTTAGTGGGAATGATTTTCACTTTCTTCTGACTGTAATTTGCAATTTTTAAAAGATCCTATTAAAACAATAAAAAATGATCCTATTAAAACAAAAAAAAGGAAATATTTTAAATGAATATAATGAATGTTTAGTATGTTTAATATATAAAGATATATTTCATTTCAATAATAATGCTAAATTATTCTAGTAGAAACTTTAATATTACTAGATAATTGGCAAAAGAAGAAATTTCCTTGAAAGTTCACTATCATTAGTAAGTAACAAAATAAATTTAAAACAAAATAGAGATACCCTATTTATCTTTTTGATTTTGTGGTTTAAAATGTTAATATTTATGACTGATAAGGTAGAGTGACAGAGGCCCTCCCAGACTCTTCTTGTAGGAATGTAAATGGGTCAGCAGAAATCTTGCCTGTGAGATCACAATGGATTTTGATTTTCCAGCTCACATATTTGCGGATGTTTTTTTAACTCCTACAGTATTTACACATTTAAATAGTACGATATTAACATATTCTACACTATTTACCTATTACTTTTATAATCAGAAAAATAAAAAGCATTTTTAAAAAAATCAATAAAGTTGTTTAATGTAAATTCAGCAATTAGGATTTTTTAATATGGATTTTAATATTTTAATTAGGATTTCTTAAATCACTGCTTTTCTTAATTTATTTGTGAGTGACAGACATGGGTATGGCCTCAATTCCTCTCCCCAGTAAGTTCATTCATAATATTCTAGTAACTGAAATGAAAATACACAAATTTCTTCTCATAGGGGTGCTGGGTGATAGGTATAGTAATAAATGTAATAATATTAGTAGTAGTCAAAATATTTAACATTACCATGTGCTGGGTACTGTGTTAAGCTCTTCAGAGGTATGAACACAGTTAATCACCAAACCCTATATGGTGGGTATTATTGCTTTACCAATTTACAGATAAAAAACTAAGTGTCAGAAAAGTTACGTAAATGTGCAGGACAGCACTGTGACTCCAGAGATGGGATGCCAGGATCTTATGCCCTGCTAGACTGCTTGCTTGGGATTTTTTTTGAGAGGTCATGTAACTTACTTGAGCCAAAATGTTCTCAACTCCGCTGTAAAATGAAAATAATAACACTTGGCAGTGTTGTGAAACCAAATGATGTGATATATATGAAAGTGCTCTGAGCAGCAAATTCTGTAAATTTAAAACATGACTGTAGAAAAAATGGAGTTTAGTTTAAGTATTTAGATAACGGTTCCTTTCTAAAAAGTATCTTTCTTAGTGTCATCAATTATTTTTCCCTGTTCTTTTTAAAAAAATCTATGCTATTTTGTAGGAGAAATTGTTGTTCTTTGTTGAGTACAATGTCTGAAGCATTGTTCACCCAGTGTTGCTAGTTAGAATTTTACTACAGACCAACCAATCCCAACCACAGAAGCTGTCTTTGTGTATAAGACTTTAGATGCAGCAAATAATAATAATGTATCTATAGCAAGTTTTCCAGTATATATTACTACTGCCAAAGGACCCCGATGAGATGTGAGAGAAAAGAAATTAACTATTTGTGATTAAAGATGTAGTGAACACTTTACAGACAAGTATTTTTTCTGACCTTAATTAAATTTTGGTTGACTTACATTCTATTTATGATACCTCATTGCCCCCTAATTTCATCTGGGTAAAATGTTCTTCTTGTTGTCTCCTTTTGACTTCTGCTCCATTTTACAAGAAGTGACTAAAATTTTAAAACCTTTTTTTTTTTTCCATTTATGACAACAAGATTGAAGGAAGACTGCCATGAGTACAGAGTCCTACACAAGAAATAGAGATCTAGGTCAATTTTTCCAGTGGGGAAAACAAAAGTGGGCTGACCTCCAATATTACCTCCTGCCTTTTCTCTGTGATAAGGTACAGTAAGAACCAGAAATGAACTTGAAAACAAGAAGTAGCCTCCTTTAGTTCCGTAGCAACCTATGAATAAAGACTTCAGAAATCTATCCTTCTCTAAAATAAAGATTTTATGGGGTTTAGATCTTATTTTCCTTTGAGTAGCTGGAGACTCTAATCACTTTAAATCATAGGAATCTGTGGAAATCTAGAAAATATTTTATTGTGAATTCAGGTATAATACATTTATACTTTAATTCTAAAGCTAATTATTGATATCAGAAGTTTGCTTCTTAAACACTGATTAATAAAATGGATTTTTAATTTTATAAACCTTAATGCTTGATTTAGCAGTGTGGTTTAACCAGTATTTATAGATACAGATATCAAAAAAGAGCTTTAGGGGCTTCCCTGGTGGCACAGTGGTTGAGAGTCCGCCTGCCAATGCAGGGGACACGGGTTTGTGCCCTGGTCCGGGAAGATCCCACATGCTGCGGAGCGGCTGGGCCCGTGAGCCACGGCCGCTGAGCCTGCTCGTCTGGAGCCTGTGCTCCGCAACGGGAGAGTCCACAACAGTGAGAGGCCCAGCTTTAAACGTGTATGCACTTGAAAATAAAGTATAAATAGAAGAGCACAGAGAAATTTGCTAGTTATTGGTTCTTAAATAATAAAGCTAACAATTGTTAAATTCTTACCAAGTGCCAGATGACTTAGTTATCACAAGTATTACTCCCTTTAATGCTCACAAAAATTTTATAAATAATTAGCATTTTTAAGTCAAATGATTAAGTGACCTGCCCAAGGACATGCAAAGATAAAGTGATGAAGTTGGACTACACTCCCATTGGTCTAACTCTACAAAGAGTACTCCTTACCACTCATCCAGACTATGGGTACTTTACTTACTTGTTTTTTAAAATAGTCACTATAGTGTAGCGATCAAATATAAGAATATTGTGAATTTAAATCCTCCTCTCTTAAAATTAAAAAATACTAGTCTCACTGCAAAGAAAATCCTGAGGTGACTCCATGGTCTACAGTAGTATTCCTAACAAAATTTGGGATAGGAGGCTGTGGAGCAAAGAAGGGAAAACCTTTAGAGGAATATATAAGAATCCAAGAGGGCTGTTTTTATACTATGCTCACCACACCTCCCAATTCCAGTATTTCTCCCTATTCTTTTCATGCCTTACGTATGTACGTACCATTTCAAATACTCTTCCTCTTCCTGGAACATGCTTTCTGCTTCTACCCTACTTCATGGCTAAGTTTATCCTGCAGGTCTCCACTCACATGTTACCTTCCCCAGGAAGCCTACCTGTTCAGTTAGGGTGTCCTTCCTCGTGCTCATAGCACCCTGTCCTCTTTCCTATCATATCACGTCCCTCTCTCTCTCCCTTTCCCTCTAACACACACACAGTATTTTAATCCTTTATTTATACGTTTGTCCATCTAGTCCATCATATCCTTCCAAGCAGAGACAATGAGTTTTTCATTCATCTTACTGTAGTAATAAATTTTAAAAATAAAAGACAACTATTATTTTTATCCCAAGTGAGTACCACAATGCCTGCCAGAGACTCAACACTCAAAACGTATTTGTTGAGTGAACAAATATATTTCAAGGCACCTCCCAGTTTTCAATGTATTTTCTCATGTGTTCCCCCATTTAATTTTCATGTTACACCTCTGTGCTGAGTGTAATATTCTTATTTTTAAATAACGAGAAACCCAAAATGCAGAAAAGTTAAGAAACATGTCCAAGGTCACAAGTGCTACAACAAAACAAAACTGAGACTGAAGCTTATGTCTTTGGACTCTGTCCATTAGGGTTTGCCTTACAACTAAGACAAGAAATCAGTCTCCTAGGAAAGTACGAGGTATAGTTCTGGCATACCAAATTTCACTCCCTGAAAAACTTTACTACATTGAAGTGGTAGCATGCCACAGAAATTTTTAACTGTACATTTCAAGCTTAATGGACAAAATAAGAGTTTTCTTCAATTCAGTAACTGTTTATTACAGAGCATAGAGTCAGTAAATAACAGAGACAATCTCTGCCCTTCATGGAACTAAAAGTTTAGTTGAAAGGATTAGAGAAAAATGCAAATAATTTTAACTCAAGGCAAGAAAGAGATGCTACAAGAGAGTCAGTAGTTCATTGGACAAATTAAATAACTAATTCTATGTGCCAAGCTTCATGCAATGGGTTAGATATATGAAGATTTTAAAATGGGATTGTGGGCTCCCAAAAGAAAGCGATATCCAGTGGGTTGAATTAAGCACAGAGTCATGTGACGGGGACAGTGATGGTGGTGGTGGGATGAATTGGGAGATTGGGATTGACATATATATGCTAATATGTATACAAATAGATAACTAATAAGAACCTGCTGTATAAAATAAATAAATAAAATTCAAAAACTAAATAAAATTTTTTTAAAAAACAGAAAAAAAAGTTCTTCCCTCCCCTTTAAAAAAAAAAATAGAACAGAGTCATGGAAGTTGTAGAAACTGAGGGGATGCTGAGAGAGCCGGTTGACTTTCAAAGAATAAGGATAAAGGTGGTCATTCTGGGAGCTATGGAGACATTAGACAAAAGCTACAAGATAGAAACATGGGGGGCATGTTTTGGAGAGAACTAGTTTGATTAGAGTGTTAAAGGGGGAAAATGGGTGAAAAAGAATGAGTGTCAGGACCTTATATGCCAGACTAAGGAATTAATTCATAATTTGATAAGTAATGGTGATCCAATGAAAATTTTGAGCAGCAGAATGACATCACTCGAGGTGGGATTTGTAAAGATTTATCTACCTGGTGTATGTAGGATGCAGCAAGAAACTGAAGTTTTCAAAGCTAAGGATGATAGAGCAGCGTCATTTAGTCACACCATTATAGTACAGAAAATATTTAGGTGATCTAAAATGAACACATTCTTTTATTCCCTGAAAATAGATGAAACAATTTTAAGAGCGTCCCCACTGATGAGTTTTCATACTAAAAAAGCCTATCAGGGCGAGAGATTGCAACTCAGTACAGTTAAATTAGATTTGTTATTTCTTGGAACGAAACTCCCTTTGGTAGTTGTAGAGAAGTTCTATTGCAGATTTAAAAAGAAAAAGAAGAACATGAAGCACACAGCAATTTTTCATAGTTATTACAGGTGACATCTAAACTGGCAGGGTGCAGACAAAGAAAGGGCATGTAAATTAGACTAATAAAAGGGTTTCTTTAGACTCATCCATGAATACCAACAGAAGTATGTAAAGAGATAATGAACTTGTCTAGGGTAACTACTGATAAATGAGCAAGCCCAGATTATCTTTCAGTTCCAAAATGTATTTCACAGGAAGGTCAAGTCACTTTTGATTATTATTTTCAAAAGGAGTCATTTTTAGGATATTTGTGTTTCACATATAAGTTAGCCAAAATATTTTATGTATTATTATTTTAATTGTATTAATATGTATTACTAAATATGACTTTAACAACTGACATCCCAACATGCCTTAGAGATTTAATGATGCTTTTATCAAATAGAATAAGAAGATACTTGTCCTAGTGCTACACCATTGAAACGTGCACTTACGGACATTTAATAAATAGTTCTTTCATGATAGAGATTTTATACTCAAGAGATATGGCTTACAAACTATATTGTATTAGGTAGCCCCAAAACTCTCTGTGTTATAAATGCCATGAGATGATCTGCAAAAGAAAGAAATTTTCTATTGTCAATTACATTTTGGAAATTTGCATGTCTCTTTCTTTGGAGATACAAACTACATATTAGCATAGTAAAGTCTGATATATCCTGCCTAAATATAAAACCTATATAACTGTATTCAACCCAGTGCTTTCCAATCTTATGTGATAAATATAATCTATTTATTTTCCTTTCGTATCTATTCATATTCCATGCTGACCTTAGGAAATATTGCCAGCGAACAAAGAAGACAGCATTACATATTTGGAAAATGTGAACTTTTAATGAAAGATCTGCTCACCACTAACGCTACTTCCCAAAAAAGCTACTGGCATTCTGGTCTGAGTCAACCCATGGGGTGCTCAAATTTATCATGGGTGCTCATGGGGTCCCCATAGTCCTATTTAGCCCTGCCTCAAAAATGAGACATTAGGGGCTTCCCTGGTGGCATGGTGGTTGAGAGTCTGCCTGCCAATGCAGGGGACACGGGTTAGTGCCCCAGTCCGGGAAGATCCCACATGCCACTGAGCAGCTGGGCCTGTGAGCCATGGCCGCTGAGCCTGCCACGTCCGGAGCCTGTGCTCCGCAACGGGAGAGGCCACAACAGTGAGAGGCCCACGTAACGCAAAAAAAAAAAAAAAGAAAGAAAAGACATTATCTCTGATGATTTTGTCTCCCCAACTCTGTTGCCTCCATCCATTCATTTGATCAATGTTTTCTATGTTCTGACTCCACGACGGGGAGCATGATATATTCTGGAGATAAATGGTATACAGACCCCATGGCCCTCACCTTCACTAAAATAGTGGAAGAAAGAGACAAGAAAAGAGCCTGCTATGTTTCTAAGGAAAATACCTGCACTGTGGGAACACAAATGAGGAGCATCCATACCGCTTTAGTGGATTAAATGCTGAGAATAAACTGAAATCTGAAGAATAAGTGAGAGATAAGGAAGATTGTCATGCAAGGCCTTGGTGTGGAGAGCTTGACTTTTAGGGAAAAAGTAAATGTGGTACTTCACTCCATCCATGCAGTATGGATCCCAAGGGAAAATCTTTCTTATTATTGAATTTCCCTTCTCAGAAGAGTAGAGACGATTCAAACCTTGGTACCTGTAGGGTAATCCAAAGGTGAGAGGAGGTGGCATCATGCCTTTGAGAAGCTTGACCCTCTGCCCCTTGATTAAGTAACTGCTGTTACTTGGAGGCAAGAAGCTAATGTTGGAATCACCCCCACCTGCCCACCGTGATTTAAGTTTGGAGCTACAAAGAGCCATCCAGCTAACCAACAACTCCTCCTGCAGTGCTTCCTCTGTGGTTCTGTCCAACCCTGGAGAAGTTCCTTCAGGCAGCATTTGACTCTAAGTCATGAAGGCAACAATAAGTCAAGACCAGAAACACTTCTTTGAGACAGAATATAGCTCTTTGAAGTATGTCCACTAAATAGGAGATGTGTTAGGATACTGCTGGCCAAGCCTATATGGATGTTCATTTCTTGTCGAAACACTGATTTGTCTTTCACAGGAAGGTCTACTGGATTGTGAAATCAATGTATATGTCACAAATGAGCAAAAGAAAAGAGTACCTAAAATTGAAAATGTCAGTATTATTCACACAAACTCAAAAACACCAAATTGGTAACACTCTAATAAAATGAAGATGAAAATGTCTTAAAAACGAGAGACCAGAATATGTTATTATATGCATTGGTTCTACATTTTCAAAAGGAAACAGTCACAGGAGGCTGTGAATCATTTATCATCCTGACCAGACCTCTCCTACTCTTTTCTCTTTAAATTTGAAAATGGTGTAATTATTCTGTTATGCTTCATAAAACAGTGAATTATCTCCAATTATTTCAGATTCATAGGAGCAGTAAAATGCTTGTGTAAAACAACACACTCTTGGAATTTATTACAAGATTATAAAATTACAACTCTGAAAAGAGTTTCAAAAACATGTCTAACTCATTTTCCTTGCCTCTGGGCAGGACTGAGTTGCAAATAATTCCAGAAAAGAAAAACTATCTAAAGAGATGGTCCAACAATTATTCTTGTTAGCTACAGGGTTCAATTACACTTATAGAGAGACAAATATTTTTTCCATATGCCACAATTCTTAATGTCTCCTTATGTTTATATTCAGCTAAATTCTCCAAAAAAAATCACATTCTATCATGTCAATAAAAGTGAATGGTCTCTGAACAACAACAAAACCACAAAATTAAGTAAAGAAATCTGTCGATGACTTTCCCCCATAAGCTTTTGAAAACCCTTTCATTTATTTGCCTTGATATTTCTCGTTTTGTCTAAAAGACAGCACTGGCTAGACAAATTTTTAATCACCTCTACGTCAAGGATTTTTAAAATATCTTAAGAGTGGAAGGATAATCTACCCTCTGCACAAAAACATTTTGTTATTCCCACAGAAACCATAAAGTAAGCATAGCTTTTCCTCCACTGACATTAGAGGATATTAGTGGTTTTCTTAAATTGTAATTTAAAAGCGTGTTGGGAATCTGGGAGATGCCAGATGTCCCCTAAAGTTTTATCATAGTGTACTATTCTCCTCTGTCACTCAGCACACCATCAAGGCTCTCCTCTAGAGACTGTCCATCCACAATTTAGGGCTGCTTTGAGGATTTCTAGAACAGTTCTGAGACCGTGTATTTGTCAGTCAAATCTGTATTCAATTCCTATGAAGTTTCTCTCTTCCCCATACTCTGAAAGTTACAAGGAGCAGAGGGTGGACGCTAGTGATACGAAAATAGTAGCGTACAACCTCTGGCGCGAGAAAGATCTGTTTGACACCTGGTTCTGTTACCAACAAGCTAGTTGACCTTGGAAACATCATTTATATTGTCTGAGTTTCAGACCCTTTGGCCTTTAAATGGGAATGATACTGCCCACCTCAGAGGGAGAAACAGATTGAGATAATTTATGGAAAGCAAATAGCAGCCGGACACGCTGGTCCTCAGTCCATGTCTGCAGTTATCGTTTTCTATCATCGCTGGTGTTCTTGTTGTTAGTATTACTGTGTCTGTTGGGAACGATGGGGCACGAAGGCCAAAAAGCCCAGAGGAGTTTAGGATTGGTATCAGTGCCCCCAGAGAAGTGGTTGGAATGTGCACGATGTACAGTGGGGGAAACGCTGGGAGACTAGTAAGAAAGCAAAGTGTTTCCTCCACGTATTGATTTAAGAGGCACACAAAATTGCTAGCAAAGCAGAAAACCCTCTCATAAGTATCCCACCTTAGGTGGAGACACAAGGCTCAGGGTATTAACGTAACATACCCAACATGATTGAACAAGGACTCAAACCCAGGATTTCTGCGTCCAAAGTCAGTGCTTTATCTGCTTATACCAGATGCCTTTTAGGACACCAGTCCTGCCCATAATATTCTTCCCCAGCCAGCCAACCTCCTAGTCATTGCCTGTTTTTAACTCCCGTTGTATGTTATACTCATTTTATTTCAGCATAAATATTTGCTGTATTCTGTCTCTTTCTACTGAATTTTGAGCTCCAGGAGGTCAAAGAGAATTTCTTGTGCATCTCTGTATCTTAAGGCCTTATATTCGAATCTGAGTTCCACCTCTAGGATTGGTGGGCGGGTCACTTCTTTCCACTCCAGGGAGGGTGGCAACTAGGCCTCTCTCTGGGTTCCTTTAGAATCCAGAAGCACCTCTTGTAAATGGAGAAACGGGCACGTAGAGATTGGTGAATAATAAAGACTAATGAAAAAGCCAGGGTATAAAATTTAAAGTGTTTCAATTCCGGACTAAGGATAAATTCTTGAGCTTGGGAGTTGCTTCTCGAAAGTCCTGTTATTAGAAAGATTAATCTAGAAGCAAAGTACATGGACAGACTAGCAAGAGATGGGGGTTCCAGTAAAATCATTCCTAGGCTAATTAAATTCCCTTTTCGCGCACTTTTACTGCAATTAAAATATAAAATGTCTGTTGACATTTTTGATGCCTTGATGCGTATGGAGAGATACTATATTGTTAAGTGGGTTTTCCCTTTCCTTTTCTGTGCTTCGTATAATGCAGTCACTATCCACGTGAACCCACAGTGCTCAATGTTAAGTTCACCAAATGCTGTTCAGCACTGTTCCCTCAGCCAATTTTTCAATCTCAGAAGGAGCAACCAACTCCACAGTGGATGACTGCCGACTGCAGTTCCACACCATCACTCTTCAGGAGTAAGCTGCACTCAAGCAAAAAGCTCCCACCGTGTGAGCATGGATGCGATCAGTCCCTTGTCAGCGGCAGCAGCTGTGGGCCTAGGAGACCCTACTTTCTGCCCATGGGGTGCAGAGATGCAGACAGCTTATCTACCTCTAATGCAGGACTGGATTTTTATCTTTAAAAAAAAAAAAAGCTATAGAAAAGGTAAGGGAAAATATATAGGTTGCACAGGGAAGATTATCAAACCAGTCTTCATCCCATGTAAGAGCTAGGTCATATTTACAGCATGATTGGTGGTAGCCAGATATCATAAGTGCTTATGTTTATTTTTGGAAAAAATTATAGAACTTTCAGGGTAACAGCTAAAACTTCTAATTTTCATGGTTAGGGGGTTAGAGCCTAAATGTTCAGAAATTTTCCACAAACGCTATCATCAACTTAAAATAGGTGTATTTTGGGCTTCCCTGGTGGCGCTGTGGTTGAGAGTCCGCCTGTCGATGCAGGGGACACGGGTTCGTGCCCTGGTCTGGGAGGATCCCACATGCCGCGGAGCGGCTGGGCCCGTGAGCTATGGCCTCTGAGCCTGCGCGTCCGGAGCCTGTGCTCCGCAACGGGAGAGGCCACGACAGTGAGAGGCCCGCGTACTGCAAAAAAAAAAAAAAAGCTGTATTTACTAAATGAATTTGTATTGCGATGGACACATGCGATAGCAAGTCTTTGGCCCAGAGCCAGGAAAGCTTTACCTTTGTCCATTTGACCTCCCTCCTCTTGCCTCTGACTTTCCTTATATGCTGATTCCATCAAATAATTTGATGATTATAGAAACGATCCTTGACAAGATCCTTTATTCTTGAACTATATTATCATTTACCTTATCACCTTGCATTTGTGAATTGCATGTTAGAATAAGCCATTTTGCTATTTCACATGTGTACTTATTATTGGTTATGTATTGTCACACTCCGACTAAAATTATGATTTTAGTAAAGAAGTGGATGTTTCTAGAAATGTATGCACAACATGGAGTTTTTTCAAAATTTGACTGTACATCATAAGGGTAAACATTTTTCAAGTGAAATGTCAAGGGAAATTTTTTTCATGTAATTTGAATCGACAAGCCATTTGATTCAAGTCTACATACAATTTTCCTGTGTAAGTAGTGGCGCAAAAACAAATGGCATACTGTCTGTTCTTCTCGTTTAAAATCATAATCGAGTTTACCATTTCTGCTATGTAATAAAGCAAACAGCCCTCGTGTAGAAATTAGAAAGAAAAAGGAGAATTTAGCGAACATCAAAGTTGAGTCCAACACTGTACGTGTGTTATCGTCTGTAAATTTCACAACACAAAAATCAAGTAGTTATCTGAGTTTCCAGAGAATTAAGTAATTTAACGAATGTGTCCTGCTGGCTCTTTAAATGCTCTAACTCCACAGGCTTCTGTCCTGAGTACTGTCTTTTGCTACAGTACATGATTTTCCTGGGTGCTCTCATCTCTTTTCAGGGTTTCAATTGCTGCTTATATACTCCAATTGCTCTCAAATCCATTATTTCCCACTGAAACCTTTCTCCCAAACCTCAGACCCAAATGCCCAACTGCCTAAGATATCCTCCCTTCCCTGTTCCTAGACACTTCCTCCTCCAAATATCCACTAGTGGTTTCCCTATTCTTTCTACTCTGTTTCCTATGTATGTTCCCCTTATACACTAGCTGAGTTAAATCAACACATTAAACAAAGGACTCAATATGAAAAATTTATCAAAGTTATGTGACATTTCATGTGATCAAATATGTGATTCCAATAAGAGAATTTCCTTAAACATTTCATTCTTATACCTCAGAAGCCATACAGGCATAATCTGATCCAGATTCCTTGCTTTGCAGCTGGGAATCTGATGCTAATAGCAGCAGTTCAGTCTTTCACTCGTGATTGCATGGCCAGTGTCAGCCTTGAATCCCAAGTTCCCTGACCTGGGAGGAAGTTCTACTGGACCTTGTAAACTCCTCCTTTTTTCAAAAAGTAATGATTTAGGAGTGTGAGCCGGTATTTAGAGTAGTGAGCTATCATGTTTCAAATCAGCAGAAATCATCTATGTGTCATCTCAAATTATCCCTTATGGGAGAGTGGGGCCTAGGTCCATATTGTCACACTGTCTTCTGTATACGCTCCACGGTTGGGGTCAGTTTCTCTTCCCTGCAGTGGCTCCTAGCCTGTATTTTCCTTTCCTTCTCCTCTGGCAAACCCATTTCCCAGTCATGAGGATCCCGTTGTTCACATCCACACCACTCACTGCCCTACCTGACTCCCAAAATGTGGGGCTTGAGTTTAGCTACCAGGAAACATGCTTCAAGTTACCTCTTTCCCAGACTTGGGGTAGGAATGTTTTTGGTCTATAGAAATAGGCAGCCTCACATGTTAACTGCAAATGAAAACTTACTTTGTCTGTTGGGCTTTCTAACATCCTAGAACAATCTGGAATAAAATGTAGAGTGCATTTTTAAGTGACATTGAATAAATCTAAAAAGGAAGGTAGACCGCTATTTGATTTTGCTAGCCTCTTGTTGATTTCAGAAGCAGGGCCTCTGTCATGGTGAATTCAATTTTACACTTTTCTCCTCCCACTCAGGGCTCGTTAACCCCATAGTCACTCTCCGCCTGCACCATCACCCACAAGCTCCCCTCATGCCCATCCCTGGCAATTTATGCCTTAGGTTAGCTTTAAGGTCACGTTTATGAGTCTGCTAAACTTGCAAACTTAGCCACCTGAGATGCTACTAGAAAGGAAATGTTCTTATTAGCTGCTTTCAATAAAATTTTCTGGAGCTCAAGTAGTGTTTTTAACACCCCAAAGAGACACCTTGTAGAGAGAAGAAGTCAAGCCTTATATTTGCTTAATTAGTAATTACCTGTTAAGGTATTGAAATGATATACAACATAGTAGATGCCATGCAAGTCAACTAGCATTTATTGAGTTCCTAATACATGATACCAGACATAAACAAAAATCAAAAGTCCTGCTTGCCCTGGTAAAGGGGAACTTAGAAAAGCTGCATCTTTAGCCACACACTTTAATGAAACTGTTCCCCTCTGGTCACTGCTTTTCAGCACTTTTTGTAGTAGATGTCTTCTGTCTATCATGTTTCCTTGCAAGATTTTTAAGTTCTTTCAACTTATAGAACTATAGCATGTGTCTTAAGCATATTCTCTTTCTTCAAGCCCATCATCACTCACATAATTAGATATAAAAGACTAGAAATTTCTTTGAAAAAAGGTCAGTAAAAAGATTCACGGGCTTCCCTGGTGGCGCAGTGGTTGAGAGTCCGCCTGCCGATGCAGGGGACGCAGGTTCGTGCCCCGGTCCGGGAAGATCCCACATGCTGCCGAGCGGCTGGGCCCGTGAGCCATGGCCGCTGAGCCTGCATGTCCGGAGCCTGTGCTCTGCAATGGGAGAGGCCACAACAGTGAGTGGCCTGTGTACCGCAAAACAAAAAAAAAAGATTCACACTCCAAATAAGTATGAATTTTTAACTAGTTTCCTAAAAATTAATTTCCGGGGAAGTTTTTCAGTTGGAAGACTTTCCTATAAATTGGGCTATTTTGAACTTGAATATAGCTAATTTAGCATCCAAACGTGGTAAGTAAAGCAAATTTTTGTGGTCATATATATGTTCCATTCATTTTTTTTCTTTTTTTCTTAATAGGAATATAGTTGCTTTACAATGTTGTGCTAGTTTCTGCTGTACAATGAAGTGAATCAGCTATATGTATACATATATCCCCTCCCTCTTGGACCTCCCTCCCCCCCCACCCCATCCCACCCATCTAGGTTGTCACAGAGCACCGAGCTGAGCTCCCTGTGCTATACAGCAGGTTCCCCCTAGCTATCTATTTTACACATGGTAGGGTATTTATGTCAAACCTAATCTCCCAGTTTGTCCCACCCTTCCCTTCCCGCCCTGTGTCCACACGTCTGTGCTCTATGTCTGTGTTTCTATTCCCGCCCTGCAAATAGGTTACCCTCTTGCACTATTGGTGGGGATGTTCCATTATTTTATTGCCAATTAATTAAGTTTGGTAAGTTTGAGAGACAGATATGAAAATGTCTGAAGGATGATGATGTTTAAAGTGATTCTTTTTTCCACCAAGTTCTTAGTAAATAATAAATTCTCAATTACTTTGAGAAAGATTATTTTTATCTTCCCATATTTCCCTAGCCTCCCAGTAATCATTCTAACTATTAATCTAACTCGCTCTATTTTTTTAAATAAATGATGACATCTCCTAAGTAAGGTGATCATTAACATCCATCATTTTTATAAGCAGTTTGACTGAAAATGAAGAATTATGATGAGGGGACAGCCTAGTTTTACAGGAGAGTATTTCACCCTTCCTTTTGGAGACAAGTTCTACAGAGCCACCCAATGTGTGTTTAATTCACTTATGATAGAGAAAGAATGAAATATCCTTCAAAAGCTTCAAATCAACTTGCCATTTAATCCCCATGTTTCCAATAGGCTCTAACATTAAGCAAGAGAAGGAGCTCTTGGATTCCTACCGTAAGCTCCCATCTGTCTAAAAAGTTGTCTGCCTCAGCATTGCAGGTCCCATCATCCAGTTCAATTCTTTGGGCCATGCCACTGTTGCTGAAGGCATCCATCTCAAAGCACTGTGTGTGTGTCGGGGCCGGGGTGGGGGGCGGGGAGTAGTTGCAAGAGAGAAAATAGAAAAGAATAAATGCCCCATTAACGAAGTTATAGAACTGATTTTCAGATTCCTTAGCTATCACTTCAGAAATAAGGGAGGGGGGCATGGAGAATCTTATAGAAAAACAAACAGGTAATTATGTTGAAAATAATAACACCGAATGGTTGATTCTTCTGATCCTCTAGATACTAACAGCATCCCCACTCTATAGATAAGGAAACAGGCTCACAGGGATTGAGGAACTTATTCAAGCCTGTGCTTGAAATCACAGCACTGCATTATGGTAACACAAACGTTTTGTTCAATTACATTTTAGAAGCACATTTACTGCATAAATCTAGTTCTTTTGTGCATATAATCATACTATATTTTTTTCCACTGGCTAAAATAAAATTGAAGCATTTTACATTTCCTTAAATGGCAGTAGGTGTCTAAAGATTTAGTTTTCCATTTTTGGTGTTAGAACTCAATGAGCTCCAATTAGTGATTCCCCATAAACCTGAAACAAATAAACAGGAATGGTTTTTTAAAGTTAATAAATAAAAGTTCTCAACCCTCAGAACGGGAGAAAACATTTGCAAATGAAGCAACTGACAAAGGATTAATCTCCAAAATTTACAAGCAGCTCATGCAGCTCAATAACAAAAAAACAAACAACCCCATCCAAAAATGGGCAGAAGACCTAAATAGACATTTCTCCAAAGAAGATATACAGAATGCCAACAAACACATGAAAGAATGCTCAACATCATTAATCATTAGAGAAATGCAAATCAAAACTACAATGAGATATCATCTCACACCAGTCAGAATGGCCATCATCAAAAAATCTAGAAACAATAAATGCTGGAGAGGGTGTGGAGAAAAGGGGACACTCTTGCACTGCTGGTGGGAATGTGAATTGGTTCAGCCACTATGGAGAACAGTATGGAGGTTCCTTAAAAAACTACAAATAGAATTACCATATGACCCAGCAATCCCACTACTGGGCATATACCCTGAGAAAACCAAAATTCAAAAAGAGTCATGTACCAAAATGTTCATTGCAGCTCTATTTACAACAGCCCGGAGATGGAAAGAACCTAAGCGCCCATAATTGGACGAATGGATAAAGAAGATGTGGCACATATACACAATGGAATATTACTCAGCCTTAAAAAGAAATGAAATTGAGTTATTTGTAATGAGATGGATAGACCTAGAGTCTGTCATACAGAGTGAAGTAAGTCAGAAAGAAAAAGACAAATACCGTATGCTAACACATATATATGGAATTTAAGGGGAAAAAATGTCATGAAGAACCTAGGGATAAGACAGGAATAGAGGCACAGACCTACTGGAGAACGGACTTGAGGATATGGGGAGGGGGAAGGGTGAGTTTTGACAGGGCGAGAGAGAGTCATGGACATATACACACTAACAAACGTAGTAAGGTAGATAGCTAGGGGGAAGCAGCCGCAAGGCACAGGGATATTAGCTCGGGGCTTTGGGACAGCCTGGAGGGGTGGGATGGGGAGGGTGGGAGGGAGGGAGACGCAAGAGGGAAGACACATGGGAGCATATGTATATGTATAGCTGATTCACTTTGTTATGGAGCAGAAACTAACACACCATTGTAAAGCAATTATACCCCAATAAAGATGTTAAAATAAATAAATAAATAAATAAAAGTTCTTTATTTCCTTGACCAGTAAATTAAGAAAAAACAGGAAGAAAAGTCCAGAATAGCTCTACTCTTCCCCTAAAATGAGGAGGAGACTAATGAAGGACTCTTTCAGATACCAATGGGAGAAATAGCTTTGCCTGCCTTCCTTCTTTTTCGCTGGTGCTCTTGTCGTATTTTTAATTAACACTTATCAAGCACATACTATGTGCCAGACACTCTGACAAGAACCTACATTGATATATTCAACAAGCCCATGAGGTTTTCAGGAACTACATCACAGTGAAATTTTCAAACAAAGCTCTCGCTTATACAGAAGACCAGGATTCCCATTCTAAAAGGTCATCTCTAATTCACACTTTTGACTCTGCCCTAAGCGTAGCCAGAAGTCTATTGCCTTTCAAATTATGTGGCCTGCCTTAGGGAAGAATTCCCCAGCACAGATATGATGTAATGGGAATAGCATAGACACCCAGTGTTTGAATACACTCTGCAACTTTCTTGTTTTATGATCTTGGAGACAATACACAACCTCTCAGAACTTCCATTCCCTCATCTGAAAAAAAAAGGGTACCAAGAAATTATCATGAGGAAGAATTTAAATAAGCCATAGATAACCTGGAAGTAAGAGCCCAATGAAATAATTTTTTTCATCATCATCATCTTTATTAGATGGTACTTTCTCAGATTCTTTGACCAGAAAATAAGAAGGACTTGAATAAGACTTCTCCATGGAGTAATTGTATACATTGTATATATATAAAACTATATATTATTGTCATTTCATACTTGGTGACTAGACAATGATACCCCTATTCTTTTTTTCTAGATTATCAATCAAATGTCCATCATATAAAGATTTGAAAAGTTAAGTATGGAGTAGTCTGAGTAAAATTAAAAGTATTAATTCACTTCAGGTGAAGCTGAGGGGAAAAAATATTTGAGGTTACTCTAGGAAAGAAAGGAGGGAGAAGAAGAGATAATTGAGAGAGAGGAATAAAGAAAATACGCTCGTTATTTCTTCTTTATTCTCTGCCATTGTGTGATTTCTTTACAGGGATTAGAGCACTGACATATGCAACCTTGATTCTTGTTATCTCTGATGAAGAGTAATCCATCCCTTCTACGGTGTGTGTCTTAGGGCTTAGCAGATCGCTCTATTTCAGAAAGTTACAACACAGAAACCTCAAGAAAAAATGGGTAGAAACTATTAAAAACTGCGTAAGCAAAAAATCACATATCGTTTTTTCTTCTTCTTCCCAGTTGAGGACTCCATTCTTTGGCAGACATTGTAAAGTAACAAAAATGTTTAGTCAGAGTCCTCAGCTTATATATGAAAAAATCGTTTTCTCTCAACTGCTCCAATATCATTATCACTTTGTTAATAGGCATGCCGCATTCCTAAATTGGGAACGTTCACTCTTCCTGGAACAGGCAGGCCCCAGATTCCTCCTGGTTTCTGCTCAGTCTACCTTATCAAAGACACCTTTCCTATCTTCTTCCTAGGCAGCAGTTCCCTCACCCCATCACTTGCTACCCTCTTATCCAACCTTCTCTTTATTTTCTTCAGAGCACTTATCACCATGTGACATCTATCTATTTAGCGTTGTTCTCACCTCATGAGGATGTAAGCACCATGAGAACAGAGATTTTCTTTGGTTCACTACTGTATGGCATGAAGGAGGAATTCAGTGGTTATTTGTTAAATTAGTGAACGTAAAGAACTATTGAAGGAGCAAAGGCCTGATTAGGTCTCAGAGACTGGAAAAAATTAATATCAGCACATTTAAAATAAAGAGCTTATATCTTTATTATGTAGTCCTTGTGAGTGTGTGTATATGTGTATATATACATATATACAGAGAGAATGTGTATGTGTATATATACACACATATTGAGAGAGAGAGAGAATGGCACTACCAAAAGTATAACATGCTGGAATCGTCACTCAGGTAACTCCAGTGACAAAGTCACTTTGGAGGCTATATGCAGTGTCAAATGACCTCATTTAGGGTGTCTATCTGGACAACTTCAAGATGGTGTTGGTAAAAATATATTCAGACTCAGAATAAGATAGGGCCCCAGATGTCCTGAATTACTGGGTGAACTGGTATGGAGCGGTACTAGAGCGAGAAATACAGGAATGGTGACCCTGTGACCATATCTTGGACTCAAGATTGTAGTTAAGGTAGGGCCTACCAATTACATGAATTCTGTTTGTCAACCTTGTGGTGTTTGTTAGTACTGAATTCACTAAAACTTGGACTTGCAACTTGAGAATTATCACCTAAGCTATTTGATTACCATTTTGTGTCATTCAGATTCATGGGAGACCCCCATCTAGGACCACACCTCACCAGGAGGAGGCTGTTGAAATTCTGCTGGTGGCATCTCTCAGCATCGAATCTATTATCTCACACAGTTAAGATGTGGCTCTCAAAGTTTTATATCCTGTTCAACAAAGACTTGAGAATGATCCAGACCTACCTTCCATTAAAAGTAGTCAAATGACATTTGTTACTAAGCATAATCCCTTAATCCCTTAGAGCCTCATACCCATCACCCAAGCTGTTCAGAGTATTCTTCCCAGTGACAGAAGCAAATTTTTATAAGTACAATTTTCTCCATTTCTTACAATCCAAAGATATATTTTAGTGCCACTTACGCATTGGTTTTCTGGAAAATGCCTGACTAACCTACCCTTGATCTGACTTTGCCTTAACTTAGCACTGGTTGCAAGAAAGATATGAACAAAATCAGAAGGACAGTTTCTATCATGAAATAAATCGAGGGTCAAGAGTTTAGTAATGTTTAAAAGCAAGAGCTTTGAAGCTAGCCGGGTTTGTCTTATATCTGAATCTGAGAATTACAGCCATATGAATATGAGCAAACTACTTAATATTTTAAAGCTTAGATTTCTCAACCATAAAATTGGAATAATGACAGCACCTAGCTCAGAGAACTGATGTGAGGATACTGGGTAAATACTGGGCAAAGTTGTCATGACGACTGGGAAGAATAATGGGCATGAAATGACTTTCATGGAGCAGGTCAACATGCCTATTTCCTTCTCTTCTCCCTTCACTTGGGAAAGATCCAGTCCCTGGTACTCTCTTGTGCTGCCAAAATCCTGCCTTGGTATGGCTGTTTCTGTTTCCAGCTGTCTTTAATCTGCCACATACAAGAATAAAAGCTGAGAGGAAACCTAGAAAATAATGATTACCTTGTCTTTATTTATTAAGAGCAATAGAAGAGGCCTTTTCTTAGGAATAAATGTTGAATCATGTTAGCAGGAGTGACTGCTATTATTTAATATCGTTTAAATTCAGCTATTTAGGAAATGAATTATCTAGCCGGGTAGAGAGACAGAAAGATGTAGATAGACACATAGGTAAATTAATGCTTGGATGGAAAGAGAGACATAGGATCATACACGGGTGGATGGACGAACAGATAGACAAATAGGTAGATATATGCATGGATGGTTAGGTAACAAATAGACTCAGAAAGATGAAATCATATATGGTTGGATGGATGGATAGATAGATGGATGGATGGATGTTATGGTATGAATGAGGTATGAGAAACATCACGGTATGGAATTCAAGGTAAAGAGGGAAATTCCTAGAAGCCTATCTCCCTTTTGAATTACAGCCAAGCATACTTATGTTTCAAACCTGTGATCTTCAGACTGCAGCATGGTGTACTCAAATTACAAGAAAAACCTGTTACATTTTCCTAGAAATTCTATAATCTTCAAGTATTCGGGAGGAAGTTTTTGTTTTTGTTTCAAAAATCCAAATGTATAATGAAATAAGGTACAAATACATAGGGTTTTTTTTAGAAAAAAGCTCATGTGTTTTTATGTTAGAAAAGCGTGGCCTTAGGTTACAATCCCCTAGACTCTCCTGATGGTATCCCTTCTTTCCTCTTTGTCTTTATGGGCACTTTGGTTGAAAATTTTAGAAGTACATTGTCAATCAAAGGGTCACAACAGTTGGTGTGGTCTGAAACACAAACTGTTTACAATTTTTGTTTTCTTTTTATTTTAGCAATGCATATATTAATTTTTTGCTAAAACCAAACACACATGCTATTAAGGTCACGCGGATCCGATGAAACATTAAGCAGAACAGGCCGTGAGGTACAGTGGAGAACAGGACACAATCTGCTATGAGTAAGAGAGACAAAGCACAGATGCATGTCAAGGCAAATACTCAATAGACCCGTAAAACTTCCCTTCATGGGTCTGTAAGAGAGCACAGTCAGGTCGATGAAAACTGTATGAAAATGAAGAGTCACTACTGAAGGAATTGAATAGTGCAGTGACATGGGTGCTTTCCTAAATCCACGAAGGAACATTGATGTACTCTAGGAGGAATTATATTGTAAAATATACTGCCTCATTCACCATATTTGAGTATGAGTTTCTACAAATTTAGTATCTGAAAGTGTGCTAAAAATACAAAATGGTTGGGAATCTCTGGGTTAAACTTTGCAGTTTAGATCAGGAGATTTACTGACACCTGTTAGCAAAATACCATAACCAGATGGAGACAGTGGCTTTTAATAAGTGAATCTAACTATAAATGTGTAACATTCCATTTAAGTCACAGGGCTTTGGATGGAATGTAAAGCTATATCAAAGATGATTCAATATGTGTACATTATAAACATTTTCAGAGATGTTTTATTTTGCAAATGGGTACAGACCTCTGCAAATGGACAGATGAAAAGAATTACATACAAACAAAACTCAAGTAACATTTTTGATGAAAAGTTTGCAGATCTTTCTCAGAAATCCATATATAAAGAAGTAAATTTTTCTTGGTACATAAAAATGTGGGAAATTTGCTAAGATTCATCAGGAATTCCTGTGTATATAGTCATAGCAATCAATGAAAATTTTTCATGATCTGGAAGGTATGCTTTTTGAAAAACTGAGTGATTTCTCACCCATAGTGAACTATAGGTGACTATACAATTTACATACTAAAGTAGGACACTGTTGAGAGTTAGAGGCGGTGCTAAACCAAATTAAAAGGAATTGCTTGATCTATACCTGGCTTTGCCATATGCATACTGGAATGCATTCACTCTAGGAATAATTGCCATTACCTGGAAATCATTTGTCATCCCATGCATTATATTGTCCAGCATCAAACCAGTGGAGACCCATCATTATTGCTCCAAGACAGTTCATGGGTGTCATGTTTCTGTACATCTGGAGAGCATAGGAACCAGCTGCCTTGGTTCTCAGTCTTTTCAAGAATGTTTGTGTGGCAAAAGCTTTGGAAGCTAGAGATCCAGAGCAAAAGTAAGGCTGGTTAGCTTGCATGTCATTACAAAAGATTCAGGTTTTCTAAGCTTAGGATTCCTCATCTGTGACACAAAGCCCATATGTGCAGAACACCCGCATAATCCTCGTGGGACCTGGACCGTCAGGGAGAACTGACACAAATATGAAGCTCATGCTGCTTGCTGTGCCACAAATAAAAGTCCTTTATCTTTGGCCCTGGAGTTTCATGTCTTCTGCCAGTATCCATGGATATTTAGATGGCTAACTTGTTCACTTACAAGTAGGGCAAAATCTCAGCCACTTCATAGCTTTTAACACACATGGATAGGGCAAGAGCAAAACTAATAACCATTGTGATAATAATATTTAATCTGAGTCCTAGAAAGGGCATTGGACAGGGGTCCAGAGATAAGTTGCTAATCCCACTAGACTACAGCCTTTTTGAGTGAAAGAACAAATTACTCCATTTCTCTCTGGTCCTCAATTTTCTCATCCATAAAGTAGTCAGAGGAAGGAGGTGGCCTTTTCAAGTCCTTCTGATTCTAAATTATTTGCATTTGTGATTCTTTCAGTCTGTCCATAACTCTGTCCCTCATTCCCACCACATGATTTATAGATGCATCTTATGTACATATGATATGTGCTATACGGCATATGTGTTAAAACTCACAGAATATTAGCATGCAGAAGCTCCTTAGAGACAGTGTACTCTAGATATTTCCATAACTATGCTCTGATAAATCCCAGGATTCTTCAAAGAAGATTTGGGAACTCCAGAATTCTTGATTGGTTTATTTTTCATGTAAGTGTAAACTAGTTTTTAAATTGAAACAAAACCACATGGATACTGCAACATGTTGGAAGCTAAATGCAACCACGTAGAAGACCAACAGTGAGGGAACATATCCTCATTGACCTTACAAAATGCAAGTGCCATACAGTCCAATTTCTAAAATAAACCTACACTGATAAAATTATTTCTTTTGACTGCTATTTAAATGAGTTATAAACAACAACCACTTTGAAATGCTGACTTTATCAATCAGAGACATGAAACACTGATGCATTACAGCACTATTAGTCTGATGAAAGGGAGTATAACGAATTGGGGTAAAGAAGAGAAGTAGAGGCAGAAAAGCTAACTATATATACATATGGAACTATTATAATTATTTGAAGCTTATTTTCCTTTTGAGTTGAGGATCCTATTGTTTCTTTTAAGGTCATATAGTTGAATACGGCAAGAATTTGGAGTATGGGTTTACTACAGTAGCCTTTGTCCCTACTAGCAAAATCATAATTAAAGGTTTCCTTGAACATAAATGTTTCCTTGAACAAAAAGTTTTCTTTTGCTCTGGCTTGGCATTGCTGTCCCCAAAGATGAAGGGCTGGATCTGAACTTTGGAGGAACAAGCCAGAATGGAAAAGAGATGTGTATAAAAGGCAATATGGGAAAAGAAACAATCCGATGGCTGATTCATGTGCAGAAACACTTAAACCAATGCATCTCGGTGACTGGGGAAATGATGGCAACTTGGATAGAAACAGGAAAGTTGAACAGAGTAACCAGTTTTGAAAGCAAGAATTATGAGCACAACTTGAGAAAGGTGGAATTTGAAGAGATAACAGGCCACGTGGTATAAATCCCTAATGAACAGGCCAGAATTGAGGAAAGAGGCCTAGCTAGAAATATGGATTTGGTAGTCATCTGTGTCCACAGACTGCAGGCTTCAGATATCAGAAATTCGCTTTTATTCTTGAATCTGGAAGTGCCAGTAATGCTGCCACTCTTTCCAATAAAAAAGTCCACATTCTGATTTCGCTGTGACTCAGTAAATTGCCTCAAATCGCATACACCGTTTTCCTTGTTGCAGGGTGTCAGACCCAAATCTACCTTCACTTTAAGTGTAAAAGTTTTTAAAAACAGTGTTGTGCGTTTGTAAATTGAATAATTACATCTTCCTTTCCCTGAGCAATATGGAAATGTGAAAAAATAATAATAAATCATCTTCACCAATCAATGCAAGGAATTCAGGTTTGCAAAGCCATGTTTGAATTACTATGAAAGGAAAGGAGACCTGACAATTTCTGTTTGATTGTGGGATGTATAGCATCATCAGGATGACAAGGTAAATGCTGAGGAATATTTTTCTAAATATCGGAAGAATTGACTGGGTATTCAGCAGAAGCTAAGTGAAAATGTCAGGGTAACGATTACGATTTTGCACTTCAGCACACACTTACGATTGGGACGTAGCAAGATTTGATTGTGGCTTCATGAAAGTATGAAATCGAACTTTCAGAGACATCGCCTGTACTAGACTCTACTTGAATGCTCCTTTATTTTGCATGCAAGATTTTTTTTTAATATATACTCTTTTTAATAGTATGTTATTTGGTTAATATATATGTCACACTCATTAAATTTCATACCTTGAATTTGAAGGTATTTTTTCTATCTTTGTTTCTTTGTAAGCATAAAATTATTCTGAGCTTTTCTCAGATACCAGTAAATAAGTAACAATTGTTCAGTGAGTATCTACCATGTGCCTACCGCAAGGCTGAGCATTATGGACTTTTAAGACGGAAGAAATTAACATCCACTGGGGAAGCAAGTGTAGATACTCATAAGTGTTCAACTTTCTATTCTGTGATAAGGAAGATTAAGAGTTGGGTGCAGATACCTCCTTGGTTGACATGAGCATCTTGCTTTTGATCGACAAAGACACTTACGGGAATATCAGCTTATCCTACTCCATGGCTTTACTTTTAGGGCCACAGGACAGGGGCTGGTGGTGGTCAGTGGCTGATTATCCTCTTGGCACAAGTCAGGGATTGCAGGATTCAGGTGTCTTTTGGAGTGGCTGAGTTTCTGAACAAATAAGATCCTAGCAAGAGCAATTAAAACGAGCTCTTAATTAAAAGCTTTTGGTATCTAAACTTGAGGAAAGCAAATCGATGTGGCAAGCTTTCACTCCAAGTCATATCATTGCTCTGAAGCCCAGAAGGGTAGCCTGAGACAACACTGTCTGGAAATTTCCTGAATGCCTAAAAGGACTTGGGTTGAGTTCAGTCTAGACTGGAAAATATGTCTATATTTAGAATAAATGTTGAATGTTTAAGTTTAACATTTAGACGGAAAATCACTTAATTTTCCATTATTATAAAACTAAATGTATCATTCTCATGAGTAGACATCCTTTCAGCTGCTGCCTATTGAACTCTTATGAGCAGCCAGACATCTGCTGACAGCATTATCTTGGTTAAACTCACACCGTATTATAGATTGGTACTCTATCCCATTTTTACAAAGGAAAAAAAAATCCTGGAGAAGTTGAGTAACTCGTTCAAGATCCATCACCTCACAAGAGGTGGGGCTCAGATTAAAACCCAAATATGCTGACCCCAAAGTCATCGTGTTAACTACTACCTGGTACTACCAAACTTGACCAGCAGTGAACTTCAGGTATTACATATGAATGTGCTAGGTAAATTAGTTCCTGACTGCATACAAGACCTCTACTCTCCAAGCATTTTTTTTTAATACCACACATTGCTGATAAACTATTTTCCACCGCTTCTAATAATAACACTATAATAATGACAATTATTACTGAAGATGGCCAGTGTACCTCTGTAATTTTCATTTTTAACGTTATCTAATGCAGTTTTTGCATAAATAATTCTTCTTAGCCAATAATTTATTGCTTTTGTTAAAAGAAAAGAATCTATAAATGAGCTTATTACATGTAAATGGTACATCTCTTCTATTTATAGAAAATCATGTTTCTTGTGTTTTTCATTAATTATAATGGCACTGATCAACTTTAAACATGGGCTCCCTCTACATATTAAAATTGATTTTTCTCTACATTTTTAATTCTGCAGCTATTACGTATCTGGGAAACAAGAAAAATGTTCAATTATTTTCATTATTCCACCTATGTGAGGTATGGCTAGTCATTTCTGTAGGTCATATCAAATACTTGTTCCAAAGTATTATTACTTTGCATCCAAAAACGTCAATAACAACGAGTTAGATCTGTCATTTATTGAATGACTGATATGTTTTAGGTACCACGCTTAGAACTTTTTTTGTACTTGGCACTTTATATCCATTGTATCATTAACATCCACGACCATCCCATAAAGTAGTTATCATTACCCACAATTATATAAGAGCAATCTGTGGATCAGAGTTGTTAAATAACTCTCCTAAGTCATAAATTAGAAGTGACAAAAGCTGTTTCCAAAACCTGCCTGCATCCTGGCACTAAATTTTTAGCCTATCACCATGCTCCCTCCAAGATACCTTTGAAAATATTGAAAATTAAACTATCTGTAAAAATAAGATCTTGAGCATGTTTCATTTTAGGTTTGCACTTCATAAACATTTTAACAGATATCCTTTGATCTTAGGGGAATAAAAATTAAAGTTAACTGTAACTCTGTAATTTGTTTCTTTATATATTCAGTATCTTATCAACCCTTTGTTAGCATGGCTGACCTCTCCCAGCGCTGGTATTTATGTAGAGGATCATGCTTTTGTATTAACTGTGGACATTTCTGTCTTTACCCCTGCACAAAATCTCTTTCCTGTCACGTTGTTAGCAGATATTTATTCCACTCTGCAAGCAGTAATGCATAAAAATATGACTGTAGATATGCATGTCCTTTCTCAAGCCCTAACACATACAGACTTAACCATCACGTCATTCATAGATACTTATTTCATCATGACAAGAAGAGCAACATATATAATTAATATTGATTTCCCTGATCTTGCCTGAACCCATACAGCTTTCACTGGTACAGACTGATGGGGAAACACTTTACCTCTGAAACTCTCCGGCGTTTAAATATTTAACTTCCATTTCATAGATCACTAAATATTACTGGGGTACACAAAAAAACTACCAAAAAACAGTAATTCAAACTAAGAACTTAAGAAATCAACTGAAGCCAAAAAATCTTTAAGATTTTAAAAAGATATCACTAGGAACTTACATTTCAACATCAAATTTATATTTCAGTCTCAGTGAAAGAGACATAAACATCATTACTCTTTAATAAAACCATAAATAATATTTTGTGGTATTTCCTAAATGCAATAATAGTAAGAACTAGTAGTCTGTTAGAATTTACAACCTACTTTCCAATTTACAAACAGATCACTGTCTCTGACTTTCATTCGCTTCTTCCTTTTGACCACAGATCTGCAACTTTGGGCAAGTTACTTAACTTCTCCAAGCTATCTTTTCCTCATCTTTAACACGTAAAATAAATCCATGGATTAAATGAAAATATGTGTGTGTGCATTATATATGTCACATTTGTTGAGATAAATATATTCATTAAATACTATCTATCAGGAAATAGATATTATATGATTATATATATATGTGTGTGTATATACATATATATATCACACAGACAATGCCTGCCACACACGTAGTAGGGTCTCAATAAGCGTGAGTTCCCTCCCATTTCCTTTTCATATACGTATTGTATACTAGGTACGTATCTGTTAAATATATTGTACTTTATCACATACTATAAAGTATATGTATACTCTAAAGTATAATGTATAAATATACGTTATACTTTACCCTATACCTTATCACCTCTGTATCACACACTATATATATAATTTGTTAAATACATTGTACTTTGCAAGGCTTTCACTCAGGGTGGGACCAGAATGAGGCACTTGCTTCATGTACAAAACTTAAGATGATGCAAAAAAAAAAAAAAAACATAATCAAGTAAATAATATTTTAATGCAATTTTTAAAAATAAGAATTTATCGAAATTCCATGATGAACAAAATATCAAAACATTAAGTAAGGGCAAAATCAATATCACTGGTCTTTCCTTTGCCTTGGGCTTTTATATGGCTCAGCCCAGCACTGCTTTCACCAGAATTACCTAAGCATGTTTCCGAGCTCTCAGCCTCTCCGTAGAGAGAATATTCAGCATGTCTGTGTTTTTATTCCAGGGCCTCTTGCATGAGGTAGCTCATCACAGCCTCATTTTTTTTTCCCAGTTTGAAGCTGAAAGGTTTAAGGCTTGAAACTGGAGATAGGAATACAGGCTGAAGTATGAGCTGAGAACTTGAGAAATCAAGAATGCGAGAGGGCAGGGCATCACAGAGATCTAGTGATGAGAGAGCTTTTGTTCTAAAACTCGCCAACCTTGAAAAGGCTACAGACTACTGTCTCTCTGCTCATTCTGCTTCAACTTCCTCATCCAAGAATGATTTCTGACTATGACATGTTTCTATAACGATTTGGGGAGGCACTAAATACATTTCTGGTTCTTAGGCCTATGAATATAACAGAGTACTCCATAGTTATTTTCCTTTCTGTTGGACTTGGGGGGGGGGATGCCTTGATGAATTACAGTTATCTAAGTACTCAGCATATGTAGGCATAGAGTTGATTTTAATAGTGCTTTTGAAAAATGAGAATGGCACATCCTCTTTCTACAATGTTTTCTTATTTCATATTGCACCTATTCCTAAATATTCAAATCAGCCTCTACTAAAGCCAAATTGTAGACCAAGTTAGTGCTTGATGTGACTTGGTTTTGACCGATTCTCTCACTGAGACAAGACACATTGCTCTCTTCGGTTTACCCCAAGGGAAAGAATTGTATCACCAGTAGGCAACCCAGGAAACAGATTAACCAAGCCATGGAGTAGAATGAGTAGGTGACGGTGCTTCTATCCCTCAGTTACCAAACTGTGCACAAAACGTATCTGTAGTTAATGTGGCCATGTATGCAGCATTTCAGGTGAGCTATGGATGGCAGGAAAAGACCACATGAGCCTACAGAAAGTCCCTGGTTTATTTAACAAGAATTCTGAAATTAATGGAAACGCAGTGGCTCCCCACAGCGGGAGCAGATAGGCAGCATATGGCTTTCCTCTTGCCCCTGGCTTCCCTGAGGGGCACACAGCTGCCAGAGACTCACTTCATCTGGGGAAGGCCCTGCTATCGCTGAAAATACAGCCAAGTTCTTCTATGCCACAGTCTTTCAAAACATGGAGTCTACGACACCAGGGAGACATAGGCTAATAACCTATGTGCTTCCATTAAGGGAATATTTACAGACTTTATAGACTCTTCAGGTTCTTCTGCAAACTCTCCCCAGGAAGCTCACGTTTGCTTCTGGTATAGAAAGCAGAGTCGGGTTTCCTTCACAGTATATCTGCCTCTAGAATTCTGGTATCTCCAAAAACCATTTTCTAGAACACTCCTTGATACAGACTTAGTACACTTTAACTAGGTGGTTTCCACATACAGTTTGGTCTGAAGATAACAACAGATTAACTTTTCTGAAATATATTTAGTTCTTACCACATGCAAAGTTAAGTGCCTATTGAGTTCTCAGAGCAAATGAATGAGTTTGGACCCAGGCATACCTAATTTATAAAAGACTGTGTGTTTCATTACCATGCATTAGAGTCAATTGGAATGCTTATCAAATGCAGAATTACTGGGCATCTCCCTAGATTTACTCCTGAATTATAATGTTTGGGGGTGGGGCTAAAGAATTGTTATTTTTCTGAGCTCCCACTTGACTCATGCACCCTAAAGTTAGTGCATCACTGATTTGCATCCTCGTTGCATTGACTCCTTTAGGATTTGAAGTTCTGGTTATCTTAGGAGAAGTCTGTAGGTTTACATGTTACCAGTACCATTGTGACAACTGTCTTTGCGTCCCTCAAAAAAACCATATAGTCTCTCTCTCTATATATATAGATAGATAGATATAGATATAGATATAGATATAGATATAGATATATACACACACACACATATACTCTAGTCACTACCCCAAGCTAAGCTCAGCTTGCCTATATCATAATGAACTGACAGTCAGGGTCAAAGGAGTCAACTTCCTAAGTGTTCATCTTGAAAAAAAGTAGGCCAGCTTTTTCGCCTTGCCTTCTCTCTTGAGTTTTGTTAAAATAAAGCCTATTCTTATCTGTGGAAACCAGCATGTTTTGCCATCTGTCTCCTTGCAGATACCAAAGGTCTGTATTTTTCATTCAGCACCAAATATTTATTTCACCCCTCCTTATGATGTTTTTCATCCTCATCTCCCCTTCCATGTACCAGTTTTCTGTGATCAGATTCAATCTGTGCATTGGCACATTAATCTATTCTTAACGCTTCATTTTATTCCTAATTTAGGCCTAAGGAATTTTATATTTTAGTATCTTGTGACACCCTATAGATTCATTTCTTTAAAAAAATGTACTCCTTTGAAAGTGTACAAATAACATATTTGTATCTTTGCTGCTTCTTGAGTTTATTATTTGGATGCATGAAATATTACGTGTGACATTAGACAGACATGCTAGAATGGATGGCTTAACTAAAATAAGCTATTTTGTTTACTTCCATTAATACTACTGTGGTTATATAGGGTAACACATTTGAAAAACATGAGGAATATATGCTAAATTATTTTGCATTTCCTTTTTTTTTGAATTTTTGAATTTTATTTTATTTTTTTATACAACGGGTTCTTATTAGTTATCTGTTTTATACATATCAGTGTATATATGTCAACCCCAATCTCCCAATTTATTCCAATTATTTTGCACTTCATAGCACAAGTAAAACCAATGTTCTAGTATTGTTGATGAAAAAGAAATCATTGAGTAATTGGGGCAAAGACTGAAAATATTTAGGTTAGTAATGATTATTTGAATGTGGAAGACCAGGTATCTATTTAAAGAACAGCACATGTGAACCTAAAACTGCTCTTTAAAAAAAGTTTTTAAAAATATAAGCTATTTAGAAATATTTCATTTAACATAATTAAGGTGGGCTCAGGAGGTTATTTTCATTGCTTCTACTGCTTTCATGATTTTTTGTAGTTTATGGATCCCATACTTTCTAAGGAGTATCATGGGTCTGTAGGAACACATGGCATTGGTCTACATAATTCATTAGGTTAAACAGTCTATGTCATTGGCTTGGGTTTCTTTCTTCAGGGTGTTCCCAAAGTACATCAGGACCCAGCTCAGCTAGCGGCAGTTTGAGATAGAGAATTAGCATATAGTATAGTTTCTTAGGGAATGGCTGCCTTGTGTGAGGCCTGAGCAGAATTGCTGAGAGCCAGAGAGGAAACAGGCTCCAGGCGGTAATCCTGCGTGACTCTGTCTAGTTTGGTATCTCAGGAAAGGAAATGTCAGGATCATTGTTGAGTGACGAACACACAGACAGTGCAGATCAGTGTTGCATCTGGGGCCCGCAGCTTGCTCACGTTACAGCACACTTATGCAGAATTCCAAAGCAGCCCCTGTGGTACCAGGTAAGCATCTCACCTTCATTTCTACTAGCGTGAAGTACTGAAAAATCATTGAGAAGTTAAGACCCTTCTTTGCCTACCACTTGATGATTTACATTATTCACCTTTTTATGAGAGGGCTTAAAAATGTCCATTTTCTAGAGCGTACTAAAGATGGAAATAAATACATGGCTGGCTGGGTTAAGTATACTGAAAATGTGGCCAGAATAAAGAAAAACAAATCAACAACCTACAATGTAGACCAACCGTGAGAGACTTAACAATACGATTTTTTATTAATCTCCCATGCCAGGGAAACAGACACTTACTAAGACAGATGAAATAGAATGTTTCCATTGGGCAAAATGCTTGGAGGTGGAGACAAATTTAAACAGTCAAATGTGAACATTAGTAAAATGAGAAGAAATGACACTATAAGCAGATTACAATTTCATATGGACTTTCATTTGTCTTTTGAGAAGCAGAATAAAATGACTGTCACTGTTTTAATCACTTGAGAACCAGAATTCTTTTCAGAGTTTTATCACTTATTGTTGAATGTACCTGTGTTATGAGTCCAAGGTCCAGGTTCTGAATCAGAGAATCATTTATTTGATTTGTGTCAGCCACAGATTGCTTGAGGAATGTCACTTTTGCTTACAGAAAACTGAAATAGGCATGGTAGGATGTATTCCTATACTTCAAGTGCATTTTAAGACGTGGTCAAACTCAAGTTGTCCTTAGACAAGGAAGAAGCAGAAATAACAATACTTCAAGCACTAGATTTTTTGTGTGTAACCTTATGGGTTTATGATTTTGAGAAAATTTTATGTTACAAAAACGATGGATGATTGGATATAGAGAGTAACATACCGTTTTCTCTGATGATACTCCAAAAATGGATTCTTAAGAGCAGATCCTATTAAGATCTTTTCATGTTGCTAGGAGAATTGTTACCATAGAAACAATGGTACTAGTAAGCATCACTTACACACACATAACCTCAAAAGTAACTTAATTAAAATACCTTTAGAATTTTATAGTGTTGTCTTTTGCAGCATTTGTGTGTGTGGTACAACTTATTAAGCCCTTTTTTAGGCAAGCATGAGTCAATTTGCCCACTGCCAGCTTTTATTAGTTTAAATTCTCACTCACTTCGTTACATTGAAGTTTTATCTTTCTTCAGCATATAAGGCAGAAAAAAAACTTTAATATTCTCAATTCAACTGTCATTTTTATTGGGAACATTGAATCAGAGCAGTGGTGGGTGCTCAGCCCTGATGGGATGCCATAATCAAATAAAATCAAAGAAAACTTTGGCACTGCTACAGATTTAAGTCACGCTTTACCCATAACCTCATAATCTTGAGTATTTATTATTTTGAAAATGCAAAATCAGAACAAGTAGCCATCCTCAAATTCCTTAAAATATGCTTCTGGATTTTTCATTAAAAATCACAAATTCTGATCAAGTGGAAGAGAGTTCAGCTCAAGCAACTTTGAGAAATACTCTTCTACGTTTTCCCTTAAAAGTATAGTTAATAAGACTCCGTTACACAGGTACTGATTACAGGCCCATAGTTTACTGTTCAAAGAGTATGCTAGCTCACGTTACAGATTTCTCTAAAATCAAAAGCTTGAAGTCTGAATTCAGGATGTAAAGTGTTAACATATTGCCAGGAAACAAATTGAGAGAAGAGTTCCCATGTCTTGGTTGGGAAATTGTGCATTGCTTGTGGATACCCTGAAATACTGTAAGTTGGGAGTTTTGGAGGGGTATTGTGGAAGATACAGCACACCACACTTGACCACTGTAGGCTTCTGCTAATGTCACACCCATCATCACCTCTTTGACATACCATTTCCTCCAAAATTAGCTCATTTCGCTTACTATAGATCAAATTCCTTTTCAATTTTTGTCAATAAAGTTTGCTATCTGTTACTGCAACTGTACAATAGACAGGGCACCAGAGTTATTTCCCCTGAATTCCAAAAGCCAACAGCAAAGCAGAGGCAATAACACCTGTTGACAAGGCTGATACATCCAACAGCTGACATAAAATACTGCCTAAATGACATAGAGAACAGAGATATGGGCCCCCAGACACGAATCTCTTCCGTGACATTCCTTAGTGAGACACTCCCTCATTTTCCCACCAGCCAGGAGGGCACGGCTTAACAATCTTGTCAGGCCAAACTGGGATGAGGGAAGGGGGCTTCTAACTGTCTCTCTTTCCAAGAATACCGACCCCAGGCATCCATGGCCCACGTGGCACAATTCCACTTACAAATGACTGAGCTAGACAGCAACCAAGAAGTGATCCTTCCACCAGACCCCTCCACCTGCATAGTCATGACAACTGCTAACCCAGCACTGAGAACACCAGAATACTCCTTAACCCTCTTCACAGCTTGGTTCATTTTGCATTGAGAATCTTGTCTCCCAGGGAGTTATCCATGGGATAAGCCTCCAATAGGCCTTCATTTTAAACTAGCGAGAACTCTGTTTTACCTTTCCAGGGTGGAAATAGCCTCATATCTCCCTGCACCACCCAAATCAAAAAACTTCTCTATCCCATTTAGCTGTAGCTTGAAGGCACTTTCTAAGTTTTATATCATGTCAGTGTCCTCCATTGTATTCAGGGCTTGGTAGTCTTAGTAATCAAGAGTATCAGAGTCTGACCTTGCCCTGGACAACTTGCTTTCCCTATCATCGTAGAAAGAGCAAGAGCCTTGATATCAGCAAATCTCTAAGCCTCTGTTTCCATATATAGAAAATTAAGAGCATAACCTTACTCTGTAGCCTTGGAGTATTAATGAGGATTAAACTAAATAATGCATATTCCAGCACAGTATCTGGAATATCAAAGCTCTTAAAGAGAGGGTAGCTTCTACATTATCTGCAGGACTGGTTGGAAGGAAATCGGACTAATATCTCTAATTGTAATCAGTTTTACTTGAGCTTATTTTACAATTCACTTCTCTTTGTGACTATCATTCATGAAACTTCACTTTGAAATCTAAAATTAATTCAAGTTCCAGGTGGGTGATAAAAGGAGATACCCATGGGACAACAAATATATTGGTAAAAAAAAAAATTACTGCTACAAGAGGCAACGAGAACACTGTCGGTCATAATTTAAGTAGTGCAATGTATAAAAATCATAAAGTCAGAGAAACCAAAAATTTTTAAAGCATAACAAGTCATCAGTTCTGCTTGCCCACCCCTTAGGGTTTTGTCCAGTGTTCATCTCTAATGTCGTAATGGTGAAGCAGCTTCTGCTTCCCTTGAAAAACTCTCATAATCAATAACTCTTACTGTCAAAGACCTTTCCTGATAGACCAAATTTTATATTTTCATTCATTCCGTTCTATTATTTTTAGTTATGAGCCTGAGTACTTCCAAACTTTGTAATTCTGCCCCTCAGACTTCCATATACTGGATGGCCAACCTAGTCTTTTTTTTTTAATCTTCATGATTTCCTAAAGATTTTTTCTCACTTACTGTTCTCCTTTGATCAAATCACCAGCGCTTATTTACATCTTTTGTAATATAATGTTTGCAGTCCCTACTGTTTATTAGTGTAAGGTTTTGCAGTTTCTACTTTTAATTAAATTGCCTCAGAAGACAATTTAACTTTATCCCTTTCATTGCATTGCCAAGTCCTTATTTTACTTATCTTCTATAATTCTCAATCTCACGTATGTCTTTTAGATCCTCACAGCAGTGTATAAAAGAAGGACTCCTGAACACAGATGTAACACACATTGCACACTGTGTCAAAGCTCCTTTGGAGGGCTTCCCTGGTGGTGCAGTGGTTGAGAGTCAGCCTGCCGATGCTAGGGGACGTGGGTTCGTGCCCCGGTCTGGGAAGATCCCACATGCCGCGGAGCGGCTAGGCCCGTGAGCCATGGCCGCTGAGCCTGCGCGTCCGGAGCCTGTGCTCCACAATGGGAGAGGCCACAACAGTATCACATAGCTGAGTGTTTTGCATAGTAGTTGCTCAATAAATGTTATATTGCATTCTCTTCTCACACAGCAAGTTGAAATAAAAGCAATAACTCTCTTGAACTTCAAAGGTAAACTAGTAAATTTTACTAAATTAGAAAAAAAATAAGACTTTTAGAGAAACTTCTTAAATCAAAACTTATCTGTGCAAAAATTAACAATGGAGATTCATTTAAACTCAACTTTTACATTGCTGCATAAAAGCTAGCCACAAAATGATAAGCAATAAAACTACCTAAGTTCCCAAAGAATCACCAGAGGTTCTATTAATAGCATCTGAAAGAAATATTTCTATAAGCCGCGCCACAGAGGTTATGCTTTTATTGGTGTTTATTTCTTCATTTCAATTACTCTTTCTTTTTCTCACTCTGTTTCTTACCGTCTTGGAACCATTTGTCATAACTACTCTTGCAAGTGCCCTAGCATTGCACTGCAGTATCAATTTCATATTTCTTTAGCAAACTTCCCATGTCAACTTCCAGATGAGTACTTTAGACTTTTAAATAAGCCTACTTAATGAGCACTCCTATAAATTACTTTGCATGGATTTCATCCCTTTTAATGCTCTGATAAGACCTTATGCTTTTCCTTCATATAATCCATCACAAAGGTAATTATGTAATTATTTGTTTGTGTATTTCCTGAGTCTTCAGCTAAACTGTAGGCTCCATGAAGGGAGTACCTATATGCCTTATTTACTACCCTATCTCAGCTCACTGCTATGTGTCTAGCACTGTGTCTGGCATTTAATAGTTATACAATAAATGCTTATTGAACAAGTGAAGAAATGAATGAGGAGATGGCTATAATTTTATTCTGATAAAATGCCCATTAGTTTAAGCAGTTGATAAATTAATCTATGTACATCTTCACTTTTTAGTATTCCTTGCATGGTTATGAATGGCCTAGAAATATAAATATGAGCTTACCTTTCGTTCATCTATGTCTAAAGAACAGCTAGTGATTTTCCCAAACTGCCCTTAACAAAGATATTGGTGGACAAAATGTATTGGCTTTCCTGGTGAGTCATTTCTTACCATTGGAACTCCATTCCCTTAATGGAGCACCCAGCAGGGAAATAGGTGCTGCGGGAATGAGTTAAATTATACCTCAAGAAGGGAAAATGGCTTGGCATTGAGGAAATAATAGCCAGACTCTTTCTTTAATAATAATTAAACAGGTCAATTAAGTCAAGTATCCATCATTTAGGTTAAATATCATTACAGCTGTTGATGTCTGGAGACTGAAAGACTGACTGATATAATTCCTCATATTTAAGTTTCATAGGAGATATCTTTATTAAATAGGAAAATTCTAGTCATAGTCACTAGTCAATAAACGTGTAGTGTTTACTATGCAACTTACGACATGTCTTTGTTTTAATGTTAATAACTATACTGTATTTAACAAGTTCAATACTAAAAGCAACTATGCTGGTTTTTCTGCATATTTTCCAGTGCCCAAGTTGCTTGTGGCTTCTGCACTGTGGATTTTTGGAAGTTCTTTTCTCAATATTTATTTCATCAATTTATTAATTGACTTTACAGCACAGTCTCCACTCTAAAAAAATATCAAGACCTTATCTGCTCATTACCTCAAATTGCTTTAGACAGTAACAAATTAACAAATTCTATAATTTGTACTATACATGCCTAATAGTACATTATCCAGTGTTCTAAATCTATGTGGCTTTGGTTCATATTCATTAAAAATCTGTTTTGCTAACTTTATTTAGAGTGTTAACTTTTTTAAAAATATGATTTAGTATACCTTATCATTTTGTTTTACATAAATTTTAAAGATGGTTATCTCACAGAACTTATCAAAAATACTTAATGCTTTATTTTTTAACAGATTCATTTAAATCATTTTGTTTATGGCAAGAACTATTTAGCCATACTGAACATAAGTCATTTAAGAATTAGTAATAAGTAACAGGTATACGTGCCAGCAATGTACAAGATGCCATCATCATTCTTTTATTTTTTTTTAACATCTTTATTGAAGAATAATTGCTTTATAATGGTGCGTTAGTTTCTGCTTTATAACAAAGTGAATCAGCTCTACATATACATATATCCCCATATCTCCTCCCTCTTGTGTCTCCCTCCCACCCTCCCTATCCCACCCCTCTAGGTGGTCACAAAGCACGGAGCTGATCTCCCTGTGCTATGCGGCTGCTTCCCACTAGCTATCTATTTTACATTTGGTAGTGTATATATGTCCATGCCACTCTCTCACTTCGTCCCAGCTTACCCTTCCCCATGTCCTCAAGTCCATTCTCTACGTCTGTGTCTTTATTCCTGTCCTGCCCCTAGGTTCTTCAGAACCTTTTTTTTTTTTTTTTTTAGATTCCATATATATGTGTTAGCATAAGGTATTTGTTTTTCTCTTTCTGAGTTACTTCACTCTGTATGACAGACTCTAGGTCCATCCACCTCACTACAAATAACTCAATTTCGTTTCTTTTTATGGCTGAGTAATATTCCATTGTATATATGTGCCACATCTTCTTTATCCATTCATCTGTTGGCCATCATTATTCTTAACACTTTTATGTATTAAAATTTTCTCCTCTTGGCAAAAACCCAATGAGATTGGCATCATTATCAACAGATCTACTTTGGAGATAAGTAAAGAGCGGCAGAAAAGGTTTAAGTAACTTTCCCAACTTCACAAAGCCAATGATTCAAACTCAAACAATTGGACTCCAGAGCCCAAGATTTAAATAATTTTGCTATCTACATTGCCTCTCTTTACACATATAGTATTTTAGGTCCTGGAAAAAAGGGAAAAGCAAATAGCAAAAGAAACAACCAACCACAACAAATGAAAAACACTTCAGACCTCAAAGAACTTTTAATCATGAGAGAATTTACAGCCCAGTACGTTAACCACCCTTGTAGCCCTACACATATTCCCACAAAGAGACTGAACACACTCACAGCAAAAACACTTTATACATGTACCCATATACACACTTAAAAGTGCAAAGCAAGTTACAGGCGGATGTAAGTTAACCTATGTGTAGGAAACAGTTCATCAGAACTATCAGAACTAACATGTAGAGATTATAAACTATATGCCAGGCCTTTTCCATATACCATCTCCTGTAATCTTCATCACTTTATAGAAGATAAATCTGAGGCTTAAAGAAATTCAGTAGTTTGCTGAGGACCACACAGATGACTATGAAAGAGCTGGAATTTAAACCGGGTTCTGAGTCCAAGCCCATGACATCACCACACCACAGTACAGAAAAGACTAATATACTCCAGAGACGCACCACAAAAGCCAGTAGGAGATGCCCATAATGAAAATCAATGTCTCCACTTCAGCAATTCTGGAAAATAATAAACTTCAAAATATGGCCTTATGGAGTATAAGGTAGAAGAATGGTCAGAGCCTGTCGAAATTCACCAGAAAATATTTTCTGAACGTTATTAGATCTGACCTGGGGTTTTTGAAAAATTTAATTGTGATTTATGTCCACAATGTAAAGGAGAGAGGAAGACTAAATAGCATATTATCTTTTTAAAAATACATAAATCTCCAGAGTGTAAATATAGTTTATAAGATGAACCTTTACAATCATCACCACACATAACTAATTAAGTTAACTATTTGTTCTCCTCTTGCACATCTAAGCTAATTTCACACTTACTCTTAACAATTACCTCTTTTATTTTCCAAGCATTTGAAAACATAGGCCTTTAGCAAATATACTTTTAGTGTTCCCCTAATTGTAGATTTCCATGAAAATTAAAAGACAAGGAAAGGAGCTGAAGTGTGTATACTTTAAAGTCTACACCTGCTTCACTCTAAATTTAAACTGATTTTTCTTCTATCTTTGTGAGTGCTGAAAGTGGGGGAAAGAGTTTATTATTATAACATAGGTTTGAACAACTTTAAGTAGGCTTTGTAAAGTTAAACCACATTAAAAGGCCTTAAATTCAAAAGTTTGTCAACTAATAACTATGTTTCTTAGAATATGTGGCTCAGTGCCGTATACTAGTAGCTACAATATTTAACCTGAATGTTCCCATCACAAAAATGCAAAAATGTCAACTTACAGAAAGGAACAGTTACATCTAATGAGTTCATGGAAATCTGTGAGATCCACATGAAATATTAATCCTAGGGATTTTAAAGTTTTAGTATTTGTAAGTCAGGATGACTCAAACTTATAGTCTTTCAGAGATGTATAAGGGAATCTTTATTTGGTGAAGTTGCAATGAATTCCAGCACTACCGTATAATTGGTTGGAAATAGGAGCTTTTGATGCCACATCTGGAGAATAGAATAATATAAGCCACTACAGGTAGTAATTACTGAAGGCAATTGTAATGCAGCTTGAATGGTAAACATTAATGGGGAAAAAAAAAAAGATTTCTAAGCAAATAAAAATCTCAAGCATCGAAAAGACAAAAAGTTTGTGATAAATGGTTCATTTAGGCATGCAGTGCTGTGTGGGCAAAATTGGATTGCAATCATAGCCATTTCAAAAATGAAAACATTAGGAGAAAAGAAAATTGGACAGAAATGGCATGGAAATTACAGCCTTTGAACCATTCTGAAGAACCTTTTTTTTTGAAGCATCATCATGAGTGGGCAGCAAATTCCTTGCAATCTCCTGTTAAAACCTTTATGAAAGCCTAGAGACCCTGAGAGAGATACAATCAATTCGGGGCAGACAATGGAAATATTTTTTAGTGATAATCTTCTTTTCCATAAAACTGTGCAAAATTAATTCTACTGTTAAATTGCTACTTGATTTTTCAATTGATACTTTTAATTCCAGGAGATAAATCCTCCCTAATTATCCCTGACCTGTCCAACTAAAGATCAGTTAATAAGCACATGCTTCATGGTAACTATTGGGTTGGCCCAAAAGTTCATTCGGGGTTTTGGTAAGATGTTACGGAAAAACCTGAACGAACTTTTTGGCCAACCCAGTAATAAAGAGATGACACAGTTTCACATAAATAAAGAGTATGTTAATGTTCCTGGTGTTATATTGTTGGGAATCTCACGGGTCCAAGAATTCTGTGATTAACAGTGCACACCTAGGAATGTAAGTGGGCATTATTCTATGGAAACAGATCTTTGGCCCTTATAAATGATGCATTATAGTTTCCAAAGACATGTTGTGCTGGGTCTGTATTTGCAAAAAGTTAAATTAATTCTTACAGCTTTGAAACAATAATGATCATAGACTTGTTCAATCACTGCTGAAATGTCTGTAATTTGATGCTAAGACATTAATATTGAAATTACCCATTGGCTTTCTTTATTAAATACTTGTAATTAGTCATTTCATAAGGTTTTTTTAACCTATTTGTTAAATCCAGGTTTTTAAATTAGCTTCCCAATAATCATTTAAATTATTTCTTACAAATAAAATAATTTTAGATTATTATCTGGAAGAATGTTACATCCTGACGTTAAAAAGGAGAACTATTTGTAAATAAGTATAAGAACATTACTTTACCTTTCAGTAAATAGCAGCTTTAATCTTCTGAGAAGATTGTTTAAATCAGATTTGCAATGCCTGAAGCAAAATCTTGGTTTATTTTATTTTATTTGACTTGACTACATTCTGTTTTCATTAACATTTTCTATTTGACCTTTTGAGTTATAGACCCCTTCTAACCTAAAAAAGATGTTATTATGAAAGAAGAATGTGTCTGTTTGTTTTTTATCTTTGAAAGTGAGTACTGTTTTATTGCTATTTGAAAGTATTACGTAAAAGATAGTGGTGTGAAATTTCAAATGGAATGACAAAAACACAGATTTTTTTTTTCTGTCAATGATTTTTAACTCAACTTTGGGTGAAGAAGTTTCTTACTAAGACTCGTTAGCTGTGTATAATTTCTGTAAGCAAAACGACCCATTTTTATAACATTTTAAGGCTTTCATGATATTTTTTCTAAATTATATCTATGAAGTTTAAGAAGCATAAAATAATTTTCTAACTAGACTTTCTCTTGGATACTGGCAACATACAACACATTTTTTTTAATCTGAAAGAGATGAAAAATCTTGCCTTGGTCCTTGAAGAACCCATAATCTAATGGAAAAGATGGACAAGGGGCAAATTGAAAAATTGTATGATGACTGCTCTAAGGGTGGCACTTAAACATCACTGCCTCAGGGACTGCTAAACTAGGTTTATCCCCTTATAATATACTACCTGAGCACACTAAATTGTCCCTATTAAAAAGTACTCCACATTCTGTATGGCAATTACTTTTTCAAATCTGTCTTCCTGATAGACCGTAAACTCTATAGGGACCCATATCTTTTTTCTTGTTTACCATAGCATCTTCAATGCCCAGCACCATTTCTGACATGTAATAGCTGCTATATGCATTCATGTTGAATAAATGAATGAGAGTGAACGAATGAATGAATGAATGAAAGGTATAAATAGGATGTTATATTATTTAACCCAGAGCAGACCTTTTTTCTTTTGCGGTACACGGGCCTCTCACTGTTGTGGCCTCTCCCGTTGCGGAGCACAGGCTCCGGACGCGCAGGCTCAGCGGCCATGGCTCACGGGCCCAGCCACTCTGCGGCACGTGGGGTCTTCCCGGATTGGGACACGAACCCATGTCCCCTGCATCGGCAGGCGGACTCCCAACCACTGCGCCACCAGGGAAGCCCCAGACCATTTTTAAGTGACAACTCAACTAAGCCGTAAAGGAAAGTCCAGAAGAATATGGAGAGGGAGGACATAACACATATAAATGTACAGAGGTGACAAGGAGTACAGAGCAGTCATCTGGAATGGCTAGAATATGCACAGAAATGCGAAATTACAGTGATGCAGTATATTTTTTATTTTCATCTTAACATTTTTCTCCACATCAAGCAAGTAACCCACTCCTTGTCTAGAGGGTTTCTTTGCAGGGAAGAAAAGAAAAACAGCCAGAAGTCAATAGCACTTATTGCTTTTGGTCAGAATATAAATACATCGAAGAAATACACTTAGTTCCAGAAAAAGGAGCATAAGGGGACCATGCTTTGGAAGACAAGGAGAGAGTAAGAAGAGAGACTCCTTGAGACAAATAAGGAAAGCTGGTTTGTCAGTACCTTAGGTTGACGGTAATGATTGTACCACAGACCCAGAAGCTGCCAGCTTCACCAGAAATTCCTGTGCCTGAAGCATGGGATGGAGAACAGAGAGCTACTGGGGTAAGAAACCCACTGAGAGACCATACTGGCTGAAACACTGGGCCTCGCAGGGGTGACTAGGATGAGCAGATGAATCACGAGCAGAGGAACTTCCATGATTTTGGCGTTCTGCAATTCCCCAGGACTTCGGAATAGCCTTGAGGCAATAAAGTCCATAGTTACTAAACTTGACATCCCCACCTGCCAGGAAGGATGGAAGCCTAGAGCCAGGTTTAAAGTACATTTAAGAAAATTAAGGGGCTTCCCTGGTGGCGCAGTGGTTGAGAGTCCACCTGCCGATGCAGGGGACATGGGTTCTGTGCCCCGGTCCGGGAAGATCCCACATGCCGCAGAGCGGCTGGGCCCGTGTGCCATGGCCGCTGAGCCTGCGCGTCCGGAGCCTGTGCTCCGCAACGGGAGAGGCCACAACAGTGAGAGGCCCGCGTACCGCAAAAAAAAAAAAAGAAGAAGAAAGAAAATTAAGAAATGCAATATTTCTTGTAACTTTAGATTTCTTATGTGCTACTTAACCAAGAGAGTTAGGTTGAAAGGCATCATATAACAAGCTAATAAGTTTCAACTTGATTCTGAGAAGAGTCAGCCATTCATGGCTTTCAATTAGGGAAATTACAGGTTTAGATTAAAATTTTATAAACATCACCCTAATGGTAATAGAAGTTTGGATTGGATAGCAACAAACTAGTGGGAAGTCGCCCAGGTATGAGCAATATTGCAGTCAAGAGATAATAAGTTGAACTTAATATAATAAGAATAGAAAGAAACTGATGACATGAGAGCTATTTAGAATATAGAACCATCATGCTTGGATGTGCATGGTGAAAGAAAAAGAAATCTCAGGTAACTCCCAGGTTTCTGGTTGGCCTGGAGGATTGAGAGGGGAGGAGGAGGTATCACGTTATCATTTGTACGACAAAAATCTGAGGAGTGTGCTCCTGCAAGAAGGGAGAAAATTATCTAGAACACAAGAGAGAGGAATTTGGGGCTCATCAGTAAAGTTGAGGTTTGAGGCATGTATATGAGACCTAGCCCAGGAAATGCACAGAGAGTAAAAGGGCTGAGAAAGGAACTCTGTGCATTCAGAGAGAGAAGTTCTGTAGATGACTGAGAAGGAGTGAGCAGAATGCTAGAAGAACAGTAAAGAATGCTATCCCAGAAAAAACGAGAGGAAAAATTTTCAGGAAGGAGGAAAACAAGCGTCAACTGTGTCAGATGTGATAAAAAAAAAATAAGCAAGTAAAACAGATTTTGGAAAATTTGAACAAAAATAAATACCTGGCAAGGAAACTAGATTTTGGAAAATCTTGAATATGAGATCTTAGATGACCTGTGAGAAAAGAATTGTTATGATAGAAGGAGGTGTGGAACCAGGTTTCAGTGAGTCAAGAAGAGAATTCTAGGTGATGAAATAGATACTTTATATATAAAGTTTAATCAGAAGGGGAGACAGACACTCAGGCCTCTAAACGGGTTTTAGGATCAAGGAAGCCAAGTGATCTTGTTTTCATTGCTGCTTCACGGGGGGGAGATTGGAACAGTTAATATTGTGGAGGGTGGGAAGGGAAAGTAGAGGACAAGAGGTTGAAGAGAAAATAAAGGATAAAGGAATGGTAGCCTGTGGCAGCGAGAAAAAGCAGAAAGAGACAAAATGCAGATAGACACAGAAGAGAAGGAAGTTAGAATCCTTTTGAAATCAGAATCACTTCACGTCTGTGAAGAGCAGGAAGAAGTAAATAAAAAGTGCAAAATGTCAAGGAAATTATTGCTTGTTTGCCTCTGTTTTTCTGAGAGAAAATAGGCAAGAGAGTAATTGTCTATTTTGTGAGGAATATTCTGTAAGGACTTATCTATTTTCATATTATCTAAATCTCTATGATGTCTATCCTATGAGGAATTATATAGCAGAATCTCTGTTCCATAAGTGGAATTGTCTGGTGGCAGTGAGGACACAGTTTGGAAGACTGAGTACAGAAGTGAACATAGTTAATATTGGAAGAGCAGAGGGGAAGGGGGAGCTGACAGGGTAAGTGGAACACTTACATGGTTAAGTTTTGCAAAGAGCTTTCCTATTGGGCCTCAACTATGGATGTTAATTTACTAAAGACCGTTTACAAAAAGCAGGAAAAAAATGTAAAAAGAAGTAAGAGAAGTTGAGACCTAGGAGGAGCCTTAGGTTTCATCCAGCCATATTACTCTGCTCATTTATATGTAAGGTAACTTGAGACCTGATGGGTCAAGTAACTTCCCCAAAGCTCAGCGTGACACCGTACTCCAGTCGCCTCCCTGCTGTAACAGAAGTCTTTCATTCCTACAGCTGCCTCTTGATAAATGGCCTTCATCTACACTTAAGTAAAATTTACCAGGAGGCTAATTTTGCAAGATCAGCAGAGCCCACAGAACCTGGAAGCCACGTATACAACCTTTTAAATTCATCGTTTTCTCTGAATCCTTACCTCCTGTTCAGTTTTCAGAAATTGGAAACTGTTTGTGGCTAAACACCCTAGTTAGTAAGTATATATACACTTAATTTCACTGGTGAGACCTCATGACTTAGTCCTTTAAAAAGGACATACCTCAATAAACATATTCTTGGGGATTTTTTACTCCAAAGATTGTTTTGTTCTTAGCAAGGACAGGAATAATTTCACGAACAGCTTATGTAACTTCTGGAGGATATGACATTACCTACCTTTTGAATACTCCTAGGCTATATTTTCTCAGGGACAGTTTTGCCTGAAATTGTTGAACAACTGCTTCCTTACTGAATTTCTGGCATGAAATGGATGTCCCAAATTGAGTTACAGGTTGTTTTTTGGTTTTAATTTTTTCAGTGATTGTAAAATGCCTTTCCCCCATCCCCAGCCTTTCCTATAAGTATTCCTGGTGTTCCCTATTTTTTAAACCTCCTAAAGGGGGAAAAAAAAAGAATTTTCCAAACTTTAGGCAAGTAAAAATATCACATTTTATAAATACGAAGTTTAAAAGAGTATCAGTATGTTTCTGGTTTGCACTTCACTTTGATCCAAAGAAAAAACGTAGGAGTTTAGAAAAACTAAGCAAGCTCCAATGATCAAAGCAGGGGAGCCCACAGAAATTTTCCATGTAGGAAAGAGAAGAATTTTGGTGGATCAATATCATGTAATATTGTTAACTTAAAAAGGAAAATCTACTTCTTTTCGTGATTGAAGAAATACTCAGTATCATCCAGCCTTAACACTCTCCTCAACAATTGTATACATGAAAATTCAAGAAAGGTAATTGTAGTTTACCTTAAAAGGTAAACTACATTTATCTGGACATTTATCTGGACAATGAACCACAAGCACCTACGTCCGAAGTCTTGATCAATGGCCCAACACAAAACATAAATTATAGTGCAAACTTAAAAGGAAGCCTCACTGGTGGAGATTGGGAGAGGTGGGGCTAGGTTCCAGCCCAGGGTCTGGGGATTAGACAAATTACTTAATTTCCCAGGTTCCTCAGTTTTTGTCATCTGGAAAATGGAAGCTTTAAACTAGTCTTTATGACCCCTTCCATCAGTAGGATGCCAATCAACCCAAATTCTCCTGGATTCAAATTTTTAACAATAAATTTATGCCTCTGGCTAACTTTCATCAGAATTACGGTTGGGGGAAAGATCCATTGAACATACAGGAAAATTCTGTTCTGTTTTACTATCTAAAAGAAAAATTGAGCTACACTTTTTAGTGGTTTATAGACTACCCTAATGCATCTATGTCACAGTATGGCTATGATTAAAAACTCAATTTATGAACAATAGGGACACATTAATTATGACTGGAACAATAAACCTAAGCCTAGAAGAGAGAATATGATATGTTTCTGTATAAATTATCCCGCCATAGGAGAATGCTGATGCAAACTTTGTAGCACTGGTAATCCTTCTTTCTCTGAAATGGTGTGACTTTCAAATGGGTGGACTTCACAGATGATAAGTTTGTTTTCTGGCATTAAAAAAATCATTCAGGGGCTTCCCTGGTGGCGCAGTGGTTGGGGGTCCGCCTGCCGATGCAGGGGACGCGGGTTCATGCCCCAGTCCGGGAGGATCCCGCATGCCGCGGAGCAGCTGGGCCCGTGAGCCATGGCCGCTGAGCCTGCGCGTCCGGAGCCTGTGCTCCGCAACGGGAGAGGCCACAACAGTGAGAGGTCCGCATACCGCAAAAAAAAAAAAAAAAAATCATTCAGTTGTCACCACAGTTTCTTAGGGAATTTTTAAATTCAGAGGTCTTTATTTAAAATGAGTCATCATGATGGTGCTATTTCTCTCCCGGGGTCTACCCATGTATTCAGTTAGATATCTGAGGTTCAGACGTGAAGTCAAGTTGCATGTTTATCAACTGAATGTAAAAGATGTACCACCTGTAAATCAACGTGGCTAATGATATTGTCTCTATTTTACAGTAAGAGAAATTGATGTTCAAAAAGGTTAAAGAACTTACGAGGCCAGGCAGATTTTAAGTGGCAAATCTGAGAATTGAGCCTCTGACTTTAAGAACTTCACGTCCGGTATGTGTTCACTGTATTATACAGTCTTCAACTACCTTCTCCTAATCATTAGTATGACTGGGATTTACAGGCTTGTGTTAATACTAACCTGATTCATAATTAAATTTCTCTGGTATTAGTCAGAGTTAAAATACTCAAAGGGACATTACGGAGCCACTGAAAGGTTACGATTTGAGAAACTACCCCCCAAAAAAACTATTCTTTTAGGTTATTTCAGTGTTACCTTGAAATAATAGTTAACACTTCTTGAGTGCTTGCCACATTGCTCTGAGAACTTTACAGATAGGAATTTATCTAATCCTCAGAATAACTCTATGTCATAGGTACATTTTTTTCTTTCCTCTTTAACAAATGAGGAATCTGAAGGACAGAATAGTAAAATATAAGCTAAGAGGTCTGACCCCTGAGTCCACGCTCTATACGACTCTCGGGTCGGGATAAGAGGGAAAAAGATCCTAACATTTCGTCCAGTTACGTACTTATATAGGACACTTTGGTGGAAAACAGGAAAAAGTGTAGAATGAATCATTGAGAAGATATTACTGTCGGAGCATGTGATATCAAAATAGTGGCCACCTAGTGACAATGGGGAGACAATTTGAAATGCCTAGAAAAAGAAGGGTCCCTGAAGACAAATTGCTTCATAGCTTCATTTGGGAATTTGTGATGATAAATTCAGAAGAAAAGGCATATGGATCTGGGCCCTTGGAATCAACATGACAACCAAGGTGTGGGGAGAAAATTGCTGCTTCTGTACCACTGAAGTTACCCTGTAAGCTTGGACGTACTCATTACTGAATCCATTTACCAGTAAACTTACAAAAGAGCCAGGAAGTTCTCTCTACTCCCACGTAAAACAGCCATATGGCCATGGCACCTCCATTCCACTCCTCCAAGCTCTTATGCTCAGGATCTGATAAGCCAGGAAAAGTAAATATTTGACTAAATGGAAAAATGAGATTGCTCTACTTAAAATATGTAACGTCTTGTTAAAGGACATACTAAAGAACGTACTTATTGCCACGGAGGGCCAAACAAATGCAAGAGAGATGAAAATAAAGCAAGATTGTAATTTTTCAAAGGAAGAACTGTTTAATCAAAAAGATAATAAAGCATTAGAATGGGCCGCCAAGAGGAGTTGTTTAGCCTCTGTTTCTGAATATCAGAAGTGATGCTGTTTATCCTTATTGATTAAAAATTGAGATGTCTAAAGGTAAAGGCTCCCTAGAATCCCACTATTTAATTTAAAAATCCATATTTAGCTATAAACATTGTCTTGAGGCATCAACAATACAAACATGCTTGAATTTCTCTGTTGACACTGTATTCTTTTAAAACAGAATAAAACTTTCTTTTCATCTAAGGCATCTGATGCCTTTATCTAGGCACCAAATCAACTGTACATATTTTGTTTAAAATCTGTGAATAATTTAGTAGTGTCCTCGATTCACCAGGTGATGTCTCTAAAGGATACAAATCATGTTTTAAATGCAATTTACGTATCAGGAAATAGCCTATCAGAGTTAACGATTCCGTTAATGCACTCTTTTGAAAAATTAGAAATATTTAGTTCAGCTTTAAAACTAGGTATTAAAATGGAATCATTTTCTCTGGCAAACTTTTAGCGGTAATTTCAGAAGAAAAAAAAAAAAACCAAAATGGAATTCTTCTGTTGCCTTCCGGCCCCTTTTGAGAACTCCCTATTTACAGAGTAGGATTTAATGAGCATTTTTAACTAACACTTGATGAGAATTTGCTAACAATTATGTAACTTGAGTATTTGATTCGGTTGCTGAATCATCAACTGTTATATGTATGGAGCAGATTACCCAGTCATATGTTCAGTTTCTAACCAACATTTCCAGAGGAACCACATATTAAAATTCATGTGAGTCCAACCTTTGGTCATTATACACCTACATCAAGTACTGTGTGCCAATTGTGTCACACATATGACCTCATACTAAGAACAAGCTTGGGCAAGATGGGTACCATTATTACTCTTTTTACAAATGACAAAATCAAGACTCAATAGGGTCTTACAAAATGAAATTCTTTTTGAGGCTAATTCAGGTAGGTCTAACTATAAAGCCCATGATCCGTGCACAAGGCCACATGGCCTCATTTTTATCAGGGAAAATCACTAGGTACTCACTTGATACACAGTTTGCTTTCATAGGGTCATTATTTGTGGGTGTGTTCATTGCTTTGAGGTAGTTTGCCTTCAGAGGCCATACTCACCCCAAACTGCATGAAAAATACAGGCTGTTCCGTTTCTTTAATTCATTTGTTTATTTACTTAATTAAAAATAGTAAAAAAATGAACACATCTTAAAGTCCTGATAGGATGCAATCACTGACATCACTCAGAAAAGGGTCCTCCTTGGCAAGTATTACAGCCAATTGCCACGAACAGACACTTCCAGGTCACCTTTCCCCTCACCAAGACAGGCACGAGGTGTCCAAAGCATCACCTCCAAGATTGGCTCAGACAGGAGAGAGAGAGATTGATGGAGAGGAAGCAAAGGGAGTGGCGTCAGAGGAAGGTGCTGAGAAGAAGATGAAGGGTTCAAGTAGGACCACTAGCATGATCATGGAGCACAGCCATCATTCCTTCTCCTGCCACCTCTGCACCCCACTGGGCTTAGGACCCCGTCCTTTCCACTGTCAGGCAAGCTTGTTCCACAAGACAGAGTGACCTACTTACAGTTTATTGCAAGGGAAACTTTTGGCTGTGACCTTTAATAGCACAATGTTCTATAGGCATGACTATCATTCACCCTTTGCATTGATGTGTCTGGTTGGAGTTATGATACCAGGTACATTCCTTGGGCAATTAAAAACCGCAAAAGACAGACGGGCATGAAGTGAGAGAACCAAAATAGCTACCTCAGGCACAGCCTCAGTCCCACCAGTATTTTAAGATTTCCTGTTCAAAGCAGTAGGTGACAAGAAATCCCCCACTTAAATGAAACTCTAAGCATGCTTAACTCTCTCTGTACTTGAAATACGACCAAAAAAAAAAAAACTTCCCCAATTGACCACATATGATAAATTTGTTCTTCTAGTCAATGTTTATCTGATGGCACTATTCATTCAGTAAGTACTTGTAGAATGCAGACGCATGTCATGAGCTAGATTGGGGCTTGTTGAAGATGCAAAGAATAACAGGATATTGTTCCTGTCAGGGCAAGACTTACTCTTTAACTGGGAAGACAAACAATTATAGGGCATTATACTAAAAACTGTACCTTTGTTATAACCCTGAAACTCTCCTAAGTGATTTAAATGTATTAACTCATATAATTCCCCACACAACCTTTTAGGGATTTGCTGTTAACATCCCCATTTTACTGATGGAGAAAATGAGGCCCAGACAGGTTAATTTATCGAGCTAGTAAGGGCTGAAGCTGGGACTCAAACTCAGGCAACCTGGCTCCAGAGTCCACAATTTCAGTCACCTTGTTGTAGAACTCTAAAAATAGAGAGCGACCCTCTCCAGGGGATCCAGGAAATACTTCTGAGAGATGATGTTAGAACTGAACTCTTAAAGACAGGTTGAATTTAGTCAAAGAACGGTCTTTCAAGGCAAAACATACAGCATGTACTGAAGCACGACAGTTTGTTCAGGGAACGCTGATACAGTTTGTAAAGATGGCATTTAAAGTGCGTGGGAGAAATTAAGAAAGGCAGGGAAATTCCATTAGGGCAAATGGGGAAGGGCCCTTTATGTTATGCTGAAGAAGTTTGAATTTTCATTCTACGAACAATACAGAGACAGCAGAGATTTCCAAAGTAGGTAAGGAGAAGTAAACTTTAAGTTGAAGTACAGGCTTGTGGATTCTGATCAAATGATAGAAAAAGTCCAATGTGGCAATTAGGTGGGCTTAGGGATTATACAAAGATGTCATAGCCAGCATTTTGTTTTTAAGACACTGTTCTGGCTACTTACAAAAAAATCACTGGAGAGGGAGGAAACAGAGAGGCTGGGAAGGTATTCAGAAAACCATTAGAATGTTTCATCAAATCCAAGGCACCACTGATTTTAAAGTGCATGATTTTAAGAAATACTAAGAAATAAAAATGCCTACAATTAAACACCATCTATCATAAAATGCATTCCAAGTTCACAGATGTTAAAATGTAGGAGTGAGTGCATCTTAGAACCTATGAAAGGTGGTATAATGACTCAGGCAAAAGTAGGCTTAATTACTGATCCCAGTCACTGAGTTAATTGGAACCTAAATTCATTGAACACATAAATACTTATTGAATATTGGTATGTAGAAATATAATGGAGATGTTGAGAGTAAATGGCAGTAGTGACTAAGGGAAAGAAATGATATTGGATGTAAGATCTCTTAAAAATAGACTTGTTGAGCTTTGTTGTACTACTGAATGCAGAAAGGGAGGGAAGGAGCTTTAAGGATAACCATTAAAGGTCTAAGAAGGCTGACGAGGTGATGTTTTTAAGACAAGTATAAAAAGATGAAAATATTAGTCTGTGACATCATGAGTTTGGCTCTGAACATGCCGAGGTTGAAATAAAAATAGGACTTGCATGTGGGGATGTCAGCAGGTAGTTAGAATCAGTGCCTGGCTCCTGCTTAGGAAACAGGACAGGCTCGGACAAATTGATTTAGGAAGCATCCAAGTGATGTGGTGACACCATGGTAGTAGATGGAGTCACCTACAGCAAGTCTCACCAAGAGGTGATGTTGGCTTGAACTAGGGCAAAGCCTTAGGAATAAATGAAAGGAGATGGATTCAAGAAATACTATGAAGATAAAGTTCCTCAGTCTTGATATTGATAATCCTTAAGGGTTGGGAGAAAGATGATTCCATTGGGTGATATGGGAAGTTAAGAAGTATAGCAGTTTGGTTGAAGAGGAATAAAAATTGCAATTCTAGATGTGCTGTGTTGGAAGTGCTATCAGGATATGCAAGTGAAAATGACCTAAGAGTAGTTTAAAATGTATAGTCTGGGGCTTCCCTGGTGGCGCAGTGGTTGGGGGTCCGCCTGCCGATGCAGGGGACACGGGTTCATGCCCCGGTCTGGGAAGATCCCACATGCCGCGGAGCGGCTGGGCCTGTGAGCCATGGCCGCTGAGCCTGCGCGTCCAGAGCCTGTGCTCCACAGCGGGAGAGGCCACAACAGTGAGAGGCCCGCGTACCACAAAAAAAAAAAAAAAAAAATGTATAGTCTGTATTTCTGGAGATGGGTCAGATCTAGAGATATAAATTTGAGAGTCATCTCTTCATAGTGAAAGTTGCTGCTGTGGTATAAAAGACTGCCAAGAGAAAAATAGGGATGGTAGAAACAATTCAACCATAGAACTTTAAAAAAAGTTACACTTAGGTGGAAGAAATAGTTCTATCTTATCCTAAATAATATTATTTAATAAGAAATGACATTATTTAATAATAAAATGCCTATGATTTATTGAATGCTTATATGTATGAGCTATTTCACATTTGATATTTATAATACTATAAATGGTAGATACTCAAATCTCCATTTCAAAAATGAGGAAAATCTGAGGTTTAGTATCTTTCCCAGGGTTACACATCTAGGAAGTGGCTGAGTGGGGATTTGAATCTAAGGCTCTTGCTTGCAAGCTCTCCTGCTTCCTAATGCACTCCCAGCCTACACAAAGCCCATCTTCATGTCACTGTCAAACATTGCTCCTCTTCTTTACAGAGCACATGTAACAAATCCAAATGCCCAGAGAGGACACAAGTAAGTAATGTGTTTCAGAGACTTGAGCTGGATCTACCCCTAATGGTATCTGGAATTGTCTGCTTTTGACGCTGCACCCTTGTTTTGACTATGAAGATATATTCTTCACTTCTACAAAAAAAAGTTTTCCTTAAAAAATGTGGTCCTCGGGCTTCCCTGGTGGCGCAGTGGTTGAGAGTCCGCCTGCCGATGCAGGGGACAAGGGTTCGTGCCCCGGTTCGGGAAGATCCCACATGCCGCGGAGCGGCTGCGCCCGTGAGCCATGGCCGCTGAGCCTGCTGCTCCGCAACGGGAGAGGCCACAACAGCGGGAGGCCCGCGTACCGCAAAAAAAAAAAAAAAAAAAATGTGGTCCTCTTTATTTTCATTTTTCCCACTTTTGATTGAAACATGGAAACAAATATTTCTCTACCATAAGAAAACAACGATGTAATGAGATGAGAGCAAAAGATGCTTGAATTCAGTGCTGAGGACAACAGAGAATGGCGGCGACTGTGGCAAAATGCAGAGTAAAAGCCCATCTAAAAAGGTGGCAACCCCTCAAAAGTCTTGCGTTGCCAAATCTCCAGATTTTTTTCAGGGAAGGTGGGAACTTAAAATGCTAGGCCAGGGCTTCCCTGGTGGCGCAGTGGTTGAGAATCCGCCTGCCGCTGCAGGGGACGTGGGTTCGTGCCCTGGTCCGGGAGGATCCCACGTGCCGCGGTCCGGGAGGATTCCACGTGCCGTGCAGCGGCTGGGCCCATGAGCCGTGGCCTCTGGGCCTGCACGTCCGGAGCCTGTGCTCCGCAACGGGAGAGGCCACAACAGTGAGAGGCCCGCGTACCACAAAAAAAAAAAAAAAAAAAAAAAAAAAACAAATGCTAGGCGAAACCGTCCACTTTTGATAGGATGCATCATTTTAAACACCATGCAGGCTAAAGAAAAACTGCCTATGAGTAGAATTAACACTGGTGCCTGTTTATGAACATAATCACATAATCAAACCAGTTATATTTTGTAGAGTGGATAATTAAGAAATGTTGGTACTTTACTATCAGTGGTGAATTACTAGTATGGCAAGACACTGCAGTGGAGAACCGCTGAACTTGGAAGCATTCACAGAGAATTTACAGCGTGCTTTCCTTTTTCCTTCTTTTTTGGCTTTCTGTTGTTCCCCCAACTATTGATTCATCTAAACTAGACTGTCCTTCCAGCCCTCATGTTTCCATTCGTTTTGCAAAAACATCGCAAGAAGCTATGTCAAATGCATCAGTAAATTAAAGTGTATGTATGAATAGATATTCACAAATTTCCCCACATCATCGTTAGCTGTCATAAGCTATGCGAGAAGTACGGAAAGGAACCGGGTCTCTTTACCTTTGGAGCGTGCCCAGAGGAACACAATGTAAAGAGAAATCCTTGGGAATGACTGTTCTCAGTATCTGCAATCTCCACTGAGCCCCTTGCTTTCTCTTTGGGAATTTAGTGTTTAACCATATTTTAATATGTCAAACTATTTGTTTCTCATGAGAGGAGGTATGTGGTAGCAATCATTGTTTGAGTCACAAACTGGATGAACTAGATTTAAATGTCATTTCTAAGTGGATTAAGAAATATTCCGTTTTTACATTTAACAAACGAGAAATGGCACAGAGGGAAGTGGTGATCTAGACAGAATCCTGGTAGATACCTAAATTTATGTTGATAGAGATTTACCTTACCCCTTTACTTTCTAAGACGTTGCTATAAAGCAAAAGGCATATGTCTAGAGGAGTGACCTGATGACTACCATTAGCCTTTCGTAAAGGAGTTGGCCACAAATTTTGGTATGAGGCAGGGACTGAGGAATCTTGTGTCTGGATCCTTGTGGAAGTGGGAGAACGGCAATAATAGGTTTTCTATCACATTCAAAAATTTTGTTCAGGGATATCCCATTTGTGTAGAGAAATGTAATTTTCCTCAGACATCATCTAAGCTCATTTCACGGAAATGGGGCGGCCTGAAATTTTTGCTGCATTTCTCTTTAGAAACAATTTTTAACTCTTTCTTTATATCACGGTTAAAAATTGTAAATGAACAGTTAGAAAAATAAAACACCTCTGTTGATTTAATTATATAGCTTACATGGTATTTAAATAGCCACATTTATTACGTATTTGTAGCTTGAGAGGATTCTTCACAAATAAAAGCTTTTCTATGGGCTGGGCACCATCCCAACTCAGATTTAGAATAATGTGGGAAAGGTTTTGTTCACTGAACTTATTCCAAATTTTCTAAGGTTCTATATCGTTGAAGGAGGCTATGGTTGCTGATTTTATATGGTGGTGAAGACTCTTCTATTAAAATGTGTTTCACTGAAAATCTATCCTTTGAACAGACGCATAAGAAATTTATCTTGATTGCACTGGAAGATGGCAATTTGGAGCAATTATTTATCCTTATAATAACCCAAGAGCTTTTATCATCAAGCACTTACCATTTGAAGACCTGAGTCCCGTTCCTAAATAAGTGAATAATAATCTGCCTGTTTAATCCTTGCAATACAACTTAATCTTTTGCTAGCCTATTCTATGAGCTAACGAGTTTACATTAAGTGGAAACTGAATTGTCCACCTTCTCCATTGTTTATACAGATACATATTATACATATGCAATAGGATGAGCACCAAAGAACATTTTCTTTTAAACAATTATATTATAGGAAAGTTTCTTTGGCTGCTTCAGGCTAAAATCTAATCATTTACTAAAAGTTCACCCACTGAACTCATCAAGTTTTCCTTACCTTTCATCATTTTGACTACCTGACTTCTTACACAAAAACATTTTACTGAAAAAAAGTTACACTTTTACATTTTCTGGAACTTAAGAGCCATGAGACCTGTCTTTGCAAAACACCATTTTGGTACAGATAATTTTTCAGAAGGCAACTTAGGATTTTGACATATATACCAGTTGTCAGACTCTATAAAAAGTTCTGCTGGTAATTAGGTTTTTTTCATTCAATTCTGGTCAATTCTACCATAATAATTGCAAAAGAATGCATTAATAATGAGCATAAAAGTTTAATGCAATGCATAGAACAGAATTCAGTAGCTGATTTTAATAGTGGTCACTTCTTATTCTATGTAGGGAAGACCAAGCTCTATATTGATGTACAAACCGTGGAGGCTATCTGGGAGACAGAGATGCTATTCTAAAAAAGAATATTTTAGGGAGAAACATCAGGGTGTCGCATGGTCATCTAGGTCATATGGTTAGACCAAAATTTCATTTAATTTTATTTTTGCAATGCCCTACTAATGGTTCAATAGCATCACAAGCAGCCCTAAATCCTGGGTGATAACATGTTCTTCCTCCAGTTTTAGAAATCCAATTGAATCAAAGTACCTATAAAAATACCTATACCTCTCTAGGTCTTGTGAGGATCAAATGAGATAATGTACATGAAAGCACTACAGATGCTATACAAATGCTAGTCGGATTCTAAGGGAAGGCTTTTTAGAGACAGCTTTGGCACAGTAGAAGGATACTGGGATTCAGTGTTGGAAAAAATCTTAGTTTTACTAGCTCTGTTCCCTAGAGCAAATCATTTAAAATTGAGTCTCACTTCTGTATACGTAAAACAAGTAAACTAATTTCTACCACAGTGCTGTTTCGTAAATCACCTTCAAACAGAATAAGACCTATAATGAAAGTGCTTTGTAAACAATGAAGCACGATACTGGTATATTGTTATTAGAGTGGTTATTTATTAAATATAGCGAAGGCAAAGTAATGGTTATAACAAAGTAAATTGTTTAATTAGAATATCTGTTTAGAAAGACTAGGCAACTGAAGTGAGTTCTTTATTAAGTACTTATCAAATGACTATCTCAGTGTCGCTAAGCAGAGGGCAGAGAAACGGTGGACAAGTCCTGGACTTGAACATCTTACCATTTCAAGAAAGTAAGGCATACTTTGAGTCTCTACAAGAGGTAAAGGAAAATTTTTTAAATGTATCCACATTATAAGCCACTTGAATGATTAAATCTGTCACCTAGCTTCAATAGTACTTGTTTGAGAATTGTGTACAAAATATTGTCCTATGCCCTGATCTGTGGGAGTGTATGAGTGTACGTGTGGAGTAGTTGGGGAGGGTGGGAATGAAGTTGAAATGTATACTACAAAAGAGTGTAAACGTATCGTTCCTCCCTTCCTTCGACAACCTTATTCATTTGCGAAACTTCAAGATTTTATGCTATGAAGAAGCATAAAATGAATGTCAAGAGACTTGTACCAGGATGTATCATTGAAACATATTGCACCTGCTACATAGAAACAGGTCTTTATTTTTACGAAATATAAACGTCAAAAGACTAAATTGTCAGGTACCAAATATTTGTAGCTATACATTCCCCAAAGCCCAATATATTAGAATTAAAACAAAGGATTAAAACATTATGTTAAGGTCTAACACATATGTATACACTTAACTTCTTAGTCTTCTAGTGATTTGTTTAGACAGGGAGCTTAGAAGAGTCGGTAAGATCTGGTGGAAAGCCTTATTCGAGTGACAGTGTCAAGTTGTCTCACTGAGCCTCAGCTTCCTCATCTGTAAATGAGGAAAGCTCTAACTTGTTAGGTTGTGATAAGATTCAGCATTCTAGTGAACAAAAGTGACCCAAACTGTGCCAGACAAGTGCTTGGAGTTTAAGAAGTAAGCAATAATGTTCAGCAAGTAGGAATCTCCTTTTTGTTTTTTTAAACCTCTTAATCCCATACCCTTATCTTGCCCTTCCCCCCTTTCCTCTCCTCACTGACAACCCCTAGTTTGTTCTCTATACCTGTGTCTGTTTTTTTCACATTCATTCACTTGTTGTATTGTTTAGATTCCACATATTGTGATATCATACAGTGTTTGTCTTTCTCTGACTTATTTCATTTAGCATAATACCATTCAAGTCCATTCACGTTATTGCAAATGGAAAAATTCCATGCTTTTTTATGGCTGAGTAGTATTCCATTGTGTATATATGTATCCACTACATCTTTATCCATTCGTCTGTTGGTGGACACTTAAGTTGCTTCCATATCTTGGCTATTGTAAATAATGCTGCTATGAACATTGGGGAGCATGTATCTTTTCAAATTAATATTTTTTTCCTTCAGCTACATTCCCAGGAGTGAAACTGCTGGATCATATGGTAGTTCTACTTTGGGTTTTTTGAAATGGAATCTTCAATTTTAATAAACACAACAAATGATGTTTCAGTCTGGCAAAGATGGCACACCTTGCTCTAAATTTAATTATTCTTTCTCTTTCCCACAGAATACTACGAGTTCTTACTGGTGAATCATTAGTATTTACAGAATAAAGACATCTCTTTTTCACATTTTAAATGCTTTCAATATAGTCACTAGGAAGACAAAGTAACAGTATTTGTTATGGTTAGAAAATAGCACACAGTTTTCTAAATTCTTTTTCACTGAAAGAAATGTTTCAGACTAGTGCTTTATCCTCAGAAATATGTGAGCTTGGGTATATTATCATGTTATTTGAGGTTAGCAAGTATGTGATGCTTGAGGTCATAACTAGCTATTGTTTACTAAACATGTATAAGATAAAGGGAGATGAGAGGCTAATTATCAATAGATTTGCCTTACATAGCAAATACCATTTTCTACTTTAACTTGGCCTCAATGATAATAATCAGAAGTCAAGTTTCTAAACAGCTTTCCCATACCCTTTTGGGCCATTAGTTCCCTCATCTTTAAAGTTTTCAATATTCTTTTCAAGACATCTTGAATACTTGAGCAGCAATTTTCCGTGTCTGCAGCAATCACCAGTGGAATGCTTTTGTGAATGGGAAATTAAATGGATTTTCAACAATGTAGATACTTTAAAATGAGAGTCCCGATGAAATTATGGATGAATCAAGGGACAGCAGGAAGTCTGTGATTTTCTGCATTTGCAAATGTCTTTCTAAAACACGGCATCCTTAGCTCTCAACAGATATGACCCATTAATGCCAGTGCCTCAATATTTTTTTTAATAATTCTTATTTTTAAAAATTTTTTTATTGAAGTATCATTGGTTCACAGCATTATATTAGTTTCAGATATATAACACAGTGATTCAATATTTTTATAGATATACTCCATTTAAAGTTACTATAAAATATTGGCTTTATCCCCTGTGCTGTACACTATAGCCTTGTAGCTTAGTTATTTTATACACAATAGTTTGCATCTCTTAATCCCCTACCCCTCTTATGCCCTTCCCCCCTCCCTCTCCCGGCTGGTAACCGCGAGTTTGTTCTCTATATCTGTGAGTCTGTCTCTGTTTTATTAAATTCATTCCTTTGTTTTATTTTTTTAGAGTGAGAACGTTTAGTAAACAATAGCTAGTTATGACCTCAAGCATCACATGAGTGAGAACGTTTATGGCTTCAGAATTTCACACAAGAACAGTCAGTAAAGTAGCCAACTTTATACATAAACTCTCAAATTGTATAAAGGGTATTAAATATGCTACTGGTTATTGGAGGACTCCTACAAAATATTTATGTCCTGACTTCTAGAAGTCTAAATAAAAATGGTATAAAAAAAGGTTTTAAAATCTAAAGAGAATATAAGAACTCATACAGGGAAAAACAGAAATGTATACAATGTTATTTAGCTACCTGCTTGTTTTTGTCACTCACATCTGTGAGCAGAACAATTTAGAGGCCCCTCAGATGCAGTGAGGCAGACAGAAGTCTAAAGGCCTTTCTGGTAAAGGATAGCATCAGCGAGGGCTCGGGGGATTCGTCTGCCAGGGCTGCAAGCAGATCTGACCTATTGGTGGTGTGAGATAAAGCAGCTGTCTTTGAAAGCTACTCTGGCATCTGCCATCTATGTTTCTCAGAAGGAGCGTGGCAGAAGAAGATCAATAATTAGTGAAGATGATTCCTGCTGTTACTAAATAACCACAGAAGAGGAAGAATCATTTGACCTTCATATTAGTCACATTGCTGTTTATAAAACAGGTCTTTCAAATGAATTCCCACTCACTAATTTCATATACTTCCTCCAGAATTTAACTATTCATTCAATAGAGGGTTAATATGACAAAACCATTGCATGATTTTCCAGAAGAGGGGTAAGATAGCAGAGTGATGAGAAACACAGGGTCTGGAGCTGGACCCAGTGGGTGTAGATCTCGGCTATACTCCTTAGCAGCTGTGTGACTTCAATAAACTATTTAGTCTCTCCTAATCTCAGTCCCCTCATCTGTAAGATCAGGGTAATGTAATGTCTCCCCTCTTATTTTAATGAGAAGATTAAGTGACAGAGTTGTCAAGAAAGCACTGACAATATTTGGTATTACAAACACTCAGTAAATGCTAATTATTAAGGTTTCTAGGCTTGAAAGAGGCCATTTATTTTTAAGGTATATTTTATTACTACACCATGCAAACCTGTATCTCTTTTCTTGATTTCTGTAATAGAGGAAAATACTGTCAAAACTGAAAGATTCAAAATGAATTACCCAGGTACCTAATTCAATGAATATGTATCAATATGCTACTACGTATAACACAAGTCAGTAAGAGTTCTTGCCGTCAGAAAAGGAGTTGTGCAACTAGAGATGCCCAAGGAATAAAGCGATGTGGCATAAAAGGCATACCAACTCTTAAGATTTAAGGGGCCTGGTTAATGGCGTAAGTATCTTTTTCCTCCAGAATTCAGAACCATATGAGACACTTTGTTACAAAGCAGAAACTAACACACCATTGTAAAGCAATTATACTCCATAAAGATGCTAAAAAGAAACATAAGAGAGGTAGGCTGAGGAATCAAGCTACTACTGTAACTTTAGGGAGCACATTAACTGCATTACGAGGCTTAAATGTGTGGCCTCAGTGTGGTTCCTTGAACTGAGCTTGCAATTCAAATCTACAATGCTCCCTGAAAGTGCAGACTGTACCCCTGTAAGTTCACTGCACGTCCAAGAGCGTGCACCTCTCTGTGGGAAAGCAGGTGTACAGTAAGAACCTCAGACACCCTGGGCCAAGCATGCTCAATTCCTTCTCTCACATTTATCAATAGGGCCAGGCATTCCTCCCCTGGGGAAGACGGATGGAGAGAGGAAGCCAAAAAGACAGAAACATCGCTCCTTTATTTTTTCCTTGAAAGAGTGCTATGGAAATTCCCCCTTCACTTGGTGGGGTATGAGGAGTGAAAATAAGTATTCTTGTCCTGAAGGAGACAACATGCATATGGGTTCAAAGAAGAAAGAGTCCAGAGGGTTGGAATGATTAGGAAACAACTCAGAGAGTAGATAGTACTGGGGATATGCATTTTAAAGGAGTATCAGTTGGATAGGCAAGATGAAAGAACGGAGCTACCATGAGGAGCTGGTAGTAAGTCCTAAAGAAAAAGCTAGAAGAATTTTCAAGCATCAGAGAAGAAGACCCATCACAGTTGACACTGAAGTGCATTTTTAATGAACTTCGAACGCCTGAGACTTTGTTAATATTGAAGAGGCAAGAAATAGGCAGTCATCGTAAGGTGTTTAAGATTAGCAAGCACATGCGGTGTATATTTAAGATGATGTAACATTCTATGGAAATAGTATATTATTAAATAGATATTGTGAGGGTCAGTCTCAATTGCTGGGTAAATGAAACCAGCACCTATATCACACACTAGAATGGGTAGTAAATGAGGAAAATAATGAACAGATTTATAGGGGAAAGAAGACAGAAGGCTATCCGGAAAGAAAGGAATTTTGGAATGTATAATATGGAAAGTGGATCACTGCCCAGAGGTGAAGCCCAAACCATAATTACAAAAATCATTAGAATCAAAAAATAAAGGAATTTCGAGAGCCAAATGGCAGAGAATCATCAATGGACGTTGAAATCACTAAGAATGCCTCTAAGGATGTTAGCGAAATGCAGTACAAGCCAGTGGAGGAAGATGGACGCCCATCCTAGAAGTCCTGGTGACAGTGATGAAGCATTAAATAGCATAAGTACAGAAAATATAAGTGGCTTAAGAAACTGCTGGTAGTTAATTGTCTGGAATTAGTATTGAAATAAATTCTCCTGGCCTTATGGAAAATAAGGGACTAAGAGGCCTCAGGGGGAAGCTGGGTTTCAGTTAATAAAAGATGGAAAGAGTTTAGAAGAAAGATTTGAGGATTCATCACAAGGTGCGATCAAAGGCAGGCACTCAACTGACATACTATGCATGACACAGTAATAAGGGGATGGGCCAGAGTGTAAGTGACCTGGGGAAGAGGGGCAATCTAGATAGGAAAAAGGATGCGGGCATTATCAATAGCAAGGATTAAGGAAACGACGGTTTGAGAAAGAAGCTCCAGGGACCTGTTGACAGTACAGGAGGTAGCATAATTTGATCATTTTCAGTCCTCTGGGATGGCATTGCCGGGTCACTTGTTGAAAAATTATAGTCTTTCAACACCTTACAATTAGGAATGGGCATTGGCATCATCCTGTTGGCGCTTGCTGCTAACAACCAATGTGGGAATTTTGAGAGACAGACACATGGTCTCACCAACACATTCGAATGTAGTCACGATGCCATCCAGTGGTTAGTTTGGTTACTTTCACAGATACTGTCCATCTCTCTTTAAGAATATATTTTATTTTATAGTGAATATTCATCTAAGTTTCAGCAGGCTTTTATGAAAAGCATTTTATTGTATCTTCAAAAATCACAGAGGAGGGATTTGATTTGTTATTTACTTCTAAGATAATGGAGTTACACCCAGCTTGTTTTCTGTATGTGTTATGCTCTAGGAAACATGATTTAGCCTCTCTTCTATTGAAATTAATGCAATAAAGAACCATGAAATAATGGGCCTTACACTGTATTCAATTTTAGTCCTAATAGAAACACAATGGAAAATAACATCTGCGACATAGGCCTGGTTGAACACAGGAAAGTAATGGATATTTTCTGCTATGATTTTATTGGTGTTCTGGGTTATATCCTTCACAGAATGCTCATCGGTACAGTAATAATATGGTACATACTTTGACTTGACTTATATGTAGTCTCAGCTTGTCTATACGTTTACTTGGGCAAATTTAGCGGGGAGACTTTCATTTGGTTACTAACAAAGTAGGATAAATCGAGCTGCCATTAGCAGGAACCCTTCTCAAAATTTTTGTAAAAGCACAGCTTTCAAATTCATTGCACATCTCTTTAAACATATATCTTAAAGTAATTTTTAGCGACATCCTATTTGGGATATGCAAACATTTGGCAATAAAATTCTCCTTTGCCACAAAAATTCATTATTTGAATCTCCATGGTAAATTAGCTTTATGAGGTAGCTACTTTATTTTTCTATGAAGCAAAGGCAAGAATAGAGACAGTTTCATCATCTTTATCATTGTTTGTATGAGGAATCACTAAACAGTTCACTGGTGGGAAGCTATGAAAAGGCCCTTTGGTTTACGCCTTTATCGGTAGGCATAAACATAACTAAACCACCCTAGAAAAATGTACATTAATATCTAACATTGTTTCTAAAGACCTAGAGGGGTAGTGTCACCACAGTCAACTATGCTGTACTGATGCAATATTTTAAATCATTTCAATTTGAAAGTGATTGGAGCCATTTGTCATTTGATTATTTTCACACTATTTGTCCTTAGACTGCTTAAATTCAGTTCAGAAAATACAGAATTGATTTGGAGAAGAAGGCGGTATTGACATAAACGATGGCAACGTCTGCAGATTTTCAGGGCTGGGGGAGCAAGAGATCAAATGCTACCCAGACTGCGAGGCAAAACTGATGACGACAATCAAAATAGAAAACTTTATGGTTCATACGAGTTATTGCATTTGATCTTAACTCATGCAGTTACATACTCCATACTACTTATCAATATTAAATTCTACCACTCTACAGTCTTCTTCATGCAATGAACTTTTGGTTGTTTGGTTGTTGTTACTATTTTTTAAACTTTACATTTGGAAAAATTTTAAACTTACCAAAACAATTGAAAGAATAGTACAATGAACACTCTTTGCTTATGCCAAATGATAACTTTTTGCCACACTTGCTTTGTGTATGTGTGTGTGTTCACTTTTTTTGGCTGAGCTATGTGAAAATAAGCTGTAGGCACTTCATCCCTAAGTTACTTCACTGTGTATCTTAAAAACAAGAATACTCTCCTACCTAACCACAATACCAGTATCACACGCCAAAAACTTGAACATTGGTGCAATAATATTATCAAATATAATACCTAAATTTAAATTTCCCCAATTGTCCAAAAATGCACTCAATAGCTCTCTTGTAAAGGTACACTTCAACTTTTACAATGAATATCCCCAGGTACCTTTTACGCAATTTTTTTTTTTTTGGCTGTGTTGGGTCTTCATTTCTGTACGAGGGCTTTCTCTAGTTGTGGCAAGCGGGGGCGCGCGGGCCTCTCACCATTTTGGCCTCTCTTGTTGCAGAGCACAGGCTCCAGACGCGCAGGCTCAGTAGTTGTGGCTCACGAGCCTAGTTGCTCTGCGGCACGTGGGATCTTCCCAGACCAGGGCTCGAACCCGTGTCCCCTGCATTAGCAGGCAGACTCTCAACCACTGCACCACTAGGGAAGCCCTATGCTATGTTTTTAACGTCTACGAATTCTTGCCTGAATAACTTATTATGCTGGGTATTGCAAAACAAGGTGATTTTCTAATTTTGCCATTTCTTCTACATTTTGAGACAGCATTCTACTGTAAAGAAGAAAGTTCTTTTCCTTTTATTTAATAGTATCACCCTGGGTTCATGGACTTTTTAAATAATTTTTTACAATCATTTTACTTTTTCACATCCACATTGTGCCAATTGTGGCCAGTAAGGGCCCCAAAGAGCAGCTCCGTGTCTTTCTGACACATGCCAACCAATATGGGGCGTATCCTTACATTCTTACACAATGAGGAGCTCTAGGCCCACCCAGTACCTTCCTTGCCCCAAACTTAAACACAAGAAATCCGTTCTGCCTTCCCTCCCCAATGGGTAAAGTTATTGAGAAATCAAAATATACTAATTTTTACTGGAATATCATCTTCTAGGCTCTTTTGGTGGAGAGAGCTAGGTTTTTTTAAAAGATTGCATTCAAACTTACACCTCTAAGTCAAGTTCAACAACACAGGATTCTTCTGCACTTTTTTCCATTCCATATGCATATCCCCACATCCCACTGTGAGAACACCAATTTCTAACATCATCCACATATTTCTCATTTGCTCTATCCTACAATACACAAAAGCTTCAGAATTACTACACCAATAGCAGTAGTAACAAACCTGCTGTCAGATTCAAGATTTTTAAACTATTCTTTTATGTCCTTAGATTATGTATCACTAAGGTGTTTCACTTAACAGTGCATCTTGAAGCACTCCATATCAGTTCATAGAGATATCTTTTATTCTTTTTGATGGTGTTATAGTACTCCATGTTATGGATACATCAGAATTTACTCAACCAATCTCCTATAATTTGGCATTTAAGGGTTCTTCCCCAATATTATGCCACAGTGACTAACTTTGTCTATTTTGTTTTGTATTTTCGAAGGTGTACCTTCAGGATAAATTCCTAGAAGTGGGATTACAGAAGCAAGGGTTACCAAGGATACTTTTGTCAAATAGTGCCAAGTTCCCCTCCATAGATACCGTGCCATTTTTCACTTCCATCACTGTACTTCTTAAAATAAGCAAATCATTATTTCTCCCTGAAAACGGTAATTATTTAAATAATAAACAATTGACAATTTTATAGAACTATAAGAATTCCTTACACACCCACTTCCTGATTCCAAACTCAAATTTAAATTATATAGGTGGCAGATGTATATAATCCACAGAAACAGAAGGACTATAATACTAGACAAACCTGGACAACTGGTATATTTTGAAATTGTAGTATTTATGATTATTTTTCTCTTAGACTAATTAAAAATAAAACTAAATAATTCATGTAATGGAAATTTAGAGTGAAAAGAAATCTCAGAGATTGATCTTTATGAATTATATTAGAAGAAAATGAAGTACTTGCAACATAAACATGATTGAATGTACATTACAGTTATTTCTTGGAGTATGACTATCTGTATAGTATATGTGCTACTCTCACTGAAAATGTAATCTTCTCTGTCTTAATTTTTCTTCTAGGGTTCTCAGTCTCTGTATCAACTTTATACCTTCCTAGATTTCTAATATTTCTATTTAAACAGTTCCTAAGATCTCACAATCTGATTTCTTAGTTCCCATTCCCAGGCCACAAAGTGTGGAAGACCAACTCGTGTGACTGAACCACTATAGATGTCCCTCCTGTGACACCAGTGGGCTTTCACTGCCACTCAGCAGTACTTCCTTCTCCAGACGTCTGAAATTCACCTTTCTACACCTTTTCTTTTAGCTGATGACCTTGGTTTTTACTTTACTTGAAAACCAAGGGCATTCAATTTGTATTCATACCAATTCTATCCTCCCTTCCTTGTAACATCTTTATTTTCACTCTTCCTGCGGGCTAACTCTCCCCTTCTCACCTCCACACACCTGCACTCTTCCTCTGGAGCTGTGCTCCATAAATCATCTCCTTTTCAGCTTACAATTTGTTAAATCTTTCTGTCTTCTGGCAACTTCTCTTTGTCTCCACACATGCTTAGGACTCACACATTCTAACAACAGCTTTCTTCGCCTTCTTAACTTTGGATTGTTACGTTTTCTTGTCCTTTCAATGGCAAAATTCTTAAAGTCGCTGTTTTAAAAATCACAGCTTCTGTTTACTCTCTTGTCAAGCCCTTGTAATCTGGCTTCCACTTCACTGAATATGTTCTTTTAAAAGTTTCTAGTGACCTCTAAACTCTAATTCCAGTAGTCTCTTACTGTTCTCCATCCTTCTTAAGCTCACTTCAATGTTTGGCGCTATTGATTGATTTCCTTTTCAAACTCCCTTTCTGAGATCATCTGGACTCTTTGTTACCAGTTTTCCTCCTCAACATTCCCTCTCCCTCTTGTTCACTAGTTTGTCCCAACTCCTAACATTAGGGATTTCCTAAAAGTCTTCCATAAGGTTTATTTGAATAGTTCATCAGGTAAACAATGTGTTGGAAGACCACACATGAGGATGTTTCCTGGATTGTGAAAATGGTAGAATGCATATTGGGGAGCTCATTGCACAAAGCCTGAGAGTTATAGGTATATAGATAGGTTCAGATGAACTATATGGAAGCAGATAATAGATAGGCAACAGGTATATATAGGTTCAGATAATGGGCCATGTAGTTCTAAGTCTATTTATTGGGCCAGTATGTATCACAATATTTGTGGGCCAGTATTTCTCAGGTAATTATATATCCAACAACAGTTTTTAACTGACTGAAAGCAGAGGTCCGAACTATAATTTTAAAATATTGATAAAATGTTAACCCTTCTTTTTAGCCTTTCTGCTGAAAAGATTTTCTTTTAATCTAATATCCAAAAGCAACCTGCATCATATTACTACGTCTAAACTGCCCTTAGTTAAATCATTAATAATCATCCATTACTTTTTAGAAATCAGCTCTGTTTCTCCATTTTTAAAGACCTAAACATTTTGAATAGGTTTTTTTCTACAATAAAAATACCGTTACAGCTTCAATTGACATAGGTCAATTTCTGATGTAACCTGGTCTTTATAGTAATCACTCAGAATAAAAACCAAAAATGTCACATTCCTTCAGTCAGGAACTTAGGCAATATTTAATCACACATCCGTTGCCTAAATTACAGCAAATATTTGTTGGGCACCAATCATATGCCAGTCTCTATTAGGACATTAGGGATTCAATCTAGACAAAAATCTTTGCCATGAGAGCATATACATTTCATCTGAATGAATCAGAATGGCTTAGATGGAATGGTATTTGTAGCTTATACCTGTCCTTCCTGCAGTGGGTGGTGCTGTATGGGGTGTACCAGCTTTAGTGAACCCACTAAATTGGGCAGCTAGGAAGATATTTAACTTCTATAAAGGGGAACTGTTCATCGTGTCCATGTTCAAAACTAAGGGTGATCTTGCCCCAGGGGACTTTTGGCAACGTGAGCCAACCATTTTGGTTGCCCAAGCTGATGGGAAAGGGTTCCTACAGTGCACCGGACAACCTCCCAAAGAATTATCCCATCTACAATGTCAACAGTGCCAAGGCTGAGAAACCGTGCTCTGGGCAAAAGGGCTCATGTGGCTTGGGTTCTCTCTTAGAAGAGGGACATAAACCACATTCTTCCACAGCCTTTCTCCTACTTCTGACCATACAGATCTCCCTTCAAGTTTATTTCTCTGATCTTTTTTGTTCCATGGGAAAACATATAATATTCAACTGAGATCTGTACTTTCTGGGCTGTTCTCAAGGGTCAATCAATGCTTGCTAAAGTTTTCGAGCAAGCACTAAGGTAAGTTCTGTGCCTGCTGGGCATAATTATAGAAAACAACTTCAGTTTAAAAATCTCCTAATGGGAAGCACAGGCGCTATCTACAAATTACAATCTTTTTCTGGTGTGTTTGTGCCCTCAGCAGCTCACAGCAGGGCCAAATCAGTCTCCATCAGCCACCATTTTTCTAGCTACCTTCCTAAAATATCAGAAGCAACAAACCTCCCAGGGTGAGGAAACATTCTGCAGTTTTGCCTACATGGATCACTATTTTTCCCCTACAGTGGTTATGCTTCTATAAAATAACTAAGAAGTTATTATTTAATTCATGAATAGAAGGGCAAGTTAATCATGTTATTCTTTAGAAGTGTTGTATTTCACATGGTAGAAAACTCACAGGGGCCTTGGTTGTTAGTCCAAAATTCACTTGCGTTTTTCCTTTCCTTTAGATACTGCCTAAACGTTATAGATGATAATGTCATCATTTTACCTGTATAACTCTATGGCAAGGTATAAACTAAGTCACGTAACTGTTGAACTCCGGATGGAATTTATACTTTTACTACTTATATAACATTAGATAACTCATTTAACCTTTCAAGGGCTGGATTTAGTAATGCATTAAATAAATAAGTTGAGCTAGTATCTGGCATGAGAATCCTGGGTTTGAATTGGGTCACACAGCCAGAAACTGGTGATGCCATCAGCAAGTCATCCCACCATTTAGACTCTAGAGATTATAACGTGATTACTTCGCGTATTACAAAGCTATTTGCCATTGCTCCTGTCATCACTAGATGGTTATCTTGAATGTGGTTTCTGGTTCCACAGACACAACTTAATATTACCCTAAACTGTATCTAAGACATGATATCCAATATTCAGGATGTCTGAATTGGCCAAAATTAAGTAGGGTTTTAAATTCTGTGTTTCAGCTTTTTTTTTTCCCCTAGTGAAATAATTACACTTTGTAGGCATAGAAGTATAGGAGTGGAGATGTAATTTTTACCCCAGTGGTTCCAAATTTCTTAACATGCACATCTATTTTAGATTCACGAGGAACTACTAATACATTATAAAACACTTCTTTTTAGTAAAGGTCGAATATTTTCTCTGAAGAGTCTCCCATCTCAAAATGTGTCTTCTTTTCTGTCCTAAAACTGTATGAGCTCTGTTATTACAGCAAGAACACCTTCACTAGCAAACAGAAATGTCACCCAGCCAAAGAGAGGTATGGAGAGCCAGGTCCCATCCACTATGACCTGGCATTTTGGTCCGTAGTTACTGACCATCAAGAGTGATGTCGTTCGTTTTTAGAAAACTCCATGATGTATTAGTCCAGAGCAAGAAGAGAGACACGTTTGTGGGTGGCTGGCTGGAGTAGAACTTGGACATCATTTCTGAATTCTGTGATTTTTCCAATTACCTCTGCTCCCAAGAAGTCAATCACCACTGCTTATAAAGAGTAACCCATTTGACTGATAAATAACTAGGTTCTGAGGGAATATTAAAATGAAATTAAACACTACTTCATTTACACGTCACCTATCCACTTGCATTTCAATGTATCCAGACCATTTTCCTAGGCACTCTTGTTGAGTATGGTAAAATCTCCACCTCCATCAGGTACTTTTTTATTTTTATTTTTATTTTTTTTGGCGGTACGCAGGCGTCTCACTGTTGTGGCCTCTCCCGTTGCGGAGCACAGGCTCCAGACGCGCAGGCTCAGCGGCCATGGCTCACGGGCCCAGCCGCTCCGCGGCATGTGGGATCTTCCGGGATCTTCTCGGACCGGGGCACGAACCCGTGTCCCCTGCATCGGCAGGCAGACTCTCAACCACTGCGCCACCAGGGAAGCCCTCCATCAGGTACTTTTGAGGTTGGATGCACGTTGGAGTGATTCTCCATGTGATATTTCACAGAATCACCAGCCCACCTTTCCAGTATCCCTTCTGGGTTAGATTTCTTCACAATACCCAGATAACAAGTAGGCAGGCTACATCTTATTATCCAGGTTTGCACTGTGGAAGGAATGGTCTGATTCTCAAGAAGCTGACACCTTTCTTGGATATAAAAGATATGTAAAAGAATACATAACCCACTCCAAAAAATACTATGATGGTTTACAGCAAATCAATTTGCTATAAATGTGATTTACTACAAATCATCATAGTACTAGCTATCTTCAAGCAGTATGAACTAAAGATGTAGAAAAGTAGTATATAGAAGAAATGGTTTGAAAATAGCCACGATTATGAACCAGTTGCACCTAACCAAGTAATTTATCATTTAATAGGTATTTTATAGCAAAGTTAACTATACATGCTTCTTCTATAAAGTACATCCTATATTTCCATTCTTGGCCGATGAAAACTTAAGTGCAATCCTGCAGTACGTCAGGAATTGAAGTGTTTTATGTTCTAACATTTCAGTCCCCAAGAAGAGTTCATTTTGCTGCTATAGCATTTTCCATATCATCTTTCTTTGTTCAACAAGCTCCTTCCAATCCTCTTTTCCATGAAACTACAAGATTTTCTTGAGGCTCAAGGATCCCCACGTATTCACATCATCTCAAACTTTACTCTTGTCTTTCTTTGCCTGTAATTTTCTAGTACCTCCTGGATTTTACACATCAAGTATAAAATTCATGAAACTCAGTTACTCACTTTATCAGTTCTGCACATTCAAACTCCCTGGTATTGATTTCACCTTACATGCATCATACCTATAGTTGGTTTGCATTTTATTTATACCGCACATAAACTATTTCTTTGTAAAGACTATTTTTACAGTACAGTGGAGACTGCGTAGGAGACTTTGGTTTTAATCCTGTAGAGCACTTTCTTTCCTCAAGCATAGAATAGAAATGTTGAAATTGTGTTCATTTTCCCAGAACTTACTGTGATGTGTATGTTTTTTATTCACGTACCCTCTAATTTCTTACTCTCCCCAGTTCTAGAAAAGAAATTGAACTTTTAGAATTCTTTCTTTGAGAGAAAGGACGTAATTTTATTCATGAAGTCCATTTCAATTAGTAAAAATGTCTCTGAGTGGCTGCTTCCCCAGAGATTAAATGTCCAATAAGCAGCCACGTAGAAAGTGGACTCCCATCCCCCTGGTTTCTCACACCATACATAAGTGATGGTATACACTTCCTCCTACCAGCTTTCTCCTGAAATTGTAATTTGTCATTTTCTAAGGACTAAACAATTAAGGTCTGAGATTCATTTTCATTGCAAATGAATAATTAGTGAATGTCAATTTCATGTTCTCTTAGTCCATGCAAAAGACAAAAGCAGTTATGTTACAATGCTTAACAGGCTCTCTAGCTACGCTGACGTAGCAATTCTTGGAGATGATAAACATAAATATTATTATTGTCTTCCTCCTTAAAATATCATCTAATCTGGTCTCATTTAAAAGTTTAACATTTGTCTTCTCTATGTATAACTTTAGGAGTGTTTTGCTAATTAGATACAAGAAATATAGTCACCTCTTCTAAACATTATTTTATTTACACTTGGTTTTAGATTTTTTATTGTTTCTTTGTTTCTCCACCCCCTTACAGCACAAGGTATCTCAAACCCCAAGCAGCTGCCATCTGGCTTGTTTTACATAACTCTCTGAGGCCATTCAAGTGGCAATATACCAGTGAGGAATAAAAATATATATATTGGATAGAGCCCAGGAATTGCACCCAAAATAGCTTTTGAAAAGTCATTGAGCATAACAGTGGAAATAATAAGGAGGTCATAGCAGCAGCTGCTCTGGGAGCACTGGAATAATTCTCCCATCAGCATGCCGCAGGTACAGGCGGAAAGCAATGCTTTTGGAACCTCCACTTTCTCCTTTAGTTTTTATGCCTATCGCTCAATCTCAACAGCTGACAGGCACCTGGGGTTCAATTCCTTCAGGATTTCATAAATTCACACTAATTTTGGCAATTTCCCAATTGTAACAGTGAGAACCTTCCCCCAAGTTGGGCAAACAGCTTTAGTATTTCATTGCATATTCATGTATCACCCCATGTTATTTTTAGTCTCTAAAGGAGACAGCAGAGGAGGCTTCATAAAAGATTAGTAGGAGCCCTACAGATAGCTTTCTCACTGTTCTAATAGATTTTGGGTTTTTTTTCTTTTCCTGAGAGGGCAGACAAGAATTCCCTTCAAAGACAATGTATTTGGTAGTGAACAAAAGGAAAACTTCAAACCACCAAGAATCTCCTTGATATGTGAGAATATCTAATTTTGATTCCCCCAAGACAGACAGCCACAATGTTCACCAATTGTAAGGCACCAGCTAATCTTCACTTTCTCTTTCCCCCCAGTTCTTTCCATTTGTATTATTTAAAGGGTATGTCATGTTTCATTATTTCCACATTTCTTTCTGTGAGATATCAAAATCACATTGGGAAAGAGCTATATCTTAAAAAAAAAACAAAACAGACAATTGGAGATAATTTTTTTCATACCGTATAGGTGTCTTGTAACTTTTATATTTACTGTGCTGTTTTTTACAAGAATTTTCTATTCCATTTCCCTTATTCATCCAGAGAGTTTTATAAGATTGTATCGTGTGTAATATAGTGAAAAGCCCAAAATAATAGAAAACATTTTTAGAATGGAGACATTCTACAAATGACAGATTTTTCCATTTTAGGCCTTATGAAAAATGGATTTGAAACTTATAAAATATGTATCTGGAACATCTGAGTGCAAGATTTTTTATTTTATTTTAGAATTCAGATCCATGATTTAAAAGCCCTTTCCTTTTTCTGAAAATAGCCATGCTGAATTGATTTTTAAGGAGAAAGAAAGAGTGTAATTTGGATTTTAACCCTTTTCTAAGGACTTACACTGTTTTCACTTATGCTGACTTCCTTTATTCCCATTGCATCCTCATGGAGCAGGGAATGAATGTGTTATTATCACTCTTTTACAAGGATGAACTTTAGGCAGAGCTATAAATAAGGCTTCATTTTCCTTTGTTCCATTTCACCTTTTCAGTTCTACATCTCCTGTTATAGATGCAGTGTGGCTTTCTAGCTAACACTCCTTTTTCTATCTTGAAAGAAGGGTCTTATTATCTTATAACATCACTCAAAGAGAACTTGCTTTCCCCGCATCTCCCAGAGAGTTAAAGAAAGGAAATAACCCAAATGAATGAATCACTAATGGTAGAACTTCAGTAATGAATGTGAGATAGATATCTAGGAGATATCGCTGGGTATTTTCCAAGTCTTTGAAAACTGCATGGAGGAGTAGGGAAAGTCCCATTTTGTTATTCTTATGAAAACCAAAAATCTGAGTATTCAATCTCTAACCCAAATTTTATAATCTTGATTCTCCAACTTTGAAAGTAGTTCTTTCTCAGTCAGACTTCTTCCTTCTATGATGGCTGCATCAACTTCCACTAATTTTTACTACAGTTGACGGAGTGAAAAAAGAAGGTAACTGAATATAAAGATGACTAGGTTGGAAACCAAAAATCCAAGTCTAGTCTGATTTGCCACTAACTAGCATTCTGACTTTTGGAAGCAGCTGTGCCTTTCTGAATGTATTTTCCTCCTCTAAAATTAGGAAGCTCAACAATATCTTTTTTAATGGTTCTGCAACAGTCTTCTTGGATTTAAGCTTGAACTCTACTACTCTACTAGGTGTGTGATCTTACACAAGCTATTTAATCTGTGTATGGTTTACTTTTCTCATCTCTAAAATGGAGATGATTGCAGTGCCTACCTTGGAAGGAATTACATCAAATGGAGTAAGTACTTAGTTAGATTCTAATAATTTTTAGCTATTACTTGATTTTTAAGAGCTAAATTCAAGTTACCACAGATACATTAAACAGTTAGCATAACTGAAAAATGTAAATATGATTTTAGATATTTGTATAATAGCTGATGTTTATCAAGTGTTTATTATGTGCCAAACATTGATTAAGTCCTTCATTTGTAAATCTCATTTAATCCTCTCAATAACACATTGTAGAAGATACAATTATCTTTGGTTTACCAATGATAAAACAAAGGCTTAGACAATCACACTTCACACAAGTTAAAAAAAAAAAAAGGTACCGGAGGTGGTGGCGGCGAACAGTTTTTTCCCCAGAGTTCACTCTTTTAATCACTGTGCTATCCTGCCTTCCATTCTAGGCCTTCTGCCTTCCATCTAGATGACTAAACCCTAATTAAATGCAGCACTAGATCCTAATAAAAATAAACCTTCTCATCTCTTCAATCATTTTATAATCCCTATTTGATTTACATTAATTCTCTTCCAAACTTGCCAGTGGACTTTTATGAGGCTATGAACCCATAAAGTCAAAAAGTGTTTTCAAATCACGACTCATTATTCGCCTCCATCCTTTCCTTTCACATATGAAGGACCAAGTTTCTTGGGAATCTCAGAGACTTATTTAGATCTAGCCTGGAATTCACCTAAAGCTAGATAAAACTAGTGTTGATAGGCCTGTAAGAGCCCCACAGAAAAAACTGCATCAACACACACATACACAAGCACACACACACACCCCTTCATTTCAAATATAAGAAGTCAGAGGTCAGAGTTTTAACACCATTGTTTTCCATAGATGATGGCAATTAAGACATTTGAAACTGCTACATTTCAATCGCCAGATCCTCATGGTGCAACACTTCACTGCACTGGGAAACAACATCTGTTTCATTCTCCAGATTAATTCCCTTCTTTCAGAGAAATGACTTTCAGCTATTTTAGATATATGCGCTTCGCTTCATTTGAGAAGCAATTTATATTCATTCAGTCACAGCCATCATTCACTAATATCATGGATTGATGGACTTAAAAGCCTAGCTTTTCATCCGTTCTGTTTGCAAGGCTAATTTTTTTTTTTTTTTTGCGGTACGCGGGCCTCTCACTGTCGTGGCCTCTCCCGTTGCGGAGCACAGGCTCTGGACGCGCAGGCTCAGCGACCATGGCTCACGGGCCCAGCCGCTCCGTGGCATGTGGGATCCTCCCGGACCGGGGCACGAACCCTTGTCCCCTGCATCGGCAGGCGGACTCTCAACCACTGCGCCACCAGGGAAGCCCTGCAAGGCTAATTTTTACAGCATTGGATTATTTTACTTCCAGTTGCTCCTTTTTCCAGGACTTTGTGTCCCACAATCATTCTTTTGATAATCTATTACATGTTTCTATCTAAAAGGATGTGTTGATTCCCTTTGTAATGAGAGCAGGTATTTACAAAAGCCAAAAGGTTTATGTTCCTTGTGCTAATTTGCACTGAAAGTTCTGTGAACCCTTTCACTTAGCAATGAGACTATTAAAATATAAGTCTTGGAACAGAGAGGATCAGGAATTTGTTTACTTGTGTAACACGTATCATTGGCTCCTAATTTGCACTGAATATATGTAAACTCATTGCTCCATTTCTTAAGTATCCTATTATTTGTTTACTCTTGCAGCGGTTACTGCTAAATTCAAATTAGTCACAGGATCTCTCAATATATTACTATTCCTTTCGCAAAAGCAATGATGATAGGGATGGATGGATGGATGGATGGATGGATGGATGGATGGATGGATGGAAGGAAGGAAGGAAGGATAGATAGGGATCAGTAATACCTACATTTATCTAAGTCCACATACATAAAGGATTTTTCACTTGTTAAATTGTACTTATCAAGAACATGTGTAAAACAATCTAATTGTTTTGCTGTTTATAGGCACACCATGAAATTTTCTTCTGAAGCAGTAGATTCTAGTACGTGAGGAGCCTTGGGAATAAAGAAGAGAAGATTCCTTGTACTGATGATTCCTAGAAATGTTTCTAATTACAGTATGACATCCTGTATCTTAGTTGCAATGCAATTAACATTTTCTCTTTTCTTCTTCCTCCCAATACACTTATACATGAGGATCTGTGGGTTTCATTACACCAGGGTGATTAGGTAGAGATATTTGGTTGAGATTTTAAGGTAAATTTTGACTTCAAAAATGAGTGTTAAGTTATTTCTTTCTTCCTGGGCATTGCTATGTCCCAGGAACTTCACCTATACATACGATCTCCTCATTTAATCCTCCCAGCAACCTGTGAGGGACCTGCTGATCTAGTAAGGAAACTGGGACATATGCCCTGCATGACTACAACTAAGACATAAAATGATGACTGCTCTAAGCCAAGTACAGAGACGTATAACAATAGCTGTGCAGAAGAAAGTTTCCTTCTATCTGAAGAAATTTTTAAAAGCTCCTTGAAAAGGTAACATTACCATCAGACCTGAGAGGAAAAAAGGTATTTCTAATGTTACTTTAAATCCTATGACTCCCTCTTCCCTTTAGACGTGTATCACTAATGTTATTCTTGTGGTAAACAAACATAAATGAGATAAGAATGATACCTTGGCAAAATGTGAAATGAAGATGAGGGAGCAAGGAAAAAAGGGAGAGAAGGTAGGAGAATATGGGAAGGACCTAACAAGGACTATGTGTTTTCATGAAAGAGAGATTGTGAAAGATAGAAATAAGAAAGACCTTATTCCTAATCAGTTACAAATAAGAAGGTGGGGGAGAAGGAAAGTTATGGTTTAATGTTCCCTTGATACAACCACCAAGGCAGTCTAGTTTATTTGTTGCCTGAGTTGACCTTACTAGTGTCAGGGGAGAATCTGTCTTCTGATCTCATTTGTAAGACGTTCCAAGCTCAGAAGCTCATTTCTCAAGAGAAGAAGATGAAGTAAGAAATGCTTCCGTTATTGATGGTCTTAAAGTTTCCTAATGTTAATACCCAGTATACGGAGAAAAGGGATGCGAAAGAGGACAAGGCACCTGTTTTAATGGTGGCAAAGGTGGCCTTTCTCCCACAGCTAAGCTGAGTGATCTTGCTTATGGGTGAAGTATTTTGCAAAGTCATTCTGGCTTGCTCAGGGGCCAGCCTTGTTGAGTGTCTCTCACCATTCCTAGAAGGACAAAGTAACTGCCCCCAACATCACCCACAGGGTGTAAGAACTGACTAATGTGAATGCATTACCATTTATCATTCATTCAAATATTAAGACTCACTGACCTCTAAGAGAATCAAAGTAAGCATTTTTTTTTTGCCCTTCCTTCCTTTCAAATAAGTTGATATCAGTAGCTGTGCTTCTCATAAATGGATTCTCTGGAACCAATTCCTTTCAAAACGGTGGACTCTCAAACTAGCAAATCATATCTGAACTAAAGTTAGTTCTATTCAGGTGACTTTACATTCCATTCCATTCTACACAATGTCATAGTCAGTGTACTACCTTAAGGACCCCAAACAATTTCTTAGTAGCCTGAAAGAGTTTCTATAACTTTCCAACAAATTTCAGAAAAAACATAGGACAATGAAATAAGCCCGAGAAAAGATTTTTTTAAACATCCTCTTTATGCCAGGGGTTGTTCTAGACCTAAGAAGATGCAATGATGCCACTACTGGACTCTCAAGGAGTTTACAATCTAGTATAAGAAGAATATGTGCAAACCAATATGTACTAAGCAGTAGAACATACGAGACACACTAGGGAAATAAATGAATTCTGACTGGGTGGGCTCAGAGAAGAAATTGACCTAAAACTTGAAGCATTAAAAAGATCCAGATAGTAAAGAATTTGTTGGGGGCAGAGTTTAGGTAGAAAATTTGCTGCAACAGAGGTAAATTACTTAACAGAGCAGAAATTCATGGGTGTTTCACACCAAGAATTTACTTTAAATTCTCGCTAAAGTATTTACTTTAAATTACTTATTTCTATATTTTCATTTTTTACTGTTATTAAGATCCATCAAGACATCATGACCAAAATATATCTTATTTTGTATAATACTTGAAAAATTGATGATGCTAACTTTAAATGTTTCTTATTTAATTTCTTCATCAAATTTCAGAACGTTTTTGCTCTTTGTGGATTCAATTTGTTTTTGTTTTATTTTTCTCTATTTCTTAGGTATTTTTAAATCCCTATGTGCTGATAAATCATACAGCACGTTGGAATTATCGGATGCCCAGATTAATTTAAAAACTGGAATTTAAGTAGAAATGTAATTGGCTATAAAATGTATAGACTCTTATTATGGTAATCTTCTAACTTCTGTTGAACCCTGGATTTCAAGTCTCTGCTGACCAGTGAAACTTGTCGTTTAAATTCATTCAGAAGGGTAGTGTCTTATGCAGAGTGAGCATATGAAGCAAAAATTATCTATAGTCTAAGTGACCTTTGAAAATAAGCCTACCATAAAATTCAGTAGGCTGCTTTTTCCTGTTTTTCAGTAAATCTAACACAACGTTGAAAGAGATCACTGTTCTTGGTGAGAGACTGAGGTGAAATAATCCCCTGAGTTAGAAGCCATACTGTATGAAAAAATTGAATTGTTGCTTTTTTTTTTTTTCCTGAGTGGGTATGGTTGATGTCACCTATGTTTAATTAGAACGCCACTGCACTGGTTCTCACAGATAACCATGCGTCAGTATCCCCTGGAGAGTTTTCTGTTGAACTAGTTTGCAGAATTCTACCCTCAGTAGGTATAGAGTAAGGCTTGAGAATTCACATTTCCAACAAGTTACCAGTAATGGTGATCCTGCTGGTCCAGGGATCTCACGTCTGTGTCCGTGTGTGGGTGTGTGGGTGGGCGTGTGTGTGTGTTTTAAAGATACCCGTGTGTGCAGCCATTTTCACACACAAAAAAAAATCTGCTAGCAGCTACCAGCTGCAACCTTATGGTCTCAAGGTCTCTCCCATGTAACTATGCAAGCATTTTGGACCCCAGTCAGTCCTTGCTAAGCAAGCATCCTTACTTCTGGCCAGCTCCAATCCTAATTCTTAACAACTTATGCAACTTTTTGGGTTTTGCCTATGTAAGCCTTCTGCATTTTGTAGCCCAGCAGAACGCAATTCAAGTGCTTCTTGAATCTGTTGTCTCCCGTGCTATAGTCCTCTATTTGGCTCAGATAAAACTCTTTTCTATTCCAAAAAATTAAAAGATGCCCTGTATGTGTGCGTCATTCAGCCAACTACATTCTTTCATCTATCAATCCTTTCTTTGTTTTTCAGTAGTGAATATAACCACTTCTGCCCTATAGAGCTGCTTTGATGTGCAAAGTTGGCAAAACCAATTCTCAGCTGCTGGGAATGCCTTAAATGCTGAGGTCAAATTGTCAATAGAATCCTGCCTGGGTTGATTTAATGTCAGGAAGATAGATATAAAAGTGGCATTTCAATAAGCTACTTTGCTAAACTTTAATAACACAAATTCTGTTAACCTTGGAGCCCTGATTTAAACACAAGTAAATGAGGAAATCCCTAATGTTAACTAAGCCCATTTTGCATATTTATTGCTATCCCTTTTAATTTGTAAGGGCATATCAGACTAATGAAATCTATTCTCTACGTACTAGGTCTTTGACTTTGCCTTTTCCACTTGTTACATTAGATGTAGATGCCTGATGTGACTTTGCTAGCAGCTTACCTACATTTGGAGAAACTATGAAAACATTTGAAAAAGTGCTTGCTGTCACCCTGTCATTCCTTTCTTAACTTTCTCATTTTTTCCTATACTTGTCTATAATCTGTTTTCAGTCCAAAATTTTTAACTTGCTTTTTCACTCCACCAAAATGAAAATCGTATCTATATTGATTTCACTATTTAAAAAATAAATGCCGTATTTTGTTGAGTTCAGTATTACATTCAGTCTTCCAATTGTCTTAATTCAAAATTATCCTTTGTGCCATCATATACCTAAAAAAAAGAGAGATAACCCTGAAATAAGAGAATACAATGCAAATAAGCTGGGTTAGGGGAGTGTGAGAATATAAAAATTTGGAAACGTGGCGACTACTTGACAACCAAGAAGATTATCACACTGTCATCATCAGGCTTTGGGATTGATTAAGGGGAAGGAAGAGGATGCCTTAAGTAGCATGGGGAAAGACTCAGAGTAAAGATTTAGATATAACAGATTAAAATGACAAATTCACAACTTCATCAAGTGACCTACCTTGTTTTGTAGTCTAACTTGGAAGGAACTAAGGTAGAAAATATATAAATATGATATAAAAAATTTAAATATAAAAAATCAAATTACCTACTTTTCCCCCTTTTATAAGTCTATGTAAAGTTATAGAATACAAAGTTAAAACACATCTTACTTTAATTGCTCTGCCTATGGATTTCTTATAGGGAACTGCCTTCAGTGGCATGAAAAATCTAAAATTGCTCGCAATGTTTACATTTGAAGTCAATAAATTCTACTTATGCATTCATTCAACACATATTTATTTAGCAACTTCTATATGACTCGTGTTGGGTGACTCGTGCAGGAAATAGAGTTGTGAACACACACCCCTTGCTTGGCCTGGTTGTTAAAGTATACCAAGGAACTGCTCATAGCAATAACATGCATTGACTGTGGAAACAGAAGTTCATGGGCCTATCATGCAGTGTATCAAGATGTCCTGGTACTAATCATGATGTCTGGGTGCTCCTGGCAAACTTAAGGAACCCTAATGAAGAATTAAAATTACGTGTGGAAAAACAATCAGTCTAATCTATATATTTTTTTCCTTCAGCAACAACTACAGAGAAGAAATGTGTCCCTTTAACCTCTGAGGAGGTTATTTTCCCTTTCAACCGAGGGGGGGAAATCTTCACATCAGAACTGTTCTATGATTGATTAATAGCTTCCCTCCTGTTGCTGTGTGCGGCCGGGATGACATGCATTGTACACACAACAGGAGGTAAGAGAGTCAATCAATTAGGGGAACAATTAGTTCCAGTTTCTACAATTTATTTGAGGCTGTAGATGAAATTGCCTGAAAATATTCAGAACATTAAAGATCAGTGACGAAACCTAAAGAAATAAATTTATATTCAAATTTCAGAGGCAGATGCTTAGCGGTCGCTGCTCTTCTGAAGATAGGCTACGTTAGTGCAATAACAATTATAATTTGGCAGCAATTAATAAATAGACTGTCAAAACCAGTCGTGTTCATGGTTTTGGAAGGCTGCTGGTTTTAGCTTTGACATGATGTGGCTGAAGTGTTCCTGAAAAGCTCAGCGTTATTAATTAATTTAAGAATGCAATTCTGTGACTCCCTTTCTATGGGTCTTAGGTTGGAAATTTCAGGAACCAATCATTCAGTGCATCCTGCTGTGTCTCCTTTGGGGTCCATATTTAATTCATATTTGTATTTAGAAAACTGCAATGTGTAGGAGTATTCTAAAATTTATGAGATTGATGCAAATACAACCAAGAAAACATGAGACGACTTGAAGTAATGTAATTTGATGGGATCCTCACATAGAGTTCTAGATTTAGCCCTTGTTGCAATATCATGGTATAAAATTCAAGTTAGGGGTAGAAATCAGGTGGGCCAAGGGTGATGGTCTAGCTCCAAGTGAACTTAAAGTTATATCGCATGCAGTATAATCTGCAAGTCTGAGCCTAGGATCCCTCTGGTCCAGGGAATGAGACAACAGAAGGAAATAAAAATGGTCAAGAACATTTCATTGAGAACAGTGAAATAAGCAAAATGTTCAATAAATGTAATACAAATTCTTTTTCTTTTAAAGCAAGATATAAGAAGGAGTTTAAAGCCATAATTCTACCAAGTTTTAAGCTTGGAGATTTTCTTATCCTTACTTAATAATCATCAAAGCTACCTCAGGCCAGAATGTAAATCCCTGATCAGTTTCACATATCTACTAGTTTGTTCAGACTTCAGTAATGAGTAAATAAATTATTGATGTTAACATGTGTGTATGTAATAATATTTAAAACCCAAACACATTCTGAGAATAATGCTCTAGAGTTACGCAAATTTAATCCCTCAGAGAAAATGTACATTTTTTAAAAGGTAGCGCTGTTACTTTGATGAATGCATAATCTCTTGCTGAAAACTCTGATGGAAACAAATAGGACAGCTAAGAAATAAGGCAGGCAAATAATATCACTATCACCCAGAAAACAAGGTAATACTAACAGAGAAAATTAACTCTAAATATTAAATCTATCTCTAGACCAAAACAGGAAAGAATTCATCTCATCTCACACAAGTTTTCCTAACCTTTAAATAAAAATCTGGTAGAAATGTGTTAGAAAATTCCATTTTGTAATTCAATTCTAGAAATTAACTAAGAAGAAAAGCAAATTGATATTCCCAGCTCCTTGTCTGTGGTGTTTTAGTACTCACATCAACTTTCGTGCTCTAACTAATTTTATTAATCCCTCTAGTTAATGAATAAGTAAATCAAGAGCAGGGAGAAAAAGAATCCATCGATTGCAAGAACAGTAGTAGAACATTTTTAGAAGTGGCCCCCAGCTACGAAAGTGATCTTGTCAGCATTGCTTTGCTATCTAGTTAATATTCTAATTTCTGTTTTATTATTCTTCATAGAGCAAAATGTTTCACAGTTAATCTTCCACGGTACTTTTGTTTCTAAGCTCTCTTTAAAAAATGGATTTGGCAGTAGCCAAATATTTGAAGATAAATTGATTTCATGCAATACACAGAAAACAAGTATGTTATTGATATAAATGGTTTATTTGTAGAATTACATTAAAGATTATTTTGAAACAGCATGATCCCTCTCTGGACGGTATTAGAATTTCATGCCTAAATCAAGTTGAACATTAATTTATGTGAGTTTTTTTGTCATTTGCAGTAGTAATGAATGTCTCTGAGTGGAACGTCAGGGGAGGGACTGTGTAGATAACAGGTTCGAGAAAAAAGATGTACGTGTGAGGTTCACGTGGGAAGAAATTGCTACAGATTTCTCTCTTTTATTCCTATTCTTAAAGGAAAATACTTAAAATTTAAGGACATCAGTCCTTTTCTTTCAATCTGATTGATAAAAGCAGAAGACTCAGGCCTAAATTGTAAATTACATATGCAGTCGAGCAAATGCCCAGACATGATGGAGACAGACCACAGTAAGAAAGAGGAAGGCTGCATGAGTTTGGGGAACCACAAACCTTGGACACTGACATTCTGAAACCAAATGACATTCTGATATCGATTCCCAGGCTTTTTCACTAGGGCAGTGTTTATAATCTTTAACCAGCACGGCCAAGGGAAAAGTCTCAAGGGCAGTATAGACTCCAGTCATTGCCTAAGTTTTTTTTTTTTTAATTGAAGTATAGTTGATTTACAATGCTGTATTAGTTTCAGTTGTACAGCAAAGTGATTCAGTTACATATTTTTTTCAATATATTCTTTTTCAGATTCTTTTCCCATACAGGTTATTACAAAATATTGAGTATAGTTCCCTGTGCTATACAGTAGGTCCATGTTGGTTATCTATTTTATATATAATAGTGTGTACATGTTAATCCCAAACTCCTAATTTATCCCCTTCAATGCCACACCTTTCTTACTTCATCTGGAATGCTGTTTTCTCATTCAGAAAGCTATTCAGTCTCTGATGATGGATTTCTACAAAGTACCATCTGAATCCGCTGATTTCTACAGAGACTTTTCTTCTAACACCCTCTGCAAAATGCTGTCTGGCTTCTTTACTTGTTATCATGAATAACAGCATGATTTTGTAGATACATGTTCTCTCTTTCAACACTGAATGCTCCCTATCCTTTTTCTGTCTACCAGCTGCCTTCTCTCTTCACTGTCAGCATTTTGTGATGAAAAAGATTCAGTGACAAAGTGTGCCTAATATTGTGTAGGGTTTACATTCGCTCAGGATTTGAAGCAGGCCCCTGTTCGTACTGTTCAAATGCCATGTCACCTCTGCTAATCCCAATTCTCTCCAAAATGGAACTTAATCTGATCTAACATGCAAAACTCAGAAATGCATCCAGAGCTTGCTTGTGACACCAGAGAAAAATGAAGAATGGTGGGCAAATTCACCTAACTTTACCTAAGTTGATATGGTTCACTCCCTCATACCAGGAAAATGAAGTATCTATTTATAAAAATGTTATAAGTGTATATCCTAAAAACAATCAAATTTCTACCATACTGGGGTAGCGATTGAGACTTTGTGCTGAATATTGCAAATACATACATGAATAAGACCCTATCCCAAAACTCAAGGGGCTCAGAGGCTGGTAGGAAAAATGCATACATAAGCAGACAATCATGACATAATTCTAGAAATGCAATAAAAATGCACTAAAGTCCTCATTTTTTCCCTTTTCCAACATAAAGTAGAGGAGTCTTTTTACATATTGAAGAAAAGGGGGGGTGTTTTCATCAGAAGTACAGACAGGATTTCTGTTCCTGGTGGCTTATTAACCGCAGAGATTATTTATGCTTACTTCCAAAAGCTATTGAAATGGTAGAAAAGATATGAAAAGAAAGGGGTGAAGTATATAAAACTATGGGCAACATGAGAGTACGTTAATAAATCAGAAGTTGAGACACTTCCAAAGGATAGAAGGCATTTCATAGTAATCGATCAAGACAGCAGATCTGAGAAAACTGTAATCCGGAAGTACTTGATGAAAATACAGTCCAGAGAGAGGAACCATTTTCCCCAGCCAGCCCTAGATATTTTAACAAATTGATCCAGCACTTTTGCCTAGAGAGTAATTGCAATGGAGTCATTTATTAGTGGAGAACTGCCCGCTCACAGCTGGGCAGCTGACTCTAGTTTATACAGAGGTAAATAAGGCTACTTGGAATGCACGCTGAGTAATGTGGGGAGAAGTCTGGGAAGGGTTTAGGACCAAAACAGAAGCAGAGCCAGGTACTCTGAATCTCAAAAGGATATTAAGAAGAACAGGAATAGCTCCTCTGTCAGAAAAAAAACATGGTCCACTCCCAGAGAAATGCCTTCATCACCTTGATAAGGAGGTCACTCCTAGCCTACCTGCTGCCCAGGCATCTGTAAGAGAAGCCTGACCATCAGTACACTCCAAACAGGTGCACTGAGCTCCCGGTCAACCCCTCCATTCAGAGGAGAGGCTAACCGGAAAAGAGACTTGCCCAATTTAGAAGAAATCCATAGCAGTCACTAATACTAATCAACACGAGGTTCAAACACAGACATTCTGGCTTCAGAGCCTATGCTCTTATCTAGCACATAACTGGTCTAGATATGCATTGGCCCAGGATACCTAACTTAGTAACAGAACCTGCCCCCCACACCTATGTCATATTTCCAATTACTGAAGTGAATTTTTTTAGTGTCAGGCAAATATTCAATTGGTGAAACAGCTACCTATACAGATACTAAAGAGGTAAAGAAAAATCAAGGAAATGTATTTTGGAACCAGAGCATTACCACATGGACCAGCCATTATTCCATGAAGTCATCCTTAGATCCGATCCTGGCTCTTTCTGATTCTCAAAACTTTTAGTTTCTGAAGCAGCAGGGCCTCTAGAAGCCTCATGGTTTTTGGGCTAATGTTCTTACAGCTGTATTGGAATTGCTAGTGCTAGGAAAGGGTGATTCCCATATATGTACGACTTGGAAATTGGAGCTTCTAAATGGGCGCCTACCTCTCAGTGTCCTATAACACCTTGCCAGGGCCACAGAGCTTCAGAAATTTTAACCAGTTTGACACAGAATCCTGAAAAATTCCTTTGGTAGCAGCTGCCCTTTTATTGAAAATTTGATAAATCTGAAATATATATTTAGCTCCTACTCCATAGAGAAAGGGGAACAACCTCCATCGAGAAACAGAACAAAAAATTTTCATTTCTTTCTGAGTCTAATTGATGTTACTACGGGAGCAGAGGGCGGAGAGGTAAACAGAAAAATTTGGCCATATTCCAGGATCTGGCCTTCAAAGTGATAGACTTAGAAAATGATTTTGAAAGTTATCTTTCAGTGTGACTCACACTAACCAATTCACAAGAGACTAATGTATAAACTAGAATGCCAATATTTGTTCAGGGACTAGATATCTAGGCATGTCTTACCTGTACATTCTTTCCTAGCAGAGAAATCTACATGCAAATAATACTGTGTTAACTTCATGAATCAGAGCAGGAGAAGCTCCTTGCATCTAACTCTGTAATAGGGATATATCAATATTTGCTACAGGAACAAGATGATGATGATGATGCTGACCGTCATCATCATCATCAACACTGCATTAAAACAATTGTTATCAACTACCACTGAGTGCCTGCAATGTGCTTATTCACATTTTATCTAATTTCATAATAAATATATAAGTTGTATACTATTATCCTTTTTAACAGGTGAGGAAACACTGGCTCAGAATGCAAGTAATGTGCTCTTGTTTTCACAGCTAAAAAAGGCAAGAGACAGAACTGAGATCCCTCTCAAACTGGCCATCCTAGAGCTCATGTGTGCTCACAAGGTCCTTAACAGTACCACTTACCTTGTGAAAGGCTCCTCTACCCGGATGGATTTTATCTCTTTGTTTTTTAATACCCTAATTCCTACATTTCATTATGAATTATTTTTCCTTTAGGTATTTCACCTGTGTAGCTTTAAAGTTTCTCGTAGAACTATATTTTGCCTGTTCTTTCTGCCTCTAGCCCTGATAATTCTGTGATTTGAAGTTGCTGTTGTAGAAATCCTTCTCATATTTCAGTTTGATTTTATAATTTTACTCTGTTAATTTTAGTGGTGCTTTGCTGGCATTCCTACCTTTTCTTTCTTTGTTAGGCACAAAACTTTCACACGGTCCTCTTGGTTTGGGGGTTTTTTGGTTGCGTTCTTTCTCCCTGATTTTGTCTTTGATGCCAAAGCCCCTGAGTGATTTCTACAATCAAAATCTGCAGTAAACAAGTGGAATGATATTAAGTCATATCTCCTATTTGATTCTGTATTTCACCTTCTAGAATACAAGGTGACTTTTAGTTGATTGAAATCAACACTCATATTTTATTCATGCTATCAGTATACTTTTATCTTAGTAAAAGTGTTAGTTTATCTGTAATATGATATTCAGTGATGAATCAGTAAGAGTGTGCCCTCACTCTGAAATGTCTCCTTAGTCAGTTGGATATTAATTGCGATTCAGCTATTGCTATTACCTGTTTTAAGGAAAAGCAGTTGCATATTAATGGCATGGAAGAAAAAAAGTTTGGCTAAATATAAACATTTTCTCCCAGTAAATGCGTCATCGTTTATAACCAGGTTGATGAAATAAAACATGTAGTTCTAACCATCAATGATCTTGAGCTACACAATGGGGCAAGTTGCAAATCTTCCCTGTACCTGTTGTTTCACAGTAAGGTAGAGATGCTTTCTACTTAAGAATATTAAAAAATTGTGGTAATATGGCATTCTGAGATTAAAGGTCATCAAACAACTTTCGAAGAGGAAGATGGGCCATTCAGGACAAGTACTTTAGATCACTTTTGTTTTCTTTCAATATGTCATAATATCAAATTATTCATATGTTTGGAAAAAAGCCTAACGAGATAAGACTACCTACAGAATGACTTTTTTTTTTTTTTTTTGCGGTACGCGGGCCTCTCACTGTTGTGGCCTCTCCCGTTGCGGAGCACAGGCTCCGGACGCGAGACTCAGCGGCCGTGGCTCACGGGCCCAGCCACTCGGCGGCATGTGGGATCTTCCCGGACCGGGGCACGAACCCATGTCCCCTGCATTGGCAGGTGGACTCTCAACCACTGCGCCACCAGGGAAGCCCCAGAATGACTTTATTTTGATGCAATTATAGTGTCTGTAATTACTAAATCTACAATGTAAAGGCAATTTGACTCCATATATTGCTGTCATTAAGCCAGAATGCCTGTTTATTATGCGTATGAGAGGGTATTTACAGATCGTGCTTTTCTTTTTTTTTTTTTTTGCGGTACGCGGGCCTCTCACTGCTGTGGCCTCTCCCGTCGCGGAGCACAGGCTCCGGACGCGCAGGCCCAGCGGCCATGGCCCATGGGCCCAGCCGCTCGGCGGCACGTGGGATCCTCCCGGACCGGGGCACGACCCCGTGTCCCCTGCATCGGCAGGCGGACCCCCAACCACTGCGCCACCAGGGAAGGCCTCAGATCGTGATTTTCAATGCCAACTATTACGCTGAACTCTTTATTTGAAGACCTGAAATGTAAACTGCTATATATTCATCTGTCTTATCATTGAGCCACTCAAATGGAAATGGCATTAAGTCCAATTGTTGGCCAAATGTAAGTTTAAAAAAAATGAAGTCTACAGATACTGATTTTCATCACAGACATATTTTTCACAGTGATGCTTAAATGTGAGATAAGGAGGAGAAGCCAAAGAAAAGGAATCCACTAAGAAATGCTTGGAGAGTGTGCCATGTAATAGACATAATAGGGTACCTGCCTCTCAAACATCCTTTCCAAGTGTTTGGCTCCCCCTGATTTACTTCCAAAGTGCTCCAAGTGGATGAAGGCACAGTTGTACAATGTCCCGCCACTCACACATTTTGATTAATTATGGACACACTAAAAGGTAGAGCATTCAATTTGAGTACAATGTACAAAATTAGAACCTTATAAATCTTCTAAATTAGATAGAACCAATCACAAAGCCAATTTTCTGGTATTCTGAATAAATTCAATTTGTATTAATCTAGCACTTTAGGATGCTGGGCGATGATCTTCACCATAATTCATAGGATGTAGGGAAGATACAGCTCTGTTCTGAATAGGAGAAAAGGTAATGAGTGTCTCATAGACTTATTAAGCGTCAAAAACTAGGGTTCGTAGGCTTCCCTGGTGGCACAGTGGTTGAGAGTCCGCCTGCCGATGCAGGGGACACGGGTTCGTGCCCCGGTCCGGGAGGATCCCACATGCCACGGAGCGGCTGGGCTCGTGAGCCATGGCCGCTGAGCCTGCGCGTCCGGAGCCTGTGCTCCGCAACGGGAGAGGCCACAACAGTGAGAGGCCCGCGTACCGCGAAAAAAAAAAAAAAAAAACTAGAGGTCAAATGCACACACAGGTAAAGGGTATTAGCAAGCAGCCAATACCCTTTTCTACTACTATGCTAGACATAGCATAATAGAAAATAAGCCGATAGAAAAAATTTTATTTTTGTTATTGTGGAGATCATCTTATAAAGTATTTGTGTATGCCAGCTTTTGACTGCAGGCAACACCAAATGCAACACAAAATGGATTAAACCGTAAGAAACACTTATCTCCCATTGCAAGAAGTTCCCAGGCATGGTGGTCGTACGGTTAAACAGTACAGCAACTCAAACCGTCTTCAGGGTCATGATTACTCCCAACTTTCAGCTCCTTTATCCGTAAAACATCAGCCTCTCCTTCACTGAACAGTTCTCTCATGATCACAACACAGTTACAGGCAGTTCTAGCTGCCACACACAAATATAACACCAACCAGCAGAAGAGAAATCAATCACTTCCTGTGTATGTATTTTCAAGAGTTAGAAAAACTTTCCCAGACATCAGCCGGCAGACTTCCTCTTATACCACAACAGGCCCAAACTGGATCACATGGCATTGCTCAAACCAACCATTGGGAAGAAGTATGGAATTACCAGGACTGACATATAGACTAATAAAATGTACCCATGAATGGGGGATAAGGAGTAGTAGTTGCTTATCTAAAAATGCATATCTAAAAATATGGCTTATCTGAAATCAGAAGGAAGGAATAGCTGTTAGGTAAGCAACTGACCTACGATATTATTATTTTTTTGTAAATTGTATATCTTGTTCATTCAAGTCTCCTGTCCCCAAATTAGTTCATTAGCACACAACAGAAGGTGGAATTCAGGAAGAATAAGCCAAATCACTTTTTATAGTTCATATCTGACATATTTAGCGTGTAAACAGCCTTCAGGCCCAACTATACTCAGACATTTAAATCCTGGTGGTTTTCTACCTGGTGTGTTCTCTCAGTTCAGTCTTTCATAATCATTTCTACTAGAGCATATATCACATTGGATTTTAACCATCTGTATTTATTCATTTATTAACGAGGCAGAATTCCACAGGCCCTGGAGCCAGCTTGTTTCAATTCAAATCCTCTCTTCAACACTTACTAGCTGTGCAACCTTTGGTAAGTTTCCTTATCTATGATAGACAGATAGTACTGCCTGACTCGTGGGTTTATTTTGTGAACATTAAATAAGCTTCTACGTTTCAAGCTCTTATTTTATTCATTTACTGTTTTTAACTGGAGATTGCAGAAATTTCCATCATATTTCCCACAATCTGAACAGTGTATAGACTGATTTTAAAGTTTTGCTTCCCTGTGTGACAAAACAACGACAGTTTGCACACCGTTTGATAAAAGAGGACTTTGAGTCGCAAGCTTAATTTTCTCTCAAGTGCCTGTAGCTCAGAAACAGCAAGAGTTCAGAGCTGGGTTTCAGCAAAGCAATGGAGAATGGGAATTCCAAATGATTATTCTGTTGCTGCTATAGAAAACATTTTGACAGTCAATTTGCTTGATCCAGCTAACCTGTACCACTTCCAAAACTGCCAAAAGCATCTAGTTTTATCTTACTGTACAAAAGAACAAAACTGTACAGAAGAAGTAACTTCAATTAATATCGTACACAATGACATCGTTGATGAAAACTATGCTAAACTGATCCATGTAAGATTTCCATTCCATCTCTAGGTTTTCATATCTACCATTTTTATCAAAAAATAAAAAAGGGAGACTTTGACACTGTATCATTTTAAAAATGCTACAAAATGCACTTGAAGTCTTTCTAATGCATCTGAAAAAGCTCTTTTGCAATCTTTTCTTGATCATGACCCTGCCATTCTTACCAAAATCTTGGGAGGCCCTTTAAAGCTATAAAATTTCTCCAATATTGAGTGGTGCTTTGAAAATAAATTACAGTTTTTGAAACTGCATTAGTAGAGAAATGGGTGTACAATAAATGGATTACTAGAAAAACAATGTTAAATTTGTGAATTTATTATTAAATGCTTTTAGAAACATCTCTGATATCCCAGTTTCCAAGATTTCTTTCCCTATTATAGGTGGGAAATTTTCAATTTGTCTAAGAACTCTTGTTTTTCTGTATCATTATCACAGTATTTCAGTACTTGAGTCTTGACTTGGATATGTTTTGTTTCCATTCTTTTATTCTCTATATTATAGGTCTAAGGGGGGAAATAATCTAGCAATGAATATAGTTTTCATTTGGCTCAGGGATTCATTTTTACTTTAGCTAGTTCTTCTGAAATTTATGTTGACTATAATTGCGGAATATAATTGCGGTGATTGATCTTCTGGGAATGAGAAACTCAGTTTGTTTAAAATTTTATACAGTCTATTACTTTATAATACATTATTTGTAAACAATGCTCATGCTTTCTCTTCATTCTTTAGGAAATCTCTATTTCGTGTACTCTAAGAAACCACTAATTACAGGATGCAGCATGATTTTATATACCACTAAGAAAAGCTGCAAATTAAACTATGTCCAAAAATGGTTTCCTACTTGAATTTTTATTTTGTACTTATTGAAAGGTCATTGACTTAGATTTTATTTTGTGTCATTTTTGTGCATACAAACGAGGAAAATAAAAGAGATGGGTTAGTAACTTGCAAAGATTTCTAAATCTGTCCTCAATTCATAGTTGATGATGCCCATCTTTTCTTACAGACCATTTTCCTTTGTGCCAGCAATAGTGTTCGATAAAGCATCTCTTTAAATATTGTTCCATTAGTGCTTCTAAAATCTTCCAAGCTCTTTGACTCCCATTCTGCTAGTTTTCAGCGTATAAGCTTACAGTAGAAAGCTTCAGACACAGCCAGGATTCAGATCCCTTCCTCAAATGGCCTTTAAATGATTTGTTACTGGGATATCAATAGGAATAAGAAGACAGTTGAGTGTACACAGGCCTGGCTGACAGTGATAGTGAGATGCCATGTATTATAAGACAAATAAATCCTCATCTCAGAGGTGTAAAAACATGGGGGAAAATGTAATGTGGAAAAAACATGTATTCAGCATTGAATGTTTTAATCTCTCCACTATCATTGAGTCACCATGGCATTTTTCTAAACCTACACAATAGGGGTCCCACATCATGCTACATCATCAGTTCTTTCACTTCACACACATACCCAGTTATGAATGCAGAGCAGACTTAGTAACAGAATTCACCACCTCCGGCTATAAATTCAGATATTCCAGGAACAACTAAGCCTAGTGAACCCACACAGGTTTTACTTCTAATCGTGCTTTCTTGATTACAAGGTACAGATACTCAGATTGCTATCAATATTAGTATTGCAAGATACTACGTACTGAAACTCAGAACTGAAAACCGAGCCAAAGAAAGCAGGACAGCCAGAGGGATGCGGCTGCCATGGTGGTCACAGATTTGAGCCCTGGGATCAGCTGCATTTGGAGCCCTGGTCCCCCCACTTATTAACTCTGTGACAATGAGCATGTTTCTTCTCTTCTCTATGCTTCAGTTTCTTTAGGGTATTTCATAGCTTCAATTCCTGAAGGAGAGAATCTTATTGGCCTCACTCACCTTTTCATGCTAAACAGTGTCAGTGGCCTCAGGCCAGCATCTAAGTGAGGTGCCCTTGAATCAGATACTCATACCTCCTTAAATCTGCTGTGCCCATGGCTCTTGGGGGGCGATCATGCAATCTACATGGACTCTTTTCCATCATTAGAGTCTGTAAGCAGGACAATTTCAGTGGAAAGGGGCTATGGATGGGCATTCACATCTTAAGTACATCTCCCACCACCATCTACAGGATCCACAGTCAGATCTCTCCTCAGAAAAAAAGAAAAAACAGTTGAAAAAAAATTTTAATAGATACAAAGATTTTGAACAAATTGGACCAGCTTGGAAATAAGCCCTAGTAATAATGACACTTTTGCCAAAGTACATTATTATTTTTTTAAACAATGAAAATTAGAGTAAGACAGGAAAATAACTGAATTCTTATTATTGCCAGTGTCCTTCCACCTTTAAGGAAGAGAAATCTTGAGGAACTGCTTTTGCTTGTCTTGGGGAGACAGGAATGGACGGGGGTAAACACTGGACAATCTGGAAAACTAAATTGTATAAGATAAAGATAGGAAATAATTCACACTGAAAATATGAAAACCAGAAGTTGGTAGTCAATTCCAAAGTCTAGTAGGAGTAGCTGACCATTTAAAAGTCTGACCTCTGGTTTTTAATACAAATGTTGCTATTCTGCTCTTTGGAGCCCCTAACATGTGTACCCCTCTCTGCTTACTCCTTTTGGACCCAGATTTCCTAATTCCTGGTCCTACAGTTTACTCCTTATACACGCTTTGCCACCTGCTCCCTGGCGATCAGAGTACTGTTTCCAGTTATCTAACTATGTCAGGAAGGTAACTGTGAGTTGTAATTTACCACTATTGGTGTCAAGAGATGCCATCCTGGGGTCTGTTTGAGTTTCCATAATGGCAGGAAAAGGCAGCCAGGAGAAACTCAGGGGCTGTCTCAGTGGTGTGAATTGGCATCTTACTCTCCTTTTCACTGACTCCACACAAGGCGCAGCACTCAGGAGACACACATAACATGCATCAAGTACCCAGTACAGGATAAGTAAGACATAGCAGTAAATAAGTATGGTTCTCCCCTTCGGAGGAAGAAAAGAAACTAAGAAAGAAAGAAAAGACAAAACTAAGGAGAGCAGGAGGGTGTCGATCGGAGAGGAGAGACGGGGGCGGGGGTGGGGGCAGAAAGATAGGAGAAGGAAAACCAACATAGCTGTAGGAGGCTGCAGAGAGACAGGCTTGGAAGAAGGGACAGAGAACACATAACAGCACCTTCTGTGGGGCCAGGAATGGGAGACCATGGTGATGGTTTCCATGGGCGTTTACTTATTTCCAAGCTCATCAAGTTGTACACATTAAATATGTACAGTTTTTGTATATCAACCATACCCCAGTCATTCAGTATCTCCTAAGGGATTCTTAGGAGATGCAGCTGGTGAGTGTTCAGTACTCCTCCCTCCTCACATTTTTCCAAAGACACCTTCAGCATAATAACCTCTACACCTCTTCAGGGTTTGTACTGTGATATTTGTAGGACTGGGGAGGAATGTTGATTCTTTTTGCAAAGTAAAGCTAAGCAGGCCCATTTGTATTTGATTTGCAAAGGCATCTATGAGAGATACTGGCTGAGAACCATACTCTTAAGCAGAATTCTCGCTGTACCTCTTTAGGAGACTTTTGTGATGAGATAAAGGGGTAAAATCTGGAGGTACCTAGATCTATTTTGAATCAATAGATTGCAGATAAAGGGCTCAGGAGCCTGTATGTTTTATGGTTTCATAAAGGTAGGCTGCGTGCTATGCTTCCATTTGCTCCAAGGTCTGATAAACAACCTTTCATCTCTCTCCATTTTACTGGGACTAACACCAGAAGTCAGCTTCCTCCTGCCATGACAGGGACCATACAATCTCTGGCTGTCCTCCTACTTCCAGCAAGAGAAACTATCTTAAACCAAAGAGACGCTACACCTCAAGCCTGACATTGCAACATTTGCAAACTCATAGAGGATTTTTGATCATGCTGCTAGAGTTCACTAACTGCCTAAGGATCCTTGGGTTTGGAAAGAATTTAAATGAAACTTTTGACAGTGGTTTTTTTTTTTTTTCCCCCAAAATCTTTCAGAGTGGGTATCATAGGTGGGATTCCCAGGGAAGCTGCTCTAAGTCAGAGGTAGCTTACTGGGGAATGCTTTTCACGTAAGGGAGTGGAGAAAGCAAGGTTTAGGCAAGATGCAGTTACCACAACCTTCAGCTGCTCCTACAGGGGTCTTCAGAGATTAACCAAATTAAGGCAGGGGGACGTGCCTTTACACCAGCATCCTAGTCATTGCATGTGGGCTGTCCCTGGGGAAGTGGGTTTAACCTTGGACAAAGCAGTTCCCTTTAACCAAGGGTGATTCTTTAGGAGAGACTCCTCAGCTGTGACCTGTCAGAGGGCCCTGAGACTGAGGGCCTCATTCCTGAAAGGGAGGGAAGGATGCACAGGGCATCTTCTTAGGGTTTTCACCTACACTTACAGAAGGTCAAGGGAAATTCTGATGGAATAAAATGACTACATTCTGCCCTTCATCTCAAAAATACTTTATAACACATTCTGTGATATCTCCTGGACTCTGTAATAATTTCTGCAAGAATTACTTTCAGTTTGGGGCATTCCTGCATTCAAAGACTTTTTCTTAGTAATAATATATTCTTCAATATTTCTTTGACCTTCTTCTCCTGTTTGCTCTTTAATTTTGCATGCTATTATGATAAAGTACAATGCTTAAATAGAGATGGAAATAGTTCTTTCAACAAAAATCATTATGTGTATGCAGTATGATAGACTATCTCCCTGTAAAATCCAAGAAATCCGTATCAATTTATGGACCTAGAGATAGACAAAATTAAAGTCCTCCTAAGTAGAATAAATGTAAGGGACAGAGGGAAGTTGTCATGGCAACAAAAAATCCTGATTTTCCTCATTTTATACCACAAATGTATTAACTTTTATGATACCTTAAAATTTCTTCTACATTCTATTTTAATCAGTGGCCATTTTGCATATTATATTTGCTAGATATGCAGCTGAATCCTTCTTTCTTGCAGTTTAGCTTTTTACATTACATCGTAAAGTTTGGTTTTTTTTTTTAATCTGGTATTAAGAAATCTCTTTCTCTTTTTTAATCTGGTATTAAGAAATCTCTCCAATAGTTTTCTCAAGAGCAAAACTGTTTTAAAGGCTTTTCTTCTGTGTAATTTTAAATAATTCAGGTTTATAATATACTGACAATATAAACATATGGGAAAAAAACAGAGTATCCTATCACAAGGTTGACATTTTTAAGTGTATCTTTCCAACCTCTTTTATACAAAAGATCTTATCTAGAGAAATTGGACATACTTTATATAATGTCTCATAATTTGCATTTTCATCTAATTCTCTAATGTATTTCCAGGTTTGTAAATATTTATCTTTAAAATAATTCTAATAACATTATTTTATGGATTACCACAATTTAAGTCTCTCTGTTAGGTAGTTTCTGGTCTTCTAATACTATAAATAAGTTACTACAAACATCCTTATATTAAATGAATTCTTTACTGTGAATTCCTAGAAAAAGAATGAGTGCTTCTACAGCTTTTAACATGTTCTCTTACTTTGGCCTCGATAAAGTATTTTTCAAAACTATGGTCTTTACCCATTGCCAAGTTTTTTGTATCCTCACCTTCACATCTATATTTATCCTCATTTACAATTAATATATATTAACTTTCAGTTTTTTGACTATTTGTTAAATTAAACACATTTTTTTTTTTTTTTGGTAGGAGGGATTTGCATTTCTTTCTTTTAGAATTGCTTGGTTCAAATTTCTTTTAGAATTTGTACCCAACCTTCTTCTAGGCGGGAATTTATTTTTCTATTCAATAATATTTCTCTTGGCATATTCAAGATGTTAAATTCCATTTTAACAAACTCAATGACTATACCTCAAAATTAGGCAGTCTCTTTCCTATTAGTAAGATGACTTGTATTTTCTATTTACTGCTAAACCAATTCAAAAGAAAATCATAAATACCTTTCCAGTGCTGATTTAATTGTTTCATAATACTTAAATGTTATTACTGGAATAGACTAGTGGAAGGAACTTTGGATCAGGCTAAATCTGTGTAGAACAAATCGCTTAACCTCTCCACAACCATTTTCTTTCCCTGTAAAATATGATAAGTTACTTTTCAGGGTTGTAATGAGAATCGAGGATATTATACTTGAATATCAATGCCAGCATTTTGGCACATAGTAGGTTCTTAATAAATGGCATCTTTAGTTTTTCTTAGCCTCATTTAATGTTATTGTATCTTAACAGGTCCCTTAGCATAGTGATTTTCCAAACTGTAGGTCACAAACCAATAGTTGTTTGTGAAACTAATAAATATAACTAGAATTTTTTACTAAAACAGAACAGAATAGAATGGAATGTATCAGAATATCTCACACATAGTAAGGGCAAGTTTCTTTATGTGAAATGTGTTCCATATTTAACATAGAGGGGAGAGTGTGTATACTGGAGCACAATACAATGTACTTCTTACTAAGGGTCATAGTCCAAAACTTCTTCAAAAAACCCACTATTTTATTAGATTTTAGTCTCATAGCGTACAAGTCCCTTATACTAGTAGCTAGGACACCTAGGTTCAAATCTCAACTCCACTAATTACTGCTATCTGTCTTTGAACCAATTGCATAACTTCTGTATGCCTTAGTCTCCTCACCTGTAAAATGGGTGCTAATTATACCTCTCTCATGAGAATGGTGTGAGAACTCTATGATTTCATATATCTCAGCCACTTAGCAGATCCTCAATAACTGTTGGCTGTTTTTTATCAAGACTTGAGTAGAACATAAATTTTTTTACTAAATAAACAAACAATGCCACCTGCACTAAAGTACGTAAGAGAGTATAAAGTCATCACATTAGTCAGGACTGAATAACTAGCTAGTTTTTCCACCTGCAAAATGATGCTTCTTGATAAGCATCTTATTTCCATAAATATGCATTTTCGAGAGCCATGTAACTGTTCTTAGTTTTGTTATTTACAAACACTATCTCTCAAAATATAAAGGAATGAAAATAAATTCAGCAATTGGTCTTTCTTTGTCAGTATATTAGATCCTTAATTGCCCATTATCTCTTTATAATTTGTGAAAGACCTTCCTTTAATTTCACAGTGGTATACATTAAGTCAAAGAAGCACTGTCTGTATATTTCTTACATAATCTTTTCTTGATTTTTAAAACAATCAGAAATGGTAGGGATAATATCATTGGCTAGTAAGTTCCAAGTTTATAGATTTTGCCTTTTTTGATAAAACACCTTGCAAGCTGTACCTTATGTCTGAGGAGGATTCTTTCTGGAAATTACAGAAACATTCTTTGCTTCCTTCACAACAACAACAAATACTACGCAAGCTTCAAGCGCCTCTTCTAAATGTTGACTCTCTTTAATAAAAGCCTTATTTTTCCCAAAGCCTTTTAGATCATTCAACTTACATATACAAATGTTTTATATATATGCCAAAATAAACTTGGAAAATTTGAAAATATTTCACAATCCAAGAGAAAGGACCCAAACATCTCCGGCACAAAAGCTATAAACAACTGTGTAGCCAGTTGGAGGGAGCAGCCGAACGCCAGGCTCATCCCAGCAATGATATCCCACTTCCAGAACATGACGGAAATTGAGCTGAAACAGACAATATACCTTTAATTTAAGGATGACACTGTTGTATTTAGCTATTCTATTTAGCACGATCGTTTCCTTTAAATCCCACAGCAAACCATAATTCCTCAACTATCCTGTGGAGATAAGTAATGATAATCACATCTGGTGATTCTCATAGCAGAGGAACAAATTCATTTTTTAATACACACAGATATTTTATGCATATGTATGTGTTTGTGAGTGTGTAACTGTAGTCTTGCTAAGTCACATGAAATATGAGTGAAGGCATCATCAATATCGATAGCTTCACCTAGGTTGTGCGAACAGTACTCCAGATTTTTGCAGGGAGACAAGAGCCAACGCTAAACAGAATCAGAAAATCAGGGAAAGCTTCTGGAAAGTGACCCTGAGTTAGAAAAAATAAAATGTTTTCACAGTCTGAGCTGCCAAATGCTATTAGGGAGGGATAGATCAATCAATCGATTGATTAATCAATAGAAGGAACAAACTTGCATGCCAGACGTTGTGCTAAATTCTTTGCATGGATTAAAACCTTACATAGTTGGTATGATTACTCTCCTTTTACAAATGAAGAAACTCAAGAACAGAGAAGCCCTGAACCCCTATCTGTCTCATTCTACCCCTTAGGATTGTATTAGTGGCTACTATTGAAAAATTCAAGGCTTTGAAAAGAGAACTAATCTATTATAAAATTTGATTATCTATGTATCGCAGCCTCATCCTTGATCTCCTTTCAGGAGACCCAAAGTCTCTAGATTTTGATTAAGATTTTAATAAATCCCATACATTTGAGATCATTCTACTTTCACTAAATATGTAAGTAGGCGTAATTAATGCACAGAAGGTTTGAATTCTATAAAAATCCTTTATCTGCTTGCTCATTATTTCCATTTCTTTGCAACTCAGAAGGGCTTTATGGGTCCATCAACTTTCCTGCTGAGACTGTGAAGTTAGGCCCAGGCCTATTTGTATTTATCTAATTCTGCCCCAAATCATGTCCACTCTCACCAGCACAGTCTGAAAACTTACATCACACAGTAAAAGTATTTAAGTCCAGAATACGTTTAGATTGGAGAATATGACTTCATTTGTACCCCTTTAGAAGACCTCCCTTACGTTTATACAGCACTTCACAGGTACTAAGAAAAATCTAGGCAGGGCAGGTTTTGAGTCTTCATGTTTCAAAAGATGTATTAATTAAGAAGTTTAATGCCTTGTCAAACTTCATTTAGCTAGTGAAGAAAACTAGAACTGTTTTCTGTATTCAAGGCTAAGATTTTTTCACTGACTACCTTAAGGATTCATTTTTTTTTAATATTTTGAAGATAACATTTTAAATAATTGAATAAATTTAACAATTTATATTATTAATTATATAATTCAATAATATAATCAAACTAAATAAACTGAAGTAATTAAAGTCATGTTTTATCATCAGCACCTTAGTCTATATAGTCAATCATGCCACATTTACAGTGGCTTCAAAACTTCAGCGTAAGCTGGGACAAAGTGAGAGAGTGGCATGGACACATATACACTACCAAATGTAAAATAGATAGCTAGTGGGAAGCAGCCGCGTAGCACAGGGAGATCAGCTTGGTGCTTTGTGACCACCTGGAGAGGTGGGATAGGGAGGGTGGGAGGGAGGGAGGCACAAGAGGGAAGAGATATGGGAACATATGTATATGTATAACTGATTCACTTTGTTATAAAGCAGAAACTAACACACCATTGTAAAGCAATTATGCTCCAATAAAGAATTAAAAAAAAAAAATTCACCCAGCAAGACAAGTGAATTATTGATCATAGTATTATCTACAGTAAATGTCAAAAAAAAATAACTGGGCAGAAAGCATGCTATCAATAAATGAGATTCAAGAACTAATTTCTGTATAACATTCAGGAATCTTAGAGTATCAGTGTTAAAATAGTATTCTTTACACCCATTTTAAAATTTACTAACATTTTGAATGTGCTACCTTTTATAATTTATCAACACTTCCAATATAAATATTTGGTCTCTCCTTTTCGGAAACGCAAAACATTTAGAGTATAGAGCATGTATGTTGTCAGCAATTGTTTCATGGACATTTCAGTAGGATATGGGTTAAAAAGTTAAATCTATATAGCAAGTAATTGCCTGTATAAGTAACTAATAGATTTGACAGTTTCATTTTACTGTTAGGAGAAAATGCTTTCAATAACTATGTCTGGTCTTACCTTCTGGGGAAGAACCTTCTCTGTGGTTGCATAAATATTTCATGAACCAACATAAAGTAATATGCTAATGACAGGCTATTTACCCAGAGAGCAGATGTGCCCTCTGATGTTTTCTCATCTCTAGAATAGATCTGATGTGGGGTCAGTTAAACCATTTTGAATTGTTCTTTTTTTTGCTTCCCTCCCCTCACAGTTTCACCTGAACCTAAAATGGTGAGCGAGAGTCACCATGAGGCCCTGGCAGCCCCGCCAATCACCACTGCTGCGACTGTTCTACCAAATAATGCCACAGAGCCAGCCAGTCCCGGGGAAGGAAAGGAGGATGGCTTTTCTAAGCTGAAGGAAAAGTTTATGAATGAGTTGCATAAAATTCCATGTGAGTATTGTAGATTGTTACTTGAGTAAAAATAAATGGTTGAAAATCAACGTACCCATTGGGAGGAAAAGAATTCCTCTTAACCTAAGCGTACATTTGATTTTTTTATTATTGGAATGGTAGTATTCCAAAAATAAAATGGAATATTCTTGGAAATGGAATATTCTTCTTAAGGATTTAAATATACTTAATAAATGAAAATCCAATTTATAAAAAAAACTATCTTGTGTTGAACGTAGGTGGGCTCTTTTTTTAATCTTCTTCAATGTCTCTTTCTCCAGAGAATGTTAACGTTTTATGTGTTGTGTATTTTAGATTTGTATTGATGAAATCATTCCATTGTAAAGATTATTCCTAAGCAATAGCTAAAATGTACTTTCCCATTATTACAAGTTTGGTTTTCTTTCACTCATCTGTTAAGATTTCAAAAGCTTTTGCACACTTTTTAACATTTTCTTTGTTGTCATTGGGAAAGAAACAATAACCTGGACCGAAGTTTATTTGTGTGGGTATAGCACTAAGTCCAACCAGCGCCATTTAATTTAAATCATAAACTACAGGTTTGTCTTTTTTCTTCAGAGATGAACATTTACTATGCGCTAGACACTTCTCTAGGTTCTGGGGAAGTAAGTTTTGGCCCTCACAAAGCTTTTATTCTAGTGGGGGAAAAGAAATAATCAGTAAGGAGGCAAATGTTTATGGTACATCATGAAATGGTGAATAATATAAGGAAACAGAAGGAGAGTAAGTGGGAAAGGGAAGGGGGTAGAGGATAAAAGGTTATTATTTTTTAGGATTATCTGAGCTGATTTCCTTTGTAAGGAAACCTGGAGGAAGTAGGGAAGAAAGTTCTAAAGCCTGTGTTATACAAAGGCCCTTAGGCAAGAATCTGTCTGGAATGGCAAGGAGCTCAGCGTGCCTTCGGTAGAATAACACAAGGTAGAGAATGGCAGAAGACAAACCTGAGGCCCTGTTATATGGAGCCTAGTGAATTGTTCCAAGGAAGCTGGGTTTTACTCCGAGTGAAATAAAATGGCTTCGCAACATTCTGAGCAGAGGTATCCCATGATCTGACATAGGTTTTTCTTAAAAATCACTCTTGCTGTTGTGTTGAAAATGTGCTTAGAGGGGCAAGGACAGAAGATAAAGCAGGCTGTTGCGATCATCTAGATGAGAGATTTACCAGAGTTATAAGAGTTATCCTATAAGGACATTGAGAAACTAAATGAAAACTACAGGGAATCAATTTCTTATCCTCCCAGGAATTAACAACTTGTTCATCTGTTTGTCCACCTTTAACAAATCCAAGTGCATCTGAGAGACACTCTTAGCTCAGTTGTCAGTAATTTCCATTCCCAGCATGAAGCTCCATAACCTAGGGAAGATGGAGATGGTCCAATAGAGCGATTCCCTAGGATGGAAAACACAGGCTCTCAGGTTCTCTTCCTTGCTCTGCTGCTGAGCTGATGGACTGATTTGGGTATCTTTTGATATGACTTTGAAGTCATAACTACAGGGCAAAAGCCAAATGCATCTGTCATGGGGGCAAACTCTCACTTGAATATTTTATCGAAATGCTTGCTCTAAAAGAAATGTGTTAGAGGGAAGCAGAGATAGAAAAGAACACCACCAAATCAAACGCGTATTCTGCCTTGTCTTCAACACCATTTCCTTCTCTGGAAGAGTAAACAATATGGGAAGCAATGGCAGTGAGATTTAATGTTCCCCGTGTATCCACACACCCATTCTCTCATCTCCTTTAGGCTTTCACCCAATAGCATCTTCTTAATCAGGACTTCCCCAACCATGCTATTTAAAACTCTAACCCGTTTACCCCACCCAATCTTTGCCAGCATTTCCTGTCCTCTCCCTTGCTCTCCCTTGCTTTATTTCTCACTGTATTACTTAGCACCATCTGAAATGCTATGTATTTTATTATCTGTTGTTCAGTTGCTCTGGCTCTCTCCAAAATAATGTAACCTCTATGAGTGCAAGAAGTTGGGTCTGTTCTATGCATACTTTCATCCCTGGTGATCCTTAATATATACGGGGCACTCGATATCTATTTGTTGAGTGAATTAATGAATGAATCAATGTTGATTTAACTTATATCCTGAACCACCCACTCTTAGATTTTCAGGCCTTAAGATGCTGAAAATTTAAAGCATACGAAAAAATTTAAACAACAACATCCTACTGTATGGCATAGGGAACTATATTCAATACCCTGTGATAAACCATAATGGAAAGGAATATGAAAAAGAATGTATAAATATGTATAACTGAATCACTTTGCTGTACAGCAGAAATTAACACAACATTGCAAATCAACTACAATAAATTTTTTTAATTTAGTTTCTAACACCAAAGAAAGCATCATTTCAATGCTTGACTGTGTCATTCACATTGAAAAAACAAGTTGTTTCCATATTTATAGTCATAACTCCATCATTTAGCCTTCTCCACTTAGTGCCAGCTATTACTTTATACTTTCCTCCCTGTGTATCAGCAGGAAAAGAATCAGCTGGGAAAAAATATCTATGCAACTCTCCCTTCTTTTTTTTCTTTCCCTTGGCTAATCTTATTTCTTTCCTTCTTCCCAAGCCACTATCCCATTCCTGTGTTTCTTTCTTGGGCACTGAGAATTAGACCAGGAAGTCAGCCTTCCTCCATGGAGATCTGCTTTTGACCAGCAACCTAAAATAATAGAATGTCAGAGGATCTAGGTAACACCTCTAGAAATATTATGTTGCTGGCTCTCTCCTTGATTTAATGGGAAGAAACAACTGAGATACCTAAAATTTTTAAACGGTTTGGTAAATAAGTTTAGGAAAACTAAATACAGCCATGCAGGCTTATGATAAATATTGTAACGGCATATTTTACACTTTCATTTTAATCCATCACAATTTTTACTGCCCGTGTAATTGAAATTTCTACTGGGATTTATACACAGAGAGCAACACTCAACAGAAATGAAACAGATCCCTAAATCAAATTCCTTTAGGAGCGTATGTTATATAACGGTTATCACTTTTGACTTGGCATAATACGGTGATGCTAATGACAGGTAACAAATTAGAATATTAATTGATTTCCGTCTCTGAACTAAATCTTGGCTCTCTGGCAGATGTGTTTTTTTTGCAAAATTGATAGCAAACAGCTTTAGTCTGTCACTTGAAATTCCCACTTGTGAAAAGAGAGGTGTCACAATGGCAAGGAGTGTGCATGTCATTAGTTGGGTAATCTGCAGAGTCCAGCACGGAGCATATTCAAACCAAATTGCCTGATGATATCATCCACAACACCACAGGGGTTTCAAATAAAAAAAGGAAAAGGAAACGGTAAATGCTGAGCATTTTTATCTTTCAGTTCGTTCTGCACACTGTTATCTAAATGAAGCAGACAAGGTTTTTCAGAATGTTTCTTTATTTTGCAACTTTGATTTTAATATGACTAGGGCCGTGGTTGGTTTGTACAGCATGAACTTGTGTCATCCAAATAGCTGTGATTAAGGTTTTGATATTCATGAGCTTCTTGAAGTAAAGTGCAACTTTCCTGAAGCACAGCAGAAAACCAAATAGCCGGAACTTGACTTTGAGTCTAGAATAAGAGCAAGTGGGCTAAGGGTAGTTATGTGATTTGCACAGAAATACTATTGGATAGACAGTTTAAACAGGGATTAAAAACACAAGCTTTGGTTACAGACTGCATGGGTTCAGATCTTAGCTCTGCTACATCCCAGCTCTGTTAGCATCCTAACTCCCTAACTCTTGGGAGTTATTTCATCTTTCTGCGCTTCAGTTTCTGCTGGTATAAAATGGGGGTTAAAAATAATATCTCCATCATCGGGTAGTTGGGTAAAGGCATCAATGCATAGGAAGTGCTTAGAGTGTCTGGCACAGAGTAAGCATCCTATAAGTGTTAGCTATTATTAGAGTCTAGTTGTCATTTTTAACAAGTGTATTTCTCTTTCAGAAAAGCCCTCTATTCAGGTCAGACACCCAAATTGAGAAAATTCCAGAAACTTTGCAGCCAAATATTCAAGCATTGCCTTCTTTAAACACGTTCCAAGGATGCCTGTTCTAGGAAAGACAGATTCCTTCTTGGTGTTTCCTCTTCCCATCACGTCTAATTTTCTTTTTTTCCTTTGTAATTTCATTTTCTTACTCCCTCGTTCCTTTTAGCCTACAGGTATGCTCAAAAAAGTCCACATATTTGCAAGTGCCTAGTGAAATTCTATGCATCGTAGGTGATTCAGAAATGTCAGTTTCCTTCTTTCATGCTCTAAGATTTTCTTCTTCCTTTACCTCCTCCATCGCCCACCATTCTCACTTCCTCCTTCGTATCTACATCAAACTGATTGGAAACCATAACCTAGATCCTGACATCTATTTCTTCAACTTCCATTAACAACTCAGCTTCTTCTGCTCTGATCTGCATTGTCAAGTACTATTAAAAGGGTCACCAGGTACTTCCTTTTGCACAATTATGAGGGTGATTGTCAACCTTCATTTGGTCAGATATTTCTGTGTCGTCATTATGACCAGCGGTCATCATCTGAAAGATCTTGATTTCCAGGAGTCTACTCTCATTTCCTCCTCTTGCTTCCTTCCCTCCTTATTCTCTTTCATTGACTGGTCCTCCCTTTTCATTATCTTTCCTTCCCTGAAGTGGTAGACGTCATGGTTTCCAGGGTTCCATTTTTAATCCTGTTGCAATCTTATTCTCCATGCTTTCCCTGGACCATCTCGTTCCCCTGGCTATTCAGATAGGAAATCTCACTATTATCCTTGTCTCCCTCATCTATTGCACCTCCAATTCCATACCCGCATTCATTTAAGTCCTGTGAAATCTCCTCCTAAAAAACCTCTCAAAACAGCCAGCACTTTGCTCTTCTCTCTTCCTGGATTCCCTTACCCAATTAACCCTGACACGTTCTTTTTTTTTTTTTTTTTTTTTAAATCACTCAACCAGTTCAGACGTTACCATTTAGATGAGAAGTTGCCTCATTTCCCAAAGCAGAATTGTTTGAGTCATCCTCCAGCCTTCAAAGCTCTTCATTAAAATCTTTGTCTTGGTTACCTTGTTTTGTTTGGTTATATCTGTCTTTCTCACTGAAATGTAAACTCTTCAGAGGCAGGGCCAATTTCTTACACACATTCGCATCCCCAGTGCCCAATTTGAAAGTATCTGCCACCGTGCTAGAAACTATACTATAGGTATTACCATATTACAAATATTAACATTACACCAAATACTGTGCTTCTTGTGCCATGCTTGGAGAAACTATGATCTAGAAAGCAATAGTTTTCAAACATTTTAGCCAAGGATCCCTTTGTTCAAATAAAATATTATACGGAAACCTATGTACAGCAAGTCAGAGCTGCCTTGGTGAGTAAACGCATCTTCCTCACTCACCCTCCCAAGGTTTATTAGCAGCTACAAAGACACCTGGCTGTATGGAACACAGTTTGAAGGCAGTGGCCTCAACAAGTGGTAGATATATCAATGTTATCCCTCACAGCAATAACCAGTGAAACTCAACAACCAGTAGTGATATAATTGGTTAAATATGGCATAAGCAAATATTCATCCATGAGGAAAAATGCAGTCTAGTAACTTTGTTTTCCCTCATGGGGCTGCAGAATGAATATGATGCTACTGCCATGTGTTAGTGTCAAGAACACAATGTTAATTCAAGAAGATAATTTCAAGAAACGTAGGAAGAGAACCCTTAGGAACATACAGTAATACATAGCATGTGGAGAACAATAATCATTGTAGCGATTGCCAGTGTTCATTGAGCACTTAGCGTGGGCTGTGCATTCTGTGAAATCAGCCTCCATTCTGCCCTGTAAAATCTCTACTAGGTGTGAATAATTATTCTCCCCATTTTACAGATAAGAGAGCTGAGCCTAGTAAGGCACACATGGTGCAGGTTGTAGGTGCAGGGCCGTGTCAGGAACATTTTTGCAGTTTTTTTTTGCCTTCACAAAATAGCACAAAGACTGCAAATCACCTCCACTGTTGCTTATCTCCACTGACTTGAAACTCTTAGGGCTCTATGTGCCTGTTCAGAGATACCGGTTGGTATTTGATGTTCATCTCTTGTTATTTGTTTTACTAAGTGAATACTTGGAATACAAGTTTAGTACTAATTCAGAGTTTCTCCTTGGCTTGAAAGGCAAGTGTTTATTCACTTTATGCTTCTGCATTTCTTTTATTGGACTCACTCTAACAGATTGTCATGTGAATAAATAATCCATTACTACCTAAGTACTAAGAGTTAGATTCTGTTGCATTGTATAGATGAACTCCTCAAATATCATCCACTGACTCAGCTTCTGCTCTCCTCTGTTGACTCTGTACTTCTCACACTTCAGAAAAGCACTGGCTAAAATGTTAAGTGAAATTTTTCATCGTTAACCTCTACTAAATTGAAATATCTATGAGAAAAAAGCCAATGCTGGTGAGTGTTATTTTCAGAGCAAGTGCTTTGCAATATTGAGTTACTTCATCAGTGCAATGCTGAAGGAATCTACTTGGAACAAGGACACTTAGACATAAGGGTTGCAGTTCACAGCACAATGTAATGATTCATGCTTACACTCAGTAAATGGTTTCGTTTATTTATATCATTTTTCAAGTTTACCTCTGATTCAAAATGTAGGAAATGCATACGTGTATATGTAAATACAATGTGAATTCAATGTGTGTGTGTATTGAGTTACCATGAAAAACTTAATCCTAGGGCAGAAAGTCAGTTTGGTTCTTAAAATTTTGAGTTGGCACTGCCCCTTATAGGATATTATGAATATTCATTGGGCCGTTTTTATTGTGCTGATAAATGAGCATGAGGGGCAGCTACTGGCATTTAGAGGCCCTGGGCCCGGGAACCTACACATCTTCCAACGTGTCAGACAGTTTCGCACAATGAAAAGTTGTTCCACATCCTGCACAAATTTCACAATCTCCCTGGGATGTGCATATGGAAGGAGCCCCTGTTTATAATTATCTGAACCTAGAATGACTTGACATAAAATGTTAAAGTGTTTTCTGCGTGGCTCTGATATAAATTGAATATTCTAGCTTTTATTCTAATGTTTTCCTAACCTCTGAACTTTCACTTGCTCCTGACTTCTCGCAAATCTTCTGTCTTATTTCATTAATTCCAAACATCCCTTTTAGCGGTTGCAAGCGTTTGATTACTTCATCGTGTCTTCTAGTAAAGTTCTGTCTGAAGATTTTTACAGTGAACTGCGAATTATTTCATTACAAATTACTTTATTATTTCTCCTATATTATAGTTAGCACATTTTATTCATTTGTAAAATTTATGTGGGTATGTTGTATTATCTATTATTTACTCTGAGTAAAAGGATTGTTATAAAATATTCATTATACTACTGATTTTAAAGAGCAAGTGTGTAATCTGACTATCAACACCCTATATTCAACGTATAAACCTAACAAAATTATAGGCTACGGATGCTGTATTTCAGGAAGGTTGTTTAAATGTGTCCTTGAATTTTGTTTCCCTCTTGGAAGCCTATTATGCAGAAAATTCCCCCAAGAAATTCATGCCTTTAAAATTAATTAGTGTTGTGAGATTTTATAAGCCTCCAAAGCATGGGTAATACAGAGTAACAGTAAGCACATTAAGCCACCCAGTGAAGTTAAGATCTCAGCGAAGTTTCTAAACCTTATTTAGCTACATTCTATTAGCATTTCAAAGATATTAAGTAAACACACCTAAGAAAAATAAGGCGAGTGAACAATATTTTGGACATATATTAAAAATAGCTCAGGAGGGCTTCCCTGGTGGCGCAGTGGTTGAGAGTCCGCCTGCCGATGCGGGGGACACGGGTTCGTGCCCCGGTCCCGGAAGATCCCACATGCTGCGGAGCGGCTGGGCCCGTGACCCATGGCCGCTGAGCCTGCGCGTCCGGAGCCTGTGCTCCGCAACGGGAGAGACCACAACAGTGAGAGAGAGGCCCGCGTACCGCAAAAAAAAAAAAAAAAAGCTCAGGAATCACCTTGCTGAAATACTGTACCAATAGATAAATACATTTAAAAATAATTTTAAACATCTATTTCTCACCACATAGCAGTTGCACGTCAAAATACAGGCTACATTTTCACTCAGGGAAGTCTGACTATAAATGCAAATCTATAAAAAAAAAAACAGCAAAAGGAAAGAAGCTGAGAGACTGCTGTTTTCTCCTATTCTAATGACTATGTAGATTTTTTATTGCACTGCTGACCTGTCAGGTTTGTGCCAGTTTCTATTAAATTAGATAAAGAATTTAGAAGCGGAAACCAGAGGGAAATTATGCGATGTGCCATTATCTTTTTAGCACTCGTCTTAATTTTTCTTTGTTTTGATTTTCATTTCTGAGAATACTATAATAAAGAGATTTGAACTTGTTTTCTTCTCAGTCCACATGCCTCCTCACTCTGCCTTTTAAGTGAACTTAGATAACTTTGAAATAAAGATTAAGAAGATATTGGCCCAGGGCTTCCCTGGTGGCGCAGTGGTTGAGAGTCCGCCTGCCGATGCAGGGGACATGGGTTTGTGCCCCGGGCCGGGAGGATCCCACATGCCGCGGAGCGGCTGGGCCCGTGAGCCATGGCCACTGAGCCTGTGCAAGATATTGGCCCATTTAAAAGTTTCCTCACCAAGCAACACTTTCATTGAAACCACTGTCCTGGAGGAAACTCAACATCACTTCAACCCTCTGCCTTTTTCTCTTTCAAGCTTTTTACATACATACAAGTTTTTTTTAAAGGCAACAGTAAGCTACAAATAATAGAAATATATTTGACTAACAATTATGCCATTTATGGAAAGGAGTGTGTACCTGTCCACAAAAACTTAGAAAAGAGCCAGGATTTCATGGTAATAAACTTTAATTGATAGAGTTACCTGGTTCAATGCCTTGCAAGTAAAATTTTATTGCAATAATTGTTTTTCATAAGGATTTGGATCAGATTCTTTAAAATCAGTAAACTATTGCAGTAGATTAAAAACACTGCTGTTATATAAATATTACCCCCTAAATTCTTCTGTACACTTCAGTAGCCTTAAGTTTTAAGACTTTGACCATAATTCTAAATTAGTCACTCAGAGGCTCTGGCCCAGTATTAGTTATTAACCCGCAGTAGGGGAGCATTGTTTGCTACAGTAAAAGGCCAGAGGGTGAGCTCTGGAGTTGTTCTGCCTTGGTTCAAAGTCCCAATTCTGCCATTACCACTACATGACCTTGGGCAAATCATTTAATCTCTCTGTAAAATGAGGATAATAATAGTACTTACCTCTGGGAAGGTGTGAGCAGTGAAGTATTAATACACATAAAGTGCTTTAAACATTGTCTGGAAGAGAACATGGGCCATTTTCAAAATTCATAAACTCCTAATGCCTATTTCTATAGCTCCTACTGTGTGCTAGGCTGAGTATGCCATGCTTAGGAACTAAACTAAAGCACATCATTTTAACTTGTTTCTGGCTTCAGTAGCATTACAGGCTCAGAATCTTTCTACCAGAAGGACCTCTAAATTAAACTGTCTCAGCAAGACATCAACAGTATTGTAAGATATGATACGAGTTTTGCATACATTCCAGTCTCATCTGCAATTATTCACCCTCACACGGTTTGTCTCGTCAATACAGAGACTCCTAGAGATACTGAATGTACTATGCACATTGTCCCATGCTTCCAGGTCTTTGCACAGACTCTATCCTCTGCCTGAAATTGCTTGCTGGCCACTGCTTGTCTAGCTGGACTACTTTTAGTTACGCCTAAGGACGCAACTCTTTTTTAAAGGTCTTCCTGTCCTCATGCTACCAATCCCATAATCTAATATTCATCAGCAATTCTCCCTCTGTCATAAGTCTGTGCTTTACATATGTTCATAATTTTTACTTTCTATTTTACTTTTGTGTTTTCTCTCTTAATATGAACCAGTCTGCGTGAGATCAGAACACTGTCTTTTCATCTCTGTGTCTCCAACCTCAGCACAAAACTTGGCTCATAGTAGGCAGAATTATTATTCTCCTTTAGCTCAAAAGATCCTACATAATTATATTAACAAGAAAAGGACTTCCAGTCATAGATACAGAGGACAGATTGGCAGAAGCCAGAGGCAGGCGGTGGGGTGGGGAAAATGGGTGAAGAGGGTCAAAAGGTACGAACTTACCGTTATAAAATCAATCTGTCATGATGGACAGATGGGGAAGTAAGTTACGGCATGGCGACTATAGTTAGTAACACTGCATTGTATATTTGAAAGTTGCTAAGAGAGGAGATCTTAAAAGTTCTCATCACAAGACAAAAACATTTCTAACTGTGTGTAGTGATGGATGTTAACTAGACTTACTGGGGTGATCATTTCACAACGTATACAAGTATTGAATCGTTATGTTGTACACCTGAAACTAATATAATGTTATATGTCAATTATATATCTATTTTAAAAAGGGCTTCCAAATGGGTGTCACTGGAAAGGGGTAATAATAATAATCAAAGGTGAAATTCAACATTATGCTGGACTAAAGATGGGCCACCCTCCAGATCCCTTTTGCTTTCCCCTCAACCACTCAGCCTTTCACAATCATCTTTTCTCACCTTTGATTTTTCTCTCCCTTTGCTCAGCCTTTGCCATCTGCTGTTTTGTTTTCTTTCCTCCTTGCCTGTGTTGTATTAAAATGTTAGGAACTGTTTGATTCTCTTTGGCCTGGTGGCAGCCCAGTCTGATTCATCACTGAGATACAAACCGCCACCCAATCGGTCCTCAGAGTACACAGCTCTCCCCACAAGTATTTTTATTCAAGTGGAGACCTGGGACTTAATACCAGTTTCATGTTTTAGTTTTTAAAATAGTGCACGGTCCTGCAATGCCCAGGAAACAAGATGAGCTCATTTCTCTCAATGATTGCTGAACCACAGAGCCCGGTTTCCTGTGCATTCACCGAGAGAGTTCAAAGGTATCGCTAAGTGTTGTGTTACGGCAGCTTTTACCACACTGGGTACTTTTGTGAGGCTTCCTCTGCTGAGTAGCTGTTCATAGGAAACTTGTATGAGTCTCTCTGTTTCACTTATCAGCCACACAAAGCACAGCCCTTTGGTCTTTGGGGGACTGTTGCTGCCGATGAGGCCACAACGGTGGATATCATTTGAAATGGTGCTTCAGAATGGCCTTGCCAGCCATCTTCTGCCCACACTAACTGGAACTGTTCCATGTCACCTCACCTTTCCATGGCTGCTGTCATCCATCCAACCTGTCTTTTCCATACCTGTTAATGTGGCTCTGATGTGATTTACCTGGCTGTCTTTCAAGTCCTCATCAGTAGAGACTCTGTTTTGCTACTTTGCCTTCCGTAGCCTTCACCTCTAACAGCAACGCTACTGATGTGAAAGCCCAGGAACTCTCGTAAGAGTTCGAGTTTGATGATCTTTCTAAAAGTTGAGCACCACGTGATTTCACCAGTGCCTCAATTACTGGAAGACGGATCATTTCCCGAAGTCAGTTCTGCTGCTTTTATCCTCCAAGGGAGCTCGATGCACCTTTGCTTCTATCTGGATTCCCTGATTTGGCCATTCATTCAGCCAGGGAGAGTGGACCTGTCTGTACAGACACCCAGTGCCATGTGCCTCAGACACCCAGTGCCATGTACCTTACCCTTCCTGATACTCTCTTCTCCCTTGGTTCCTGACACTTTAATCCTCTTTCGTTTTGAGTGTTCTTTTTCTCTTTGCCTCCTTCAATCACTGATAGGTACTTTCCAAGGATCTGCCTTTGGCATTCATTTACTGCTATGATTTCTTCATAATTTCAGGACTTTCAGTATTCTCTTTATGTAAATCATACTTCTAAACTCAATCCCCAGTCTTGATGTCTTTACTGAGCTCTCCCCTTTTGTTCAATTAAGCTTACTAAGGAATGATTTACATACAATAAGATGCACCCACTGCAAATGTACAGCTCTGTGCATTTTGACAAGTATATGAAATGTAATCACCCCTCAAAAAAATGCCTCTAGTCCCTTTCCAGAAATTCCTGCCCTGGTTCTAGGTGATAATTGATCTGCTTTCTGCCACTATAAATTATTTTTGACTGTTCAAGCATCTCATGAAAATGGAACTATGCACTGTGTAGTCTTTTGCATCTGGCCTCTTTCACTGAGCCTAGTGTTTTTGAGATTCATCCATGTTCTTTTATATACCAGTAATTCATTTCATTTTATTGCTCAGTATTCCGTTGTATAGATATCCACAATTTGCTCATCTATTAATGAAAGTTTAGGTTGTTTTCAGTTTGGAACTCATAAGATAAAGCTGCTGTAAATATTCCTGTGCAAGTCTTTGAGTTGATATGTTTATGTTTTCTCTTGGGGAGTACCTTGGTGTGGAACTGCTGAGTAGTAGTGTAGAATTTATTTTTCTTTATGTAAAAAAAAAAAATTGTCAAACTTTTCCTAAAATGACTGTGGTATTTACATCAGTGACGTATGAGAGTTCTAATTGCCCTGTGCCCTTGTCAACACTTGGCATTGTTGGTCTTTTAAATTTTAGCCATTGTATTACAGGTATCGAGTATATCACTATAATTTTAATGTGCACTTCCATGGTAACTCAAAATAGATTCTAGATCTAAACATAAATATTGAAATTGTAAAACTTCTAGAAAACATAGCAGATAATTCAATGGTCTTGATACAGGCGAAATTCTTTTTTCCCAGCTTTAGTGAAATATAATCAATAATATAACATTGTATAAATTTAAACTGTACAATGTGTTGATTTTATACAAAATGATTACCAACATAGCGTTAGCTAATACTTCAATCTCATCATATAATTACCATTTCTTTTGGGGCTGAGAACACTCAAGATCTACTTTTAGCAAATTTCAAGTAGATAATACAGTATTATTAGCTATAATCACCATGCTGTACATTAGATCCTCAGAACTTGTTTGTCTTATAATTGGAAGTTTGTACCCTTTGGCCAATAACTCCCCATTTCTCCTACCCAGCAATAGTCTGCCTAAAAGGACATCAAAACCATTAACAATAAAAGAAAAAGTTGACAAATTAAACTTCTTCAAAAGTAAAGACTGCTTTTTTGAAATGCAGCACTAAGAAAATAAGGCAGGGGGCTTCCCTGGTGGCGCAGTGGTTAAGAATCCACCTGCCAATGTAGGGGACACAGGTTTGAGCCCTGGGCTGGGAAGATCCCACATGCCGTGGAACAGCTAAGCCCCTGCACCACAACTACTGAGCCTGCGCTCTAGAGCCCATGAACCACAACTACTGAAACCCGCGCGCCTAGAGCCTGTGCTCTGCAACAAGAGAAGCCACCGCAATGAGAAGCCCGCGCACCACAACAAAGAGTAGCCCCCCACTCACCGCAACTAGAGAAAGCCCACGTGCAGCAACAAAGACCCAGCACAGCCAGAAATTTATTTTTTTTTTAAGAAAATAAAAAGGCAAATCATAGACTGAGAGCTCTAGAGTATCTGCAATACATAGATTTGACAAAGATGCTGTTTCTGGAATATATTTTTTTTAAAAACTCTTACAAACCAATACAACAATGAGCAAAGATTTGAACAGATATTCAGTCAAAGAAGATATACATGACCAATAAATTCATGTAGGGATCAATTGCACGATCATGTACATTCAACATTTTTAGTCATTAGGGAAATGCAAATTAAAACTACAATGAATTTCATTTTTAAAGCTCTCTTTAAGATCCATTCATCTGTATATGCCATTTGCATATTTTACTAAATTGAAATTTAGTATATCCCAACTAAACTCACCTCCTTTCCCCCCCCCAAAAAATACACACACACCTCTACCCTGAAGCTCAAAGCCCTAGCATCATCGTTGATTCTTCCCACTTTTTGTCCCCATTGTCCAACCAGGTAACAAGTTCTACTGCCTCAGTCTCTGCCTTCTCTCCTCTCTATTCTCACTGCCGCTTCTCTATTTGGGCCGTCCATCTGTATTACAGTTATTAGGACCTCTTAAGAGATTTTCCCATAATTATCTTCCCCTGTTGGCCAATCCACTGTACATAAATCTTCCAGTTGTTTCTTCCTAGAGCACAGCTCTGAACACACCAGTCCCTTGCTCAGAAACCTTTAGTACTTTCCCCCTTAGCTGATTTTTGAACTCCTTTATTTGCCCTCCAAGACCCTCTGTAGTCTAGCCCCAACCTACTTTTCCAACTTCATTCCAACTTCTTTGAACTGAACTATTCACTGTTCCCCAGAGACATGCCTCCATTTCCTGCCTTTGTACCTCAGTCCATGGTGTTCCTACATCTGAAATGCCATTACCCCCATCTCTGCATATCCAAGCCTTCCTAACCTAAATGATAAGGCTCAATTCAAATGCCAGCTCTTCCGTCTTGCTCCTCCTGAATAACCATTTTACTCTTTCAATATACTTATCTTCTACCATGTAGTATTATGCCCATATCTTATCTTCCTTACTAGATTTTAAGTTCTTAGAAGATAGCCTCAGACTTTGACCCTTTTTTTCATATTTTAGACTACGTGCTATGTGCCTTACAAAGGATAGGCAGTCAATAAATGTGTGTGGCGTGGATGAATTGCTTGGTTGTAGAATACAAAATAAATTATCATTCCTGTAATCTAGTAGGAGAGATAAGATATGCATAGAGACAGTAACAGTGTAAGACAGTAGAAATGTGTAGAGGAGTCATCAAAGATGAGCCTGGAAATGTAATTTGGAATTAGGTTAGAGAGGGCCATCAATATCAGGCTAAAGAGTTTAGACTTTATTAAATCGTTAAAGAGGAGCCAGGAACCATTCAAGATATTTCAACATGGAAGTAACATAATCATTGTCTTGTTTTAGGAACATCAATCTGACAGCAGTGTGTTGGCAGGAGAGATTACGAGGGGAGAGCCTGGAGAGACGGACCAGGCAGGAAGGAGGCAAACTGAAGGAACAGTAGAGATAATGAAAGTATAAATTGATGTGGAAAGGAAGGCACAGATGTTCAGACTCTGTGAACGTGCAGTTGACAGACACTGCAACTGGATCTGAGGGTGTGTAGGAAAAAAAGAAAAAATATAATTCCAGAGTATCTGGGTTATCATTCCCCAGTGATGCCCTGTAGGGAATGGGGAAAGCAAGGGAGAGTTCAGCATTGGAAATTGAGGTTTGGGGAGTTGACCACATATAAATTTAGGTTGTGAAAGTGGATAGTTGACATAAGTAAGAATGTGTGGCATGGGGGTGGGGGGAGTCAATGATAAATTCTTAAAATGTAAAACTCATGGATGAGTAGTGAAATTGATGGCGGGATAAATGAGCTGTCAGAGAGCAGTGGGTAAAGCAGAAATGCGGAGTGTCATAGAAGCTAAGTAAAAATTTTCTGAGAAACAGTAGCCAATCTGGTTCAAAAGAAATGTATTGAATGTACTGCTTGAAATTTGGAAAAACAAAAATGACTAAAGCATGCAATCTACCCTTACCATGTTTTCAATATAGTGGGGGAGAGGGAGCAGATACCATCGTCATCATCATTACCAGTATTTTTGAGTGATTAATACAGGACCTCACCTATGTATTAAATTATTATTTGACCAGTTATTCCTCATAACAACCCTGTTGGGTATGTATTTATGATTTTAATTTTATAAAGGAGTAAAGCATCTCAAAGATATTAAGCAAAATGTACTCTGGTACAGGGCATAATGAAATAAGTATTAAAGAAGGGTGCAAGTAAGCAAAGCACAAAGGAAGGAGAAATGGTATAGGAGCAACAGAAGGAGTTAGTTAAGAAAGAGGTGCCTTTTGAATTAGGCCTTGAAAGAGAGGATTTATACAAGCAAAGAACTGGACAAAAAGCCATTTCATACTGAACAACATGAGTCGTGAGTGCCATCACAGAGTTTGATGGTTAACAGTTTGGTTTGGTGTGACTGAATTGTAGGACACATTGAAATGACGTTGATGCAAATCGTGTGACTCCATTTTTTTAGAATATTTAATGCTTGGCTAAACAGGGCATACTTTATCCTGCAAACCATAAACCTTTATGAGATTTTAAAAAATAGAGTGTAGGTCCAACTAATTTTTTTTTCTTTCTTGATGATCAGAAGAAATAATAACAGATGTAAACATCCAGGCATGGCAAATGCTGCAAATAGATCATGGAAGCTTATGCTTGAGAAAAGGTCAGTGGATGTAGAGCTCTTTGTTGACCTTGGAAAGCCCCGTTTCATTAGACAGCTGGCATCAGATGCTGGCTTGCAGGGTGTGAGGTGAGGAGTTAAGAAGTGAGAAAGTGGAGTGAGAAAGTGAAAGCAGTGAGTGTGAACTGTTCTCTCCCGTGATGGGACCAACAGAATGATGGCTTGTGCACTTAGCAGGATGAAGGGGAACTGGGTAAGTGTTGAGGCAGGGAGTAGAATGAGATGAAATGACAGAGACTGTCATTACCATAGGCAAAGTGAACTCTTTCCTGGCTCATTCTGAACGCCACCACATATCCACACCCCGTCACACATCTCTCCTAATTTTTTTGCAACAGAAGTTACTTGTAAACCTGGGACAGAAAAGTTGGTGACAGTCCACTGAGAGCTTCAGTGTTAGAAACTCTTCCCGATACATTCAAATGACTAATTCACTGGGATTATAAAGTGTTGCTGAGACGACAGGCCAACATGTTTGCACTATTTTTCCTACTTCATTGATCAGAGTCTCCCTTCCCCTGTTCTTTCCATAAACCTCATGCTACGGCACTTGCCAATTTTGTTCTTATGTGAGAGCTATTTGTTTTATTCTTCCAGGTTAGTCTAAAATTATTTTTTGGTGGGGGGAGGCAGAAATGGACATTCTCATATATATTGCTCCTGTAGATACTAAATACTCACTTACTGAATTAATTTTGGAGTCTGTTTCACTATTATAAATACATGCAAAAAATTGGTTTGCAGAGAGATATATTAGTTTCCTACTGCTGCATGAAAGCTTACAACAAACTCAGTAGCTAAAAACAATACACATTTATTATCCTACAGTTTACATGGGTCAAGAATGCAGGCACAGTTTAACTGAATCCTCTATTCAGGGTCTCACAAGATCGCAATCTATGTGTCACCTGGACTCCGGAAGAGCGACTCAGGCCCCTCTTCCAAGCTCCTTCAGGTTTTTGGCAAGAATCCATTTCTTGCAGTTGTAGGACTGAGACTCTCAGTTCCTAGAGGCTGTCTGCTTCTTCGAGGCAAGTGGAAGAACATCTCTCTCACCTCAGGAAGGGTCTAGTCTCTCTTGAAGGGCTTTCAACTAAGTCAAATACACTCAGGAAAATCTTGCTTTTGATTAATTCAAAATCAACTGACTTAGGACCTTCATTGCACTGGCAAAATCCCTTCACCCTTGCCATATAAAGTAACTTCATATCACAGGTCTTGCTCACAGTCAAGAAGAGGGAATTCTACAGGCTGTGTTCGTAAGGAGTGCTAAGAGGAATTTGGGACGTCTTGGGAGCCATCTCAGAATTCTGCCCGCACAGATATGGAAGGGGAAACAGAGCATTAGGAGAGAGCAAAATAATTTTTCTTTAATGAGAAAGCAATAGATATTTCCTTTTCTGTAGTATCTATTTGTACTATATACATTTTTTTTTTTTTTTTTTTTTTTACAAAATTAAGAGGATTTGAACTGGAAAGCATCATTCATTCTCATTTTGTCCATTTCTTCTTTGGTGGCGGCGTGGGGGGGCAGATTCCATTATGACCACTAATATAGTATATTTTAACAGGGTTAGCAGCAGCAGAGTTAAAGTGCTGAGATGTTTCAGTGCAGATTATTTGGTATCTGAGCAATGTTAAAGGGAGTGCGAAAGCTAAGGCAGTTTGCTGTTCAGAACTCTCAGTCTAGCAAATTTTTCAAAGGTTATATTTTGCTAATGACAATGAGTTCACATCAACGGGTTTCATAATGTCTATGAAATGAAAGATAGGGAGAATTAGTAACCAAGGTCATTCAACTACTAAGTAGCAACAGAGGATTCAAACCTAAGCCTGGCTTTTAACTTGAGCCCAATCCAAATCCATCCAGGTTCTTAACTCTTGCAAGATACTCTCTCCTCCCAAAACACTCATAATAAGACCTTGTGTTGTGCGTAATAAGTAACTTGTATATGAGGGTACTCATATACATCCTCCCAAAATTCATATGCTGACACCTAATTCCAATGTGGTGGTATGTGTAGGTGGTCCTTTAGGAGGTAATTAGGCCATGAGGGTGGAGCCTTCGTGAATAAGATTAGTGCCCTTATAAAAGAGATCCCAGAGATCTCCCTTGCTCTTTCTGCCATGTGAGGATACAGTGAAAAGGCAGCTGTTTATAAACCAGGAAGTGGGCTCTCACCACACACACAGAATCTGCTGGTGCCCTGATCTTGCTTCCAGAACTGTGACAAATTTCTGTTGTTTACTAATTACCTAGTCTATGATATTTTTGTATGGCAACCTGAATGCACTAAGACAGGCTATTTGCCACTTTTCCCCTTGTCTCCAAAATTTGAAGACAACCAGTTTCCCATTTCTTCATTTTTCCATGACATTTTTTTCTTTTAAGCTTGTTAAATGGAATTTCGTAAATTACTCAAGTATAACGACGTGCTTGCTCACATTTCAGTATCAAGCACAACATCAGGCAGTGGGCATTTTTCTCACACTGATGCAACTGTTCTGGTAAATTAAGAAACTTGTTAAATCCTTCTTGTGTCTCTATTTATTAAAAATATTCTAAAACAAAATCAGTGCAGCAAGAATGCATTGGAGGACCTTACTCAGGAGCAAGGATTGCACATATTGGAGATGCAGTGCAGAAAATTTTATCCCTCTTCCCCATTTCCAAACTCAGCGATCGCTTTGTGAGCGCCAAGCAGGAGGTCTCTGAAGTTAAGCCCATCCCAGAATGGCATGCGTTGTTGCTTCTAATGATTGACTTTACTTGAAGTATTAATTATCAAAAGTCTACTCTCTAAAAGTGCTATGTATCCTTATCTCAGAAAGGGAAAGCAAAGTTAACAGGGCCATCAAGGAGTGGGAGGAAAGGCAACTTTACAGATTTAGTTAGCATGGAAAAGGAAGAGGGGAGGGGAAGAAAATGGGGGCAGGGAGTAAAGGTACACCTAATAAAGCTTAAGAATCTAGTATAGCTTTTATGATGTAAAAGCATGATGCTATATCATGCTCTGTCATAAAGTAAAAAGAATCAGTTATCCATTTACCCAGTTTCACCGTGGACTCTACTACCACATTTTCAAATGTGGTAGAACAATTGATCAATTCATTTCAACTCCATTCTCTGCAATTTGAAGTACTGCAGTGAAGGCTTTCATACTGATAATTACCAGTGTTCTCTGCTCTTTTCCAGGCCTAAAATTAAGGTGCCTTTGTTAATACCTTCATCACTATCATTGGCTTTGCACATTGCTACCCCCTTATTATTTTTACAATTTGCTAAAGCTTTTTTTTGTTTGGTAACCTTGATCCTCAAGAACTTTCTGCCTGATTTCCTTTACACAGTCCTTTAGCAATTTTTTCTCTCTTCATAGAATTTCTCATTTCCTATATACTAATGCAGAAAACACTAATATTTTTGATCATAAAACTAAAGGGATCTATACTAACCTTTCCCCCCAAGTTTTCACATATTTCACTCTAATTCTTGTTGGGCTTCTAATTTTACTTTGAAAAGATTTTTTTCTAAACTGAGATTTCTCTCTTTAGTTTCTTTGCTTACGTGGCAAAAATGGAAAAGCACTTTAAAAGTTATTCTAAAACTTAGTCTGTTAAGTAGGTGGCAGTCTTAGCAAGGAAATGTAAGTCCTGGAAATTGTTTCCAGTGAGTGATAGCTGATGTAACTGCGAAATCTAGTGTAAGCAATGAGTTTTTTCAGCAAAGGAATGACTCAAACTGTTATATCTCTGTGTAGAAGACATGCTTTAAAAAAAATACCACCTTCTCGTTACTTGGAAACTCAAATATAAATAAATAACCTTTAACCTTCCTTTGATTTCTTAAGTAGAACTTTATATTTTTGTGCAGAGTTTTATAAGAGGTCATGTTCATGGGAAGAAAAATATAGCTGCAAAAAAACTGTAGTTAAAAAAAAGAAAATAATTATGAAAATGATAACAAGCTTTTGAAATTTTGTTAATTCTTACCAAGATTAAGACAAACTTTTCTGAGGAATAATTCAGGAGGAAACCTCGAACTAGTCTCTAGTTTCACTAAAAATGGTATTTTATAGAAACTATGCAAAAACTTAGTAGACTATAGATTCTGGAGACCAGAAGACGTATTACTGGTCAATCCCAAAAGATACGGATCCTGTTGCGAGTAGTGGGTACAATAGATGATGTTTTAGAACATGGCAGTTGTTTTAAGCATGAAAATTAAAGGTGCAATGAAAATCAAAGATGATTACAACTTTAGGCCTAGGGAGAGTTGAGAGAATGGGGGTGCAATGATTAAAAACTGGAAATTTTGAGCATGTATTCCATAATGGGAAATGGAAATGAGACCATAAAAATGAATAGAGCCCAGTCATCGATGGCCTTGAATTCCAAGCGTCACTGGGGACCACTGAAGTATTTTGAGCAGAGAAGTAACCTGGCCAGAGCTTATGCCGTTTCCTCTAGGCTTCTGTTTTGGAATGAACTGGGGAAGGGAGAGGCTGAAGAAATGGGAATCAATTAAGAGGTGAGCCAAGTATTCTAGGCAGGAGGTAATAAGAGCCTGACTTGACTAGTAGAAATAGAAATTCAAAGAAGGAAATACATGTAAAATGTATTATCCCCTTTTCCAATCTGGTCCTTATTTTTGCCCCCATTCTCTGGTTCATGTTGGCGGTCATTCCCTCATCAGTTCTAAATGTGTGAATTCTGCACAGCCTTCACGATACCATCATAATGAGGCCATTCCAATTCTTCTATACTTTCTTCTATTATTTCTCTGAATTTATTTTTTTACCTTTGTCTCTGAAGCAATTATTATTAATTCTTTTATCATAGTCACCTCTGTTGACCTCTTATCTCAACTATTGTGAGTTCCTAGAAGACTGAGATGATGCTTTAGTTTCGGTCTATCACCCTTATCCAGCCCAGTGGCTAGAAAGTCAGGGTTCAGTATAAGGGTGACAGTATTTGCGGGGGGTGTTACGTGGATAAAGTGCAGAACTAGCAATATACACATGCTGGAAAGTCAAAGAATAACAGCAAGAGTTTCAAAGGAGGGATTTTTTTTAATTTAAAAATTTTAAATCTGTCCCTAATTCCAAGTGTCATTAGAGATAAGGTAAAGTGAAGATAATTGAATATAGTGATTATTTATCACTTGTGAACTTCCAGAGTATTGTTTTTATAGAGAAGATATTAAGACTTCAGAAAAGGTGTTCCAAAGTCAAGGGCTATCAGGCCTCTTCGCATAGCTATAAACCAAATGCGTTCTCATTTCTTCCATTTACCAGCACTTCTGGTTCACTGTTGTTAAAAAGATATCAGAAGTTGCGAAATAGCAACTTATGAGGTGCAACTTATGGAGTAGAAATGCTTTTCACAAAGATAGCCTTTACAACGTTGTCTTTGAACATTCTTGGCATAAACAGAACATACTACTGCTGAGATGTATAGGGTATAATGAAACATAGCACAAAGTCAAGGACTCACAACTCTGCTATGAGAGAAACAATTTATGAGGCATTATTAAGGACAGTGGGGTTATTACCATCTCACTGGCAAATGGAAAAAATTAGATCATACATTCCCTTCACACATGGCAGATTGTTTTGCAACCACCTACACGTTGGCAGTTGATCACTCAGTATTGAATGAGTGCCTGGTGTGTGCTCAGTGACCTTCAAGAATGCACAGCAATGGCAGTGGGGGAGAGTCACAGCACAACAGATGCTTAGCACACATAGACATAGATACTCAAAAGGCTCACAGTCATACAAGGAAAAAAACACACATTCAAAGAGTTGGAGAACACTTTCCAGGGCGGGGGATCAAAAAAAGCATAGGAAACTATAGTTAAAAGCATGAATTTGCACTGAAAGGGCACACAATAGAAAAGTACTAAGAACCATCTTGTAGGCTGAAAATGTTCCTCTTGAGAAAGTACATTTTGAGTTGGGATTTCAGAAAGTGAAGGTCAATAAAGATCTTATTGGTTAAAAAGAAAATAGCAAAAAGTAGTCAGACTGGTTGAATTCATTTTTTAAAGTTCACTGAGGCTAAACCAAGCCCATTTGACCCAGTTAGTATCACAGGACACTTTAATCCCATTCAGGATGCCCCTCGTTGTAGCAAGTGAATTAATCACATGAAAAGGATGGTGCAAGACTAATGACATTTCTGTGAAAATACTCAAAGTAAATTCTCCATTGATGGAGAGTAGCATTTTTAATAATGAGAGGAGTGAGATGGATGGAGAGTACAGCAAGATTAGATTTCTTAAAAAGTATGTTATGAAGAAACAAGGACTCAGTAGAGGGAGAAATTGGATTGGGCAGTTGATGGAGAACCTCCATTGCACCTGACATTCTTAAAAGGGGAAAACATACATACTGGGAAAATAAAAATTATTTGAATAAGAATGTGTAAGCCAGAGACTTCTCTCGTCTTCTTGCTTAGAAATCATCATAGCAATTCGGGTATGAAATATCAAAGGCATGGAGAAGAATGGTGTTTGTAAAAATGAAGAAGTCTGGAGTCTCAAAAATGCCAAAATGGCTGGCAAAAAAAAAGATAGAGAAGGCAAAACTAACCCAAGAATAAAACTAGAAGAATGATGAAGTGATGATATGTTTAGCAAAATGCAAAAACTTGAACAGCAGCTCAGGTTGGGTACAGACAGGCAAGACAGGCTTGGTTCTGGAACATTTCTGGTTTCAGATATTGCTGAAACAAACACCTTTGGGTCAGAAGTTGAAGTCAGCTGGAGACCCCTGACATATAGGAAATCATAGTTGAGAGTAAGCCTCAAAAACAAGGTAGTTAATGGGATCAAATCTAACATAAAAATGATTGTACAAAAAAAATCTGTGAATCTAGCGAGAATTCATGAAATCAATTAATTCTGTTTTCAGAGGTAGAAGATCCTTGACAGAAAAAACTGATTTCATTTTATGTATATATCTTTTGTATTGTCCGTCTCTCAAGCATGTTCCCTGGAGCTATGTGACTTTTCCAGGCTCACAGGTGTTGAAGGGTGACAGCTATGCAACTTATCCCCTATTTTCCGCCTGTTTTCCCAAAAGTCTTCCATCCAAAGAGTTGGAAGTATAGATGGTGAGAAGACAAAGCCATCTAGAGGAGACAGATCCTAGGAGACATATGCAACTATAATGAGGGACTTGGTGCTTAATCAGATAGATGGGAAAAGATCAAAGGTCAATTATTTAGGCAAACGCCCAGCAAAACACTAAGCAAAGCTAAGTGGTAAGTATTTCCAGGAAGGAGGAGGTGTTAGCAAGAGCGGAACCAGAGGGATGATCTCACTCTTCTGGATGGATCAACAAGAGATTAGGTCCCCAACCCTGGAAAAACTGGAGCTTAAGACTTTTCATCACAACAGCAGTTTAGAAGAATAAAACCCCATTACAGAAATTGAACTAGAATGTTAAATATTAAGGTTTTGAAGGCCAGACTCTGGAAGTGGATCTCCAAATCAGAATAAGGCTAATAGATAGCTGGAATTCCTTAAAGCCCCCAAACAAGAAACCGGTGAAGGTCTAGACCGTCTAATAGTAAAAATAGTTCCCATTAATTTAGTAATTATTAAGTGCTTTACCTGAATCACCTTATTTAATCCTTATACAATCCTATAGTATAGGTATTATTATTTCCATTTTAGAAAATACTAACTTGCTTAAAATTATGCAGCTAGTATGTAGCCAGGAGGATACAAAGTCCGTAAGTGTGTGACAAAAAGAGGCTACTGCCTGGGTAAAAGGAGGATTCAGAACAAGAATGAACTTGTTATAACAACACTCCTCCTAGAAGTCCTTCCAAGAAAGAAAAAGCCATTGCTGAGTATGTCTGCCTTCCAGGATAAGTTACCTCCCAGTATGAGAGCTCTTAGCTCCTGTTCTCACAAACCCTTATCAATTAATAAAATCCCAGTATGTAAACATAGTTCTACTACTGCCATCAAGGACTCCTCTGGAATACTCAAGGTGAAGTCCTCTTATATATCAATATATCAACTCCCTTGAGTCATTTCAAATATTTTACATTTGAGAGCAATTCTCATGCACAACTGTGATATATCTCTGGAGATGTCTATATTGCTGCAGTATATATAGTTTCTAATAAAAAATTTATGAATGAAATGTACAAGTCAGTGACTTAGAGTAATACAATTTGGGTCATTCCATCATAATAGTCCAAAACTAGAAGAGTCTTCACACAATGAATTGGGTGATCAGTATTCTTTTGGTGAAACCCAACGCTAATTTGTGTACATGATGAGTGATGTTTTTGGTTCTTGGAACTAACAAATACCCACCTACCCTGGCTCCCACATAACTGTGTCCTCAAGCTCAAATGATGTCATCAGAACTCAGTTTCTCTCTTTTCAAACTTTAGCATGGATTGCTTCAATTTTTACTTCCCTCCTAGGACGGCATTGTCCACATGGCAGCTGCCCAGCAGCTCACGGCTAACATTCAGCCAGTGTAGCAACGCTCAGTATAGGTGACTTTTTCACTCATTCAGCAAATATCAATACATGTTGAGTGCTTACTATGTACCAGCATTGCTCTAAATGTAGAGATATGTCAGTGAAGAAGAGAGAAAAATCTTTGCCCTTGTGTTATCTTTTCTAGATCTACTATTTGTAAGAATAGTTCCAGGTATAATAACTACTTCAACACCATGTCCATCCACGCCGCAATCATTATGCTCTGGGGGAATGGAATGTTCTCGTTCACCAGACCTACGACTTAAACCCGTGCTTAAAGAAGGGAAGACAGGATCAGTAACATTCAAATCACCTTAAGACTAAAAAAGAAGAATTGGGGTGCTTTTACCAAACAACAAATGTAAACCTAGGAGGACATTTTTTCAATTAAAACTCCAAAATCCAAATTCAGGGAGTTTAGATGAAGAAATCTCCCCTGAAAACAAGTAGAACTTGCTCAGATAAAGTTTTTGAGTCAAATTAAGCTTCCAGAATCATCCAGTCTAGACGCCTCCTTGTTTAGTCCATGAGCACTGAGAGGAAAATAGTCTTCCAATGAAGAGTACATGGGGTAGAGTCGCACTTCCAAGGATAATAGCTATCTTCAGTCACTGTCTGAAGTTTTATTTATATAGAGAATTTCAACATCCACCCAGTGAATAGCTATGGGCTATGGGTCCTTCCGTCTTGCCACGGACGGTGGAAGTTATGTTCAATTTTGTCTCACCCCAGGTGAGGAGAGCTCAAGCTATTAGTGATTGAGACCTCAGGCTTCATAATTTATAAAATTTATTTTGCTCTTCTGTGTCATGGAAGAAAAACTGCCCCCTGTGCTTTGGGAAAATTGATTCAAAATTTGATTGTCTAATATACTGACTCCAGATAACTGGATAGTAACTGATAAGATAAAACTTCATTAGGAAATACTTATTTTTTCCAACAGTAGTGTAACGGTAGTTGTACTTGTTTATTTTTTCTTAACATGCTAGATGATAGGCAGATAATAGGGGTGTGTGTGTATTGAAAAGCAAAGTTATTAGACATTTATGACATGGTTAAGAATGTTGATTTTTGCAGCTGAACTGCCTAAGTTAACATCATGACGCCGCCAGCATTAAGCTACTAAATGATCTTGAGCAAGAATCTTCTCTGAAACAGTTTTTCAGAGTATGAGAGTAATAGCACATTATAAGATTGCTGTACATATTAAAGGTATTAACAGACGTCAAAACTCGGCCCAACAGCTAATATATAGTTAACATTCAGTAATTTTAGTCATCATTATCCTCGTCTTACTCAGGATGCTTTTTCCTGCACGTAACAGGATTCTCATCTTAAGCTGATACAGGTATCGTCAGTACTGACTGTCCTCCTTAGGGGCACTTGTATAGTTGCACTTCCTCACCTTATTGTAGGTGAAGCTGTGTCACTAGTTCTGGGAGGCTAGGTTGTGGGTGAAAGTCACGTTTGCCTCTTCTGGGCTAGAACATTTGATTCAGATGTGAGAACATCCAAAACTCTTCCTTCTGGAACCCAAACCAGCAATTTTGGAGATGTACTTGCTTCATAAACCCACATCTTTGAGTGACTACAATAAGCAGAAGCCCCTGCTGATGCGCAGAGGCCTCTAGCGTGAACGAGAAATAAGCCTTTGTTGTTTTAAGTCCCTGAGGTTTGGACTGTTTGTTACTGCTGCATAATCAAACACATCTTGACTGATGCAAGCAACTTACACAATGAAGCATTTAAGTGTCTCATATAAAATAAAGTCTTGGGGTAGGCAGTTCCAGAGCTAGTTTACAGCCAGGAACTCTGAGTTTCCTTTGACCGTCTCTGCATAATTGCAAGATGGCTGTGGCAGCTCCAGACACCATACATAGCAATATAACAATCCAGTCCAGAAGGAGATGGTGGGGGAGAAAGGCAAAAGGGGTCTTTTTCCCTTGGTGCTATCTCTTTTATCAGGGAAAACATTTTTCCCAGTAGTCTCCCGCAGATTCCCCTTAAATACTATGGGCAGTACTGGCTCTTCTGTCCAACTCTAGACCAATTAGTGACCAAAAAAACAAAAAAGGAATTACAAAACTGATTTAATTCAGTCGTAATTCATCCCATCAATCTGGGGAAGGGGCCTGCTATTCTTGAGTACACTAATCCCTGCATGATACCTAAACAGAATTGGTATTCCTTAGCAGAGAGTGAGGAAGAAGAATGGTTATTTGTCTAAGCAACCAAGAGTATCTTTCCCAAGAGCAATGGCCTTTTACAAGACTTCTTGTAAAACTAAAAGAGGACTTTTTAAAATGACTTTCTAAAATGACCTACTTACAGTCAATGAAGTTGTCCCCGGAGAGGATTTCAAGTCTACTGAGAAGACTGAGGTATACTGGTAAACCCTTCTGCTTGCATATTTCGGTGGACAGTGTGGATTTCTAAAGAGGCTTGTTAGACACCTAATAATTTGGTGGACACTGAAGTATGTTAATAGGGAGAAGGTGTTACATGAACTAATTATTTAGATTATGATTATCCCAACGTTAAGCAGTTCTTGAATTAAAATATATGCCTAGAATACAAAATGCATAGCAGCTTATTTTGTTCTATGGTGAGAAATGTAGGAAGAGAAGAGGTTACCAGAGAATGATGATCGACTCTCCAACCCCCTTATGGCTTTGAAAAAAACCACAATTTACAGTTTAAAAGCATGGATTCCAGGTAAAAGCGAAAAGTTGGTGACCTCCACGTCTTTCCAAAACGTCATCACGCAGAACGGCAAGAGAAACAGCAAAACAAATTCCGCCTTGTAGCACACATTTTCCTCACTAATATTTGCAATTCCAATTTCTAATAGCACAGGTATATTTAATTGCCTCTGAATGTTGGAATGCAAACCCATTTAGTGTTGAAAATAGGAGCCCCAAAAAGGAATCACAGGCTCTGGTGGCCTGCAGAATCCCATAGCTGCAGGCTGATTTTAATGTATCTGGGGAATTTTTTTTTAATTCTTGGCCATCATGCTTACTTTAGAACAGCATTTAAATTATTAAACCATTACCATCTCAAGCACAAATGTCTTGCCGACACTTGTGACTTCTGAGTTATTTGTGTTACAATTTCAAGAGTTCTACCGAATATTTTGAGCACGTCTAGTGGTAGAAATGTGTATTTTTCTCATGCTCCAGTTCCAAGATCTTTAAAAGGGGCTGGTCAATAAATCCAAATCTTTTTTTTTTTTTTTTTTTTTTGACCAAGAGATCTCTACCACTGTTAATAGTAGGTATCCTTCCAAAAGACTCCTAACAATAGGAATCCTTCCAAAATTGTAATGCCAATTACTCTGCCTGATGCAGAAGAAAAGTGCTATTCATTAATCTGTTTCTTATTTGTTTATCCTACACTTGAATTTTCATCTCTGAGTAGCAACATTACAAAACTTAAATATTAGGATACTGTACTTTTTCCCTGTATGTATCCATGATTCACCTTTAAATTAACTTTAAGAAATCTCAAACCTAAGCTTGCTAATATAAACTTTAGTATTCTTTCCAGCAGAGACCACTTTACTAACAAAAATAGCTTCTATCAACTTGCTAGCAGAGTCTCTGCGTGGCCATAGCTGAGATAAACGACCTTGAAGATGTAGAGCAACAGAGGGAGTTTTGTTAAATTTCACCTTAATAGACATTTAGCAGCATGTATCAAAATTCAATTTTATCTAAAACTGAAGAAAATATATTAAAAGTTAGAATAAGACAATAACTCACTTTCAACTTTGTAGACAAAGGTATATTAACTGAGATGTGGAAAAATAGTCAACTTCTATCCTTCCAAAACTGTCAATCGGCATGTTTGATAGTTGGACACTTGACTTTGATTAGCAGTCACGTATTAAGGTTAAATTATGTGTTAGTTTCATGGCTGGTACTAACTAAATTATCATCTTGCCAATGGTTATTGCAATGAGGTCACACTTTTGGTGCAGAACAAACAGAAACCAGGAATCTATCATCATCCCACTGGAACATTACTGTTAAGTGAACCAAGAAAGAAAGAAAAGCATCTCACTATTAACCTCAAATACTTTTGGAAATGGATGTTCACATCCATATCCTCTCTGATAGCCTGGGTTATGGCCTTGGAAGTGAAAATCCCTTGCTGTGTACATAGTGGGTCAAAAGAGTAGGAAGAAAACTAACTCAAATGTTTTAAGATGCCTCACAATGACACCTGAATTTCCTCTGATGCTTAGCATTTTATTTCCCTAAGGGTGAGACTACTTAAAGGAGAAAAAGATCAACTTCTCAGATGAGGAAGCAAATTAAACAGTTAATAGAAATAGAGATTATTTTGTTTTGCTTTGAAAATAAACAACACATCTAATTCTCAGAAGACGACCAGCTTAAAGTACACCTTTATTTTACGTATCCCTACGAATTGCACATTTAAGAACACTACGGAATAATGAGTCTGATTTATTTGGTTTCAAAATGATTGTGACAGTGTTGGAAGGCAGGGTTTTATGTTTCCTTTCTTTTGTTTTTCTGACTTAGCATCCTGACTTTCAAACAATCCAAATGAAGTGAGGATGCCAAGTAGACAAGGCATGGAGGTAGGAGACTCCAGAACCGCATCACTTTTGTTAACTAGGATAGTGCTTCCCTGGATAGACAGAGTGACTGCTGAACTACACAGAAAACACAAAGCATGGATTTCTGGGCATGTGGGATGTCTTTAGGTAATTTGAGAGACAAATCACAGACGGTGCATTGACTGCTCTGCTGTGGCTATTTTGCTGAGGCCATTTTGACTCTTAACACTGAAAGTTCAAATTGCTGTTAAGATTTCACTGTAATGTGTGCTGTGGTTCTCTTAGGAATGAAGAGTTAAATCTACAAAGTTCCTAAGAACACTTATGTAAAAGCATAAGGAAATGCACAGGAATAAGACATTAAAAACACTTAATTTCATGCAGAGTTTACATCTTGGGAAGAGACAGGAAATGCAATCAGAGGTGGTCCTATGTGGCCTCAGCAGTCATCATCTTTTAGTTCTTCAGCTTGGTGTGAGGTAAATGGACATCACACTTTATTCCTTTTTGCTTGACTTAAATTGTAATAATGTCTGAAAAAATCAAAGTCCATGTAGTATCATATGAACATTCATAATGAAAAAAGCTGAATACAAAATTGCATGTGCTGTGAAGGCAACTGTAAATATACGTGTATAAATGAGGATAAGAAGGGAAAATGTTAAGAGGTGACTTGATAAAATAATAGAATTATGAGCCATTTGCATGGAAATTGCTGAGACATATGATTTGAAAGTTTGGTGATCAAGAAAAGGAAAATAGAACCTGAAGCAAATGGAAGCTTCTTTCACATAAAACAAAGGAAATGTTCAGTATAAATCAATTTAAATATTCAGTATATAACCAGTTTGAACCTTGGCTTTCTCTTCGTCCTCTCCCCTGTATTCACCCCGTCATTTTACACTCTTTCAATTAAAGAAAAATTCTTCCTTTTTTGAAAACATCTGGAGTTAACATTCAGAGTTCTACAAGAAAACACAATTCAGAGCTCTAAATTTAAAGCAAGGTGAAAGTGCATCCACAGTTTTTAAATATGACAAACAATAACTGGCATTCAGTTGAATTTCCTATTTATTGCACATCCTGAATTTGATGTACTCTCACACCTGTAGGCTTAAAGCTTAACTGAGACATGCAAAATAAGACAACGATTAAATAAAAGGAGAATTTCTCACTTCTATCATAACTGTGACATTAGAAAAAAAACTCAGCTTTACTTTTCCAAAGGGACTTGATAACATGGAGATATATGTGACGAGGAGCAAACACACCTCAGAAAGATTTAGAAATACTTATAAAGATTTAGAAATACTTATTTTTCCCACAGGAATTCCCAGCCAGAAAGCAAAACTTGCTGAGTCTAACTGGCAAAAAGATTCTTCTTTGTTCTAATGTAACTGTTCCTTATTTCCCATGGCCTTGAATAAATTCAAATGCAGCGGTTGTTTTGCTAAAACTCAGAGTAGAACCTCTCATTTACCTACTATTGTTCTGCTGCATTTACTTCGTTCTGATCAATTTCAGTCACGCTCTCTTGGTTGCTTTGAAATTGGCAGGTATTCTAAATGAATATCTTGTCAGGACTGGTGGAAGTAAATAAGCAGTCAGAGAAAAAGGCTATTTCATCGAACTGCAAAGAAAAACAATCTTAAAGACTTTGTTCTTATTCTCCTGCCTTTAATAAGGCACAGTCATAATACTATAGAAACCTTCTGAGAGGAAATTTTTATTGGTGGCTTTACTTCACCTACATGCGCACCAAAATGCCTTCAGAAACTGATGCCCAAGGTGCTCCCTCAGAGGACCACAAATACAATAAAGTTCCGTTTGAGTGTAAGGCTACTTTAACAAGGCATTCAGATTTAATTAGGAGTTTGAGATTAACATATACACACTACTATATATAAAATAGATAACCAACAAGGGCCTACTGTATAGCATAGGGAAATATACTCAATATTTTGTAATAACCTATAAGAGAAAAAAGACTTTGAAAAAGAATATATGTATGTATAGCTGAATCATTTTGCTGTATAGCAGAAATTAACATTGCAAATAAACTATACTTCAAGAAAAAATTTTTTTTTTAATACGCAGGTTTCTCAAACAGGAATTAATATACTTTAAAACCATAGGCTTAAAACCCAGTCAGACAGTGTAAGTGATGGCCAGGCATCATTGCCAGCCAAGCTTCATTGCCTCTAAGATTTCATGAACTATGCCAGATCTGCTCTTTTTTAAAAAATTCTTTCAGTACATATCAATCCTTAAAATTAAGAGATTTCTCCTTCTCTGCCCCCAATATTTTCAGTCTCTTCTGCTATACTCTGTTTATTTTTGCTAACTCTCCCTTCATAGAAAACAGGTCTTTAATTCTCTTATAGGTCCCACTGGCTAAGATTTAAAGGTCTTCTTTACTTGATGCTGGATTAATGCCAAATTATCTATATTCCTTCCAACTTGTAGCAATTACACTGGGCCAATTTTCTTTTCCTTTGAGTTTTGACAGGCAAATAGAACCAGGGCTCTAGAGGAAACCCAGCAGGTTTCATATAGTTTATTGCTTGGGTCTAATCATTTTAAATATGTTACCAAGAAATACTTTCAGGATGAAAAATATTAAACTTTAGAACAGAATTTGATATATATTTATTTTATATAAAATTGGAAAGAGAACTAGCATTTATTAAATCTCATCTATCTGCCAAGTGTCAGATGTGTTACCTCATGGAATTCTCTCAATTATTATTGTGGTATTATTATTCCCACTTCTCATGGAGAGAAATAAAGGCTCAAAGAAGAAAAAGACTCACTGCGCTTTAAACTCAGGGTTCTTTGACTCCAAACCTCTACTACCTTTTAGTATACCACGATGAGTTGAAGTAATATATAGAATTATAATTGATTTTCTATGAATTTACTGTTTCAGTTATTAAATTTCAAATTTATTAAAATTCACACAAAAACATTTACCTTTACTAAAAATCAAATTATATTGACATCATGCCAAAATAACTGCTCTATGAGGAAAATTAATCCAAATCTATTCCCTTCTAGAAAGGTAAAACTCTTAGGTGTTGCTTTAGAACAATAACCAAATAATAATTATGTTTCAGCCATTTTAGAAACTTATTTTCCATTACTGTATATTAATTATGATTCTGATCAGTTGTGTTAACAAGACTTTTTCTCCTTATACTTTGCGCTTTTTTCCAAGAAGTCTATTTTGTTTTATGCCATAGTTGGACTTTTGCCTAGAAAATTACAAAATCACTTAAAACGAACAGTATTTATCCCGTCTTTCTGAAGGAAAATACTTCTAACTCCAACCTCATGACTCTCCCCTAATATTTTTCCAACCGTAGGTGTCAGCATCTGCTGTTGTAAAATCTTTGGTGTTGATTGGGGGAGACTGGGGTGAGGGCTAGAGCAAAGATCACTTTTTACATTAAACATTACATAATCATTCCACATGTCCAATTACACAGGTGACTGGAACCTTACAAAACAATCTACCTCCTTAAACTCATCTTAATCATTTTCACGTTTGTGTTCTTGAGATTCTACCTGAGATTCTCACCCTTTCAATCCCTAAATAAGGCACCTGACACACTTCTCACCAGGTAGGAACCTGGTGGTGACAAATGCTTTCTCTGCATCCTTGTGAGCACTGCTGAAGCTGAGATAGGTCTCAACTCTTCTTCTCCTGGAAATGTATGCAAGCCTCAGACCACTTACAACCTCCCCTCCCTGTTTCACCATTTAGATGACTGCTCAGAGACGATCAGAAAAAGTGCCAAAGAACGTATCACCCCAAATGGCTTCCCCAAACTCCGTACTGTATTCTTCCCTCTCTTGACTCCCCCACATTATCATATATGCGTAAAGCAGCCCACAGAGGTGGTAGAGTGAATGGAAAAGAGAAAACCAAGGCACAAGGCAGCACCATGTGCTTCAAGAAGGACCGGGAGTGATGTTAGGAACCCTGGGTTCAAGGAGGGAGCTGACCCAGGTCAACATAAACATAGGGTCACTTACTGCCCCTTTTGAAGTGTCCATAGAATGCGTCCTTATTTTTCTTCCATTTGTCTCAAACGCATGGTAGGACTTCAAAGAGCACTGATTAACGAAATGACTTACTACAATCAGTTGCCGCTTTTAGGTCAGCGAGCTATCCTCTGAGGTTAGTGGAATGCTTTTTCAATAGGAGATAGCGCTCTCCATTCTTTTTTTTTCCCCTCAAGATCCTTCTTCTGATAACCTGTTTTATGTTGAGTGCTCTGCTATTTTCTTCCTTTCTGTCCATCAATATTTAATTTAAAGTAAACATCTTTTTCAGAGATAATAGTTTGACCTTTAGTCAAAAAGATTTACCCACATCAGTTCACTGAATTCTCCATTTTTTATTATTTCATTTAAAATCATTAAGATGAACTTCAAATATAAAATTTTTTATTACTTGAAAGGCATTTGCCTCAGTATGTTAAGAAATGGATCTACTATCCTTTTCCAAAGAATATTAGGAGGCCACTAGTCTAGTAAGACAGTTCTATTTCTTCCAAGCAATATCTGGATTTAGTGATCCTCCAAGCATACATGTTAATATTACAATATCTGTGCAGCAACCGGGTTCTTGACTTTGATGGTTACGTATAAGTAAACTACTGGGGGAAAAAACAGCTGTCCCTTCCATTAAGTTTCATAGCTTTCAATCTTTAAAGAAAATCCTCTATTTCACTATTTTACTAAATCATATTCAAATGTAAATTTCAGCTACTGTTTCAATCCTAGTCAAAACCACCAAAAGAAAACTATAGGCTCCTAACTTAATTTTCTTGAAAATGAGCAAAGACAGCAGAAAATAAAGGTTTTCTGTAAATGAATATGACATTGGAATGATTTAAATAGCAAAGAACCAAAAATTGTGATCCTAGATAAGTTTAAATCCCAACATCATTGATTGATTTGAAACAGGAATTATCAGAAATTGGATTAGTAGAAAGAGCTTGATGTTCAAAAGACTGAGCTCAAGATTGGGCCATGTTTTTTTCCCCAGAATCTTAGGACAGTCATTATTTTTGGTACTTTAGATTTACCATCTGTGAATGAGGATATTATCTAAATGAAATAATAAACCCAACTATTTTATAAATTATTCAATGGAAACAAATGGTATAAAATCAAAGTTGGTTCTTAATAAAAATTGATCATTATAACTTAAATGTGTATGTAAATAGTCACTGAACAATAAATGTTGAATTCAAGATAGCTTTTCAGTCTCTTATAATACTTGGCCAATTTTTAAGGAGGAAAAAAAACAGCATCAAGAGCATGTTGTTATTAATGCGTAAGCACCATGAAACGGGGAGTGTGTTCAAGCAAAATCTACCATTTTGCCAGTAGAAAGAGTAAAATCTTTCCACTAATGTCTTTACTGCTTAATAAAAAGGTTTACCTCAGGAAGTGTTAGCTGGGCTGAAAACTTACTGAAAATACGAAGCAGTACATGTTTATTTCCATTAATACAAACTTAATATTATTCTAATGCTGCTTGCATTATTTGAATAACATAAACAGTCGTTGGCCAGTGCAACTCTGAGGGACAATTATTTATGTTCCCCCAAAGTTTGACCTATTCATTCTATTATTTATCCATGAATAGCTTGATGACTACCAAAATGCTTTGCATTTCAGTTTTTAAACAGCAATCTTTATTTTAGAATGTTACCCTGACATTCAGATATATTGTTAGGGCAGAACACTTTGAGCATACTGGGAACTGTACAGTACATACAAAATTGCTTGTATTTCATCTTTTATCCACGTAACTTTCAGAACTTGTTTTTTCTGCCAAGTTTTAAGCATTTTCAAGTTGTGAAATTTCATCGGAATTGCTGGCAAATAATACTGACATTTAAAACTTTCCTTCACGTTATCTACCATTCTAAGCACTCTGCATGTCATAAATTTACATATCGCAAGTCAGAGTTTATATCATTATCTCCTTGCTTCACCCACCTCCCCTGTTACAGAGGGTGAAACTGAGGTTCAAAAAGTTTAAATAACTTGATCAAATTGATTTAGCAATTTAAGTGGCAGAACTTGGAGTCAAGATCCATGATCCTTATTATATCTGATGTTGCCCTGTTACGATTATCAATAATATTTTTTGACAAATGATTTTCATTGACTTGGCATAAACAATTAAAACTTATTTCAGTTAAGAGAAGCCTGACAGTAATATACAAATATGTTCGCAAAACTAAACTCTTCTTAGAAGTGATATAATTAGTGAACATTTGCTCATCTGTCAATGTGGACACGAGAGAATGCCACAATATATAAGAAGAACATGAAAATTGAACCCCAAAGACTTAGGTCTGATCTCAACTCTAAAAGGAATCACATTACAGGAACCATAGTTCAGATCCTCAGTGCTCTGATCTGTAAAATGGAGATTATGGTATCCACTTTAGCTACTCTACAATTGGGCTTTTAGGGTCAAATCAGTTGAGGTAATGTGAAAGGGTGTCATAAAATGAAAGAACCATATAAATGAGAAATTGAGTTAGGAAATACTGCAGGGGCTGGATATAAGAAAGGAAAAGGCATATCAGCATTACTAGTACGATTTTAATCGAATCTTTTAAGGAGACGTATGACATAAAAATCATTTAGAAAAAATAATTGACAGAAAAAAATAAGCCAGTTTACTGCCTTTTCCATAGTCTATCTGGAATAAAAAATAAGGGATGCTTGCACAGATTTTCTAAATAATCTGGAAAAGTTGATGTATGTTTGAAGGTTTATCATGATTTAATCTGTAGTATTTCTTTTTAAGTGTACGTTTTAGTTTCAACAAGGTGTCCAAGGAACCAGGCCCTGTGTGTAAACAGTATCTGAAGAAGGCTGTCTCTGCCTCTAATTATACTTTCATTTATTCAATAAGCATTTACTTAAGACTTACCCTTGTACCCAACCCAACTGATACTTCATAGAAGGCAAAGGAAAGGAAGATATCAGTATCCCTCTTCAGATAGCCTCCTTATGTTGAAGAGACAAATCACAAAGCTACTAGAAAACAAGGATCAATACGCGATAATACAAGTCAGAAGGCATAAATGAATGTGGATGAGAGACAACGCAAAGGGCTCCTGCGTGGTATTACTCAGGTAGACATTTGGAGGAAGTCCATTGGGAGTCATTCAAAGGAAGAAATAACTGAGTTTGACAAAGAGAAGAGAATAAAAGGAATTCTACATTCTTAGTGGAGATCTGTGAGAATCTACAAAGACGTGCAGGGCCTTGAGGTCACATGCCCACTGCTGCGGTGCTCAGAGGCACAAGCTCTAAACAAAAGAGAAATAATATTTAACAGGAAAAACAAAAAATAAAGAAAAAGTCACCATATACAAGATTGACCAGCATAGGGAGACCCCGTCAAAAGCAAGAACAGGAAATAAATCAAGGATCTTGGGAGCTGTAAACTAAAAATGAAAGTTCACATCCAAGAACCAGGAAACAAAAAAAAAGAAATGATGCTACAGATTGTGAATTGGACACATAAAATTGCCAAGGAGAGAAACAGACTGAGATAAACAGAGACAACAACAGTTGGAAAGGAAAATTCGTAAGTGTGGGTCTGTAGCAGCAGCAATCCGTTGGATCATCAAGGAAAAGTGTCCCGTGGATAGCCAGACAAGTGAGCGGCTTTGTTTTCACTGTTGTCCGCCTGTCACTTTGTATAGTGATGAAATTAATGAACCTGACTCTTCCCTTTCATGACTGGAAAGACTCGAATGTCCTGCCCTTCTTCGCTCATGCACGGCAACCACACAGTTCTCCTGTCAGTACAATCAGATCTCTCCAAGTTACAGGGAATTCTGAAAACGCATCGTTTGCTCCCAGAATAATAAACGGGAAATACAGGGGAGAAAAATCCTTCCAAAAAGCAGGTAATGAAACCAAATGGCCTTTTTGTTTGTCTGTTTCTTCTGTTACAAAAGAGCATAGGGAAGCAGGGAGTATATCTGCGCATTTACCTGACATTCTTTTATCATAATTGGATTTCATCCTAACAACATTAAATTGCTTAGTAAAGAAACAGGTAGACTCTCAACTATTGAATTATTCCAGAGTTAACAACGGGTGCCATATTCAATGCTTGGAAAAGTCTCTTTTTTCTTGGCCATCTTTGCCAAAAACAGACAACACATTAAAGACCTAGTTGACCAAATTCAAAGCATCAAAATAAAACCAAATACTAATTGGGTCAGAATCCAAGAGATGCTTAATTTGAAGCCTTAGCAAACAAAAGTCAAGAAGAAAGTTAGCTTCCGCTCTGGGAAGAAAAAACCCGAGACATAATTTTTCTTAGTTTTGAACGTAGAAATCAAAACTCGAGAGAGACATGCTACAAATGTTACAGGATAAATGGATTTCCCTTTAACCACAAAATTGTGTCGTCCACAGCATGATTGAAAACTGTTACAAATTTCCAAGAGCTTCAGCACTGATTAGCGAGTGAATTGCCTTCATCTCTGCCAACTTACCTGGCATCCCTCTATGTTTACCAACACACTTCTCCCTGGAGGCTGCAGAGAGCAAGCTCCTGAGTCAACTCTGGAGCCTCATCTAAATCCTCTGAAAGCTGTGAGGGGAGCTTATCTCTCTGCCCGAAGACCCAATGGCATTTTCCATGTCAAGTTTCAGACATTCCAATATTGTGAAGATATGGATGACTTGGCCTTATCGTTGAAAGCAGACGATTATTACAGACATTTTATAAAATTAATTATTTGGTTAATACCTGTGCTGTGCAGATAAAATGGCCTTCAGTCGACTAATTTTTGTTACCGAGACTGATCCTTGCATTCAGCCAGAAACATCAATAACCGTAGTAAGTTATTCAGCAGGGATAGAGGTTCTGGTAAAAATGTATCAATGTATAGGCTGTGATTTTGTGCATATCAAAGCAGTATATCTTACTGAAGTCTTTTTATGTGTTAACTTTATTAAATTTTTTTTTAACTTTATTAAATTTTAAGGTTTTTAAAAATAATTCTAAACTAGTGCTCATGGGACAAGTAGAATAAGATTGCTGTGACTATATAGAATTAGAATCTAACAAAAGGCCCCATTTAATTTGGCATTTAACATGCTATCTGGTATTGTTCACAACTGCTGCATGTCTGTTAATCAAATCTGACCAACTGGACTGGAAGCTGATTAAGAAAATTGTTTCAAACTTCACTATTCCTCCAATGTGTCGAGCATAAGCGTGTTAAATAGACATTCAAATGGATGAATGAATGAGCGAGCCGCTCTCCTACATTATTTTTTACGCACTCCATCCACCTTAAAAAGCCACGAGTAGCTGACTCAAGTCAATGACTTGGATCATTTTTACAGCATATTTATACAGACACATCTTCCAGTTTGCTTTCTGTCAGGGGCTCATATTGAAAAACTGAACAGAACTACATTAGAGGAAATGTGAAATGTGTTCTTAAGAAGGTAATTCTGAAGGGTATTCAGGGAAGGCCACGTGTGTTTACCTCAAAGAAATGTCTTTCCATTTACTAAGATAAAAAAATCTAATGTAGATTTTCATAAGCCCATGTCTTATTGAGAGCTTTGTTTAGCAAGGTTGTCACTGGGTGATAAGTTAGATTAAAAGGAGTCTAAAACCCAAAGGAAAGGAAGGAGAAAGGAAAAAAGGGAAGGAGGGAGACAGACAGGCAGGAGGGGAGGGAGTCAGGAAGGGAAGGAGGGAAGAAAAGAACTGGAGTCCCCAAAACACTATTTTCACTGTGTACCAAGCAAGGATTCAAAGCTCACCTCAAGACTCACCTCCTCCATGAAGCCTTCCTTGAACTCTAGGACCTTTTATCTTGCTCTTCTCTAACCTGCTACCTGCCGAGCCCACCTACTCCACTGAATTCTGTGTTTAACTCTGTATTGCCTCCTGTCTCCTGTAGTTTATTCCTGGGAGTTAGTCTTCATAATCTCCTAGATAAAGGGGCCCATCTTCTCTGGGTTCTGTTTCCCCACCACCCCCAGCATAGAATAAGCACACAGCAGACTGCCCAGAAGAAATAAGTGAAAGGTTAAATGACCAAATAAAGACTACATTTTCCCTAACTCACTAATCTTGAATTTTACTCTGATGCTCTCAGAAAGGAGTTTTTACTTCAGAATCCAATGGTCTTCTAGACCTAGGGAACTGTAATCTCCACAAGAGTACCACACACTCCCAATTGTGTGGAAATTTAAACAAACACACACATACACACATTTTCCCATCAAGAGCCCATAGCTTTTGTCATATTCTAAAAAGAGCATACAATTCAAAGGGGGCTTAGAACTACCATTCTAAATAGTGAAGAAAAATAAGTTTAATACCCAAAAGCCAAGAATGCATGGTCTTTGAAGCCATTTCGGTCTATAATGAGAAATTCTTCATTCTGACCTTTGACTGGTTGGTTTAATCTTAAGCCATATTCTGAATTACTTCATACACTATTTCAAATCTTGCATTTAACAGTCTGTCTCCAGAGGTGGTTAATGAGTGTATTAATCCACATATTTGCAGAACTTTTTTTTCCATTTGCATTCCGTAATTTAGAAAACACTTTAAAATGCAAGGCTTATTTTCTTTTTTTTTCTTTTTGTTGCCAATTTTTGAAAAATCATTATCCTTGTCTGTTTTTTAATAATTATTTATAAACAGTCTAAAAGCAAAGCTCTGACATACAGATTATTTTTCCTACTGGTTAAGAGCAAAATTATTGTTTTTCTATTGTATTCTGCATCTTGCATCAACGTATAATGATCTAGAAAGATGGACTGTACGGGGTAAAACTGGAAGTTGGCAAAAATCTTCAGTAAATGTAAGAATTAAGTTTTTATATAAATTATTCATAAAATGAATTACACATTCCTTAGTGCATTGGTGAGGCACTCATATGACAAACAGAGAGACATCAAAGGTAGAAAATGCTTGAAGATATTGCTGAATTTTTGCAGTGGCCATAGCAATGATATTACCTGTGTATCTTGAGGCTCTTGGCTCACATAACAAGAATTGATATAAAAGTACAAGCTTACATTTCTCAGAGAGGAAAATATGGCTCATCTTGTGAAAGAGTTATGAATTTAAGGTTGTTTCTTTTTTTTTTTTTTTTTTTAATTTATTTATTTATTTTTGGCAGTGTTGGGTCGTCGTTTCTGTGCGAGGGCTTTCTCTAGTTGCGGCGAGCGGGGTCCACTCTTCATCGCGGTGCGCGGTGCGCGGGCCTTTCACTGTCTCGGCCTCTCCCGTTGCGGAGCACAGGCTCCAGACGCGCAGGCTCAGTAGTTGTGGCTCACGGGCCCAGTTGCTCCGCGGCATGTGGGATCTTCCCAGACCAGGGCTCGAACCCGTGTTCCCTGCATTAGCAGGCAGGTTCTCAACCACAAGCGCCACCAGGGAAGCCCAAGGTTGTTTCTTAATATGATAGATGGGAATGACATGGAAAGATAATGCAGAGCTGCTCCAGAAAGTGAAATCAAGGCAGAAAGACAAAAAACAGTAAGTTTTGTCCTCGATTAAACCTTGAACCCAATGAGTAAATCCACCAAAGTTTGCCAGCCTAGGAGACTGCAGTAGCTAACTGGGAATAAGGAAGGAGAGGATCAGAGCCGAGGACATGGGATTGAGTAGCTGACCCACAGAAGACACACGTGGGAGGGTGGTGGGCCTCAGAGACTGTCCACTTCTCTCCTACTTGAGCTCAAGAATGTGGGGATGTGGGTTTCTTTCAAGCCATTTACTGAGCACCATTAAGCAGACAGTACCGAGTCAGGTATTTCAGAGAGGGGAAAGAAAAGTCTCTTTGGAGGTGAGAGCTCAGAATTAGAAGAGCTTGAGCAGGCCTCCCCTCAGCCATAGGGCACTTTGTGTAAATCAGAAAAAGCTCTTCTCGCCAACTTCTCGTTCTGTAGGTCTGAGGCACAATGCGTGTCTGATGAGTAGATTTCAGATCTGGGAGCATAAGGTTGACTGCTATCAGTGATGCTAAAATTTTCCTTTTTATAAACGTACTCTCTGAAATACTCTTGTTCTTGGTGAGACTTTTATCTTTGATTTCACCATATATTAAGGAAAAGGATATTTCTTGCTCTATTAAAGAAAAGGATATTTGGAGTGTCTACTTTTTCTTTACATATATGTCAGGGCCCCTTAAGTAAATAATCTAAGAAATTTATTTACTGCCAAACTCCCTGGCGGGGGGGGGGTGGGGGGGGGTGGGGTGGGGGGGGTGTGGGGTGAGGCAGGAAATGAGGCTTTTCAGTTTGAGTTACATCTTTATTGTAGGAAGAATATTTACTTGCTGAGTTCATCAATAAACATACCCCTGGAGTTCTAAATTTGTCCACAGGGGCGTGTTAAGCCATGTAGTTTCTACCTGAAAATGTACTATGTTATGTTCTGAGTACTGAGCTTGGCAAATACGAAAAGTTACTTTTTTAAAAAAGTAAATTAGACCTAGATTTAATACCTGGGAAGTCGATAGAAAGCTTCATGATTGCAGAAACCATGCTTAGTACTGTATCCCAGACCTGAGAAAAATGCCTGACACACAGTAGATGCTCCATAAATATGTGTTCGATTAAATAATTAATTTTTTAAACTGCCGACTTCCCATGAAAGAACAGCCTCTCTTGATAAGGGAAAGCAGTTGTTTGGGTTTTTCCCAACAGAAGACCAGCTAATGAAAATTTATTTCTAACTGGTTCCAAATTAATTTTATTGTGTTTGCATTAAACATCCGCGCTTCATGTCATGAATAATCTACAAAGAGCTGAGTTTTAAATCAGCAAGAAGTGAATTTCATGTGTAGGAAGGAGTTTATTAAATACCTTTTATACATTTTTTACAGGTTTGTCTTTTTATTTTTACATTATATGTCGTTTTTATGCCAAACAAACCACCCAATGTATTATACCAATAGTCCCCATTTCCCACTGGGTGGGAGGGGGAAATTTTAGCAAATATATGCAATATTTTTATTTAAAAATCTGTCAACACTCAGTGAGACTTGTGTTGAGCCTTGAAAAGTAAGTATTATTTAAATGACCAAAGAGGAAGAAGAAAAGCCATTTCAAAAAAGAAGGAATCTGCTTTAGAAAAACATGGGGGTAGAACTGAGCAAAGTACAATGAGTTGCCCTGTCTGACGGGACTACAGGTGGTATAGGAGAACAGTGAGAAAGAAAGGTGGATAGGTGGGGTGGGCCAAACACAGGACTGTGAAAGCTATGCACAAAATGACTGAAAAGTATGTATGAGAAAAGTTGTGCTCATAAACAACAAGGTCCTGCTGTGTAGCACAGGGAACTACATTCAATACCTTGTGATAAACCATAATGGAAAAGAATACGAAAAAGAATGATATATATGTATAACTGAATCACTTTGCTGTACAGCAGAAATTAACAGAACATTGTAATTCAACTATACTTCAATAAAATTTTCTAAAAAAGAAAGTTTTGTTCAATGACAATGGATGGGTAAAATGGAGAGAAGAGATAACTGATGGGAAGGGAGATCAGATGGGAGGTAATGTCAGGCCCAAACCTTCCAAGTCAAATAGATGTTAAAAAAAAAAAAACATAAAATGTATCAAAGAAATTACAAGACTTGCCAATCAGTTGGAAATGGGAATTAGAATTTCCACGTGGTTCCAATGTCTAAGGCAGGAAATTATAAAAGCACTGACAGAAGCCACATAGCTGGTTTGAGAACTGGTTTGAGAAGATGATGAAAGATTCATAGGGAACGTTTCCTAGACAGTTGGGAACACAGTTCTAGAGAACAGAGGAAGGGACAGTAACTGACCTACAGTTTAAGGCGTGGGAAAGGATGTGCTTATTAACGAGGGAATGCGAAGATGAGCACAGAGCTAAGCGCCTTGAATAACAACTCCATCTGACACTGGGGATTGGGAAAGGAAAGAGAAGAAAATGTCCGAGCCACAGAAGGAGGTGCTGGTAAGGGTAGTAGAAACAAAAGCAGAAGAAATTTTCAAGAAGAAATACATGATCAAGACTTTTTCATACCACTGACAATGTAGTTTGGGTTTAGCCAGAAGAAAATCATTGGTTATCTCTGAGAGACTCTTGAGTGCACTGTTGTGTCATGAAAATGGTTGCAGAAGGCATAGATAAAAACAGTGAATAAGAAGAAAAGATCACCACATATACAGAAATAGCCCACATTAATATTCCAATTGCATACTCATCTATATGCAGCATATGTTATAAATCTCTTGAGGTCTGCTTTGTCTCTATTGAGCTTCCTATTGCTGCTGTAATTACTTACTACAAAATCACTGGCTTAAAACTGCACAAATTTATTATTTGGAGGTCAGAAGTCCAAAATGTGTTTAATTGAGCTAAAATCACATTGTCAGCAGGGCTGATTCCTTCTTTCTTCCCAACTTTAGTGATAGGTAATTAACAAATAACATTGTATAAGTTTAAGTTGTACAACATGATGATTTGATATACGTATATATTGTGAAATGATTACAACAATAAGGTCATTTAACATACCCATCACCTCACATAATTACCATTTTGTGTGTATGTGGTAAGAACATTTAAGATCTCTCTAAGCAAATTTTAAGTATACAATACAGTATTGTTAACTATAGTTACCATGCTGTACGTCAGACACCCAGAACTTATTCATCTCATAATTGAAAGTTTGTACCCTTTGACCAACATCTCCCCATTTCCCCTACCCACCCCCAGCCCCAGGTAACCACCGTTCTACTCATTGTTTCTATGAGTTCCAACTTCTTAGGTTCCACATTTAACTGACATCACAGAGTATTTTTGTCTGTATGAATTATGTCTCTAACTTCTCATTTAGCCTGATGCCCTCAAGGGTCATCCATGTTGTCTCAAATGACAGAAGGAATCTTTTTTATGGATGAATAATATTCTATTTTCTTTATCCATCTATTTTCTTTATCCATTTATCCATTGATGGACACTTAGGTTACTTGTATATCTTGACTATTGTGAATAAAGCTGCAGTGAACATGGTGGTGCAGATATCTCTTCAAGAGAGTGATTTTTTGTTTCCTTCAGTAAATACCCAGAATGGGATTGCTGGACCACGTGGTAGTTCTACTTTTAATTTTTTTGAGAAAACTCCATAGTTTGTTTTTTTTTTTTTTTTATAATGACTATGTGAACTAATTCTTCCCGTTGCGGAGCACAGGCTCCGGACGCTCAGGCTCAGCGGCCGTGGCTCACGGGTCCAGCCGCTCGGCAGCATGCGGGTTCCTCCCGGACCGGGGCACGAACTCGGGTCCCCTGCGTCGGCAGGCGGACTCCCAACCACTGCGCCACCAGGGAAACCCTGAACTAATTCTTTTGAAGCTGTAGGAGAGAATCCCTTTCCTTGCGTTTTCCAGCTTCTAAAGGTCACCTACCTTCTTTGGTTCATGGTCCCTTCCTCCATCTTCAAAATCAGAAGCACAGAATCCTCAAATCGCTCTGATTCTGAAACTCCTGCCTGCCTCTTTCACTGAGAAGGACCACAGTGAATACACTGGGTTCATCTGGATAACCTAGGATAAACTCGCCATCTCAAGATCCTTAATCACATTTGTAAAGTCCTTTCTGCTATGTAAGGTCACATAGTCACAGGTTCCAGGGATCAGAATGTGGACATTTTTGAGGACTCATTATTCTGTGTACCACAGAATCTAAGTTAAAACATCAGAAGCAGAATTGACTTTGACTTAATTCTTACGCACCGGTTTACCTTCAGGTTAAATGATATGTGAGATTAATTCATTAACTAGAAGATGAAAATAACATTTTTAATGGAGAGTTTTTACATTAGTCTATTATTTTCTGTTGAAAGGTCCTTAAGTTAAATGCTAAAATTCATGTTATAAAATTCCATTTAATGATAGTTGGGTAGCAATAACAATAAGCTGATAGCTTTCTGCCAGTAGCAGTATTTTGATGAGCCTATTTTTGATTGAAACTATATTTTATATTTAAATAAAATAAAGAAATCACTCTTAGCAGCATCTTTTGCTGTTATTTTCTCCATTTTTTTTCAAAAGTAAAATGTCCTATTAAATAGGCTTCACAGCCCCACAAGGACTTTTCCTTTGTATACATGTATAATATGCATATTTTTAACCTAATGATGTAAAAATATATTTCAGTTTCTCCTACTATTCAATCTGTAGTTTTTCCTTTATAAAATTGAAGGGATAATGAACAAAACTTCTGTGAAGATTACATGAGATTTAATGTATGTAAAGCCGTAGCACAGCTGCTGGCCCGTAATAAGTAGGTCTTCAATAAATTTTTAGCGTAATCCAAAATATATTTCACGAGATTTGCTCACTAATATTGAAACTTATTTCTATAAATGCTACAAAGTAATAATACTGTGGATGGTGTTTCTGACTAAACTTACAAAATTCTCGAAATTTAGTTGCCCTACGAAATAAGATTGTTAGCACGAAAATTCAATTTAAATAACTGCATTTAATTTAAAATGCTGGTTTATAATTAACTATTCAGTCCAGTTTTCATTGGGGTACACAAAATGATAGCATTAAGGCTTTTTAAAAATTCCATCTAAAGGTACCAGTAAGTTGTGAGGAAATTTTTGCTAATTTCATATATTCAAAGTTAAAATTAAGCTATTCAGAAGATCAGCTGGAAGCGAATCTAGAAGACAGCAGCACTATAGGAAATAGAAGTCAAAAATAAAAGTTTTTTTCAGTGATTATAATTCACCTTCAAGTTGCACTATTTCAAATTTCTTCCTGTAATCCTATGTTCCTATCTCTTTACCTCCTTTAAATAATGTTCCTGTGCTGTCACTGTCTATTTTCTTTTTGTTAAGTTGTCAAATGATCTCTGTCTTGCCCTGTGTAATTTAAGAGACTTTTATGTAGCTCTCTGAGAGACTATCACGCAAGTCCAACTAGGAGAATAATTTACGAGGTTCAAAATGAAGGGTCATTATTCTACTGTCTCACCCGCCGTGAATACACAGGCTCTCTCCTTCACGCATGGCAGGGTTTTAACTAGATCAAAAGAGGTAGAAGCTTTTAAATGAAGTATTGTGAATGCTATCATTGGTTACATAAGCTCCCTTTACATTTTTTTAAAAATATGATTGCTTAATGAGATTAGAGACCTATAAGAAAGCATGTCTTTGGGTATGGGCTTATCTGTAACTTTCACACAAATCTTTCTTTGGCTGAAAACACAGTTTCAGCAGTTATGGTTTTATATGTCCTTAGGGTAACATCTAGTCATCTTTCATAAGCTAGAATAATATGCATAGTAAGTCTTCCTCACTATGAAGCTAAATGCAAAAGGAGCCAAGAGAGTGGATTTTCTCAGTTTTGAAGTTAATTTTTCGGTGTTTTTACGTCATCAAAGTACTCCTACTTGTGTTCAGCAATTGTAGATACTAATGATGTTTATGTAGCTAGAAGAAAATAGCACTTTTTCTTACCATTTCAGTAACTAATGTCTTTTTTGATTACAACAGGCAAATCTAATTACTGCTTCTTGTGATTAATCTCAATAGTTGAATGACTTTCTAGGCAAACTGAAATCCTCCATGTTTCCATGAGACCTGATTTTTTTATAAGCACATGTGTAGGGGATGCCAAATGAGAAAAGAAGAGTTACTTTTAGTAGCTGGACAACGTGTCATAGAAAAAAATGCTTGAGTGTCTTTATTTGTGTATGCTTTATTAAACAGACCCTGTGAATCTGAAGTCTATGCTCTTATCTAAAAATTCTCTCTTCCTCCTCTCAATTTCTTAGCATATCCATCAAACTCCTCTCAGTGTATTCACCTCTTTCTTTTTATGTATTTATTGATGTGCATTTTTTATGCCCCCATAGGTACTCTGAGCTGTGTCACCCACAGTACTTAGCCCTATGCCTCGAATATTTTTTTTAAAAATATTAATTGAATTCTTGCTGTGTGCTAGATGCCATTCTAAGATTTTTAGTCTATTAACCTTGAAAAGAGATGAAACGGGTACCACTATTATCTTCATTTTATAGAGAGGGAAACAGCAATTCAACACACGTAATCTGGCCAGTTACGAAGCCTGTAAGTGGCCAAGCCTGAATCTAAGCCTGGGTTTATAACCGCTGCCCTACCTCCAGAGACCCTGCATGGGTAAATCTCCCCATGATCGACTTTCAGAGCACCAAGTCCTTCTTCCTAATCTTCACTACTTTTAGGACTTTACATTTGTCTTTCTGTTGTTTTGATTAATATCTACCCCTTCCACTGTGCCCAGGGCATATTAATAGAACCTATAGTATTTGATAGGTGAGTAATAGCAGCTAATATTAAGTTTTTGCCATGTGCCAGGTACTGCATCTTATTTTAATATTCAGAAAGACTATCAGATACCCACCAATTTACCTCCACTTTAGAGATGAGGATACTGAGACAGAGAGAGGTTAGGCAACTTGCCCAAGGTCACACAGCTAGTAAAATGGTGGAGCCAGGGCTTGAACTCAAAGGCCAGACTCCAGAGGTAAGCTCTGAAGAAATGAAGGAGTGGATCGTTGAAAATCTAGCTTGGAGGGGCAGGGAAAGCTGTAGGGAGGAGATGACATTTGGCATGCCTGGAAGGGCGAGGGGGAAAAGATAGAAACACTCTTCTAGGCTGGGGAAACCACATGGATAAAGCAGTGTGCCTAGAGCTCAATGAATACGAATGAATGAGTGAACAGCTATCTTTACAGCCCATGAATTTAAAGGTTTTGCAGATGTAAATGCTTTATTACTAATAGTCTCTGCATTTTTTTTCTTTCAGTGCCACCGTGGGCCTTAATTGCCATAGCCATAGTCGCAGTCCTTTTAGTCCTGACGTGCTGCTTTTGTATCTGTAAGAAATGCTTGTTCAAAAAGAAAAACAAAAAGAAGGGAAAGGAAAAGGGAGGGAAGAATGCCATTAACATGAAAGATGTGAAAGACTTAGGGAAGACCATGAAAGATCAGGTAATGTATTCATTCCATGTTTCTTCTTATTTTATCAAAAATTTAAGAATAGACAGTTTATTAGTTTATGCCAGATAAATATAGAAATAAACAATATCTGGACACTTGTCATAGTTTTAGAAATGCTTTGCAGTCCTTTCAGTCATTACTCAACATCCCAAAGTACAATGGAAACGTGTGGTTAGGGTTTTCCAGTCTCCTAAGCACATAGACCAGGAAAGGGCATCCATGACCATCAAGGCCAAATTGGTAGGCCCAGCGTATTGGAATGATACCTGAACATTTGTATTACATCTGTTTAGCCTCTCTTAATTGTGCCTAGAGCTAGAGAAACAGAATAACGAGTATCTGTTCTTCCTCTTGGGCGGGACATCTTTTTATCATCATCACTGTTCATAATCACTATTAAATACTGAGTCTTATAGCTATTTATCACACTTGAAAGCTACCATCCCTATACAAACATCCAGCTCAGTTATGAGCGCTCAGGAATAATGAGTTATACAAGGCAAGTGAGAGAAGTATGAGCTGGTTCTAAAGAATGGGGTAGAATTTTAAGGCAAAACTCTTCACTTAGGGACAATTAGAACCATAATGCAAGTTATAAAATCCATCTGGCTGAGTTATCTTCCCAAGCCCAAGGAAGCAATCTGAGTGTCCTTTACACTGTTATCTATCTTTCCTAAATGGGCTAGGTGATTTGGTTCAGAATAAAGTCTACTATTAATAAGTATAATAATTAAATGTCTCTTCATTTCTCTATTGGATTCATATTGGATATTTCTAAGGAACAACTTATTTCATACAAAAAGTAAATGTAGGGACTTCCCTGGTGGCACGGTGGTTAAGAATCTGCCTGCCAATGCAGGAGACATGGGTTCGATCCCTGGTCTGGGAAGATCCCACATGCCGTGGAACAACTAAGCCCCGTGCACCAGAACTACTGAGACTGCTTTCTAGAGCTCACGAGCCACAACTACTGAGCCCGTGTGCCACAACTACTGAAGCCTGTGTGCCTAGAGCCCGTGCTCCACAACAAGAGAAGCTACCACAATGAGAATCCTGCACACTGCAACAAAGAGTAGCGCACTATCTACAACTAGAGAAAGCCAAACTAGAGAAACCCGACGCAGCCAATGAATAAATAAATATACATTTAAAAAAAGTAAATGTGAAGATTTTTCAGAGAAATAACATTTTCAATTATCAATGCTTCCCTTCAAATAATTCAAAATTTCTATTTATTCCCTAGTAGCAACATATATAGGCAGTTTTATAAATTCTTATTATACTATTAATTGAACTCTTAAATATGTGAATCTCCTTAAGAACAATTTAGTTAAGGAAGGTATTTTTAGTACATTTGTGTAGTTATCCACACACTCAGGACACTAATCCCTCTCCCTAGCCTGAGTTTTAAACACTTTGCTCAAAGACGCTGTAATGTCTCTTGACAACAATTTCACATAGGCTCACTTTTCACTTGAACTTTTGCTTGGTTTCAGAGCTGTAGAATGAATGCTATGCCTGCACTCACACTCAGAGAGCTTCATCCCGAGCTCAGAGTATCAAGGATTATATCTTTCTCAAAGTTTCTAATCACAGCCACAGAAGCCCAGGTGCCAGTGTTCAACCACAGATGTCTAATAAGGATTTTTCTTTTCAGTTAATTTGTTACATAGAAACTGAAGCTTTAAACCATGTCTTGTTTTATTTCAGCATTTTCCGTAACCAGCAGGATGTGATACAGATTTCTTTAGACAACATATTTGGGAGATTAATAACAGTAGTAATAACTTTCTAGATGGACATGGATGTACTGAATAATTTGTATGTGAATTTGAGCTATGTCTATGAAACATTGGAAATATAATACTATCATTTTCATAACTACATTAAAATTCAAATGTGGTTTTCATGTTTGCTAGAATTAACAGTTTAAAACACTAAATAATGTTAAATGATCACTACAGCATTTCTTCCTAGGACAAGCAATTTGTATTTTTCTTTGTGGAATTTGTTCTGTACGATGTAAGACTAATTTATAGAACAGTAGCGGTGTTTATTACCCCTATTATGACATGGATAAATGACCAAGATCTCAAAAATAGTAAATACAGAAATCAGTAAGTTTTACCATTTCACTCCATATAAGAACTAACAGAAATTCAAATTTCAATATTCATGACTATATGATAAGATTTTATAACCAAGGAAGAATTTTTAAATATTCTGCAATAACAAAATGGTAATGATATATAATATTTGTATACAGAAAAGGATACATATTTAAGACTTTTGTAATGGCTTAAAACTTAAAAGCACTAAAAATACAGAGGGGCAATATCAACTTGCAAAGTCAGAGGTCTGGAAAGGTCATTTCTCCACGGTTTTTACTAACGTGTGTGGATATTTAAATTTTTATTTCTTCCCTCTGTGTCCTCCTTATCTGTATTATGTCTCATGACTGTTCTGGACTGTCCCTTGCGGTAGGTTTCCTCTGCTATGAGACACCCTTAGTCAACGCTCAACTACATTTAGTGGCCTGGCAGCCGGGGCTCCGCAGCTGAGGGTGTACCATTCTGACACACATCAAGAGGCTGAACTAAATTGATTTTTTTTTTTAAGATAAAGGGTTCTCATTTTAAGATTACTGATTAAATAGGACAGTATTAGAAAGCTCAAGTTTTAATTGATGGGCACAGAAAGAAAATGTAGTGTCTTACGCTCCCTTTTTAGCATGCCTTATCAATTCCAAATCTGAACAATTTAACATAGAATGAACAAATGCACCTTCTGATGGTTTATCCAAGTACAACTAAACACCTTTTGAACGTTGAATCAAGCCAGAAGCACGTGCACTAAATTTTTGAAATTTAAAACAAGGTCTTTTTCCCAACACAGCTTTTCCCACTACAATTTATCAAACTCTCAGAACTGCTGGGCTTACATGCATTTTCCTCTGCATTTTGTTCCTTGGTGCGTGTGGTGGGGAGACTACTGCTCTTGAGATATTGTAATAGCTGCTGATTTAATAGGTCTTAATTTAATGTAATGGTACAGAAAATGTCTTGCTTAAGCTCGACCTTTGGGACAAGAATAGACTTAATCACTTCACTGATAAAACAGTAGCACTGAGAAATTATCAAAAATTTAGCCCTATTCCATGCAGAATAATTGCAGAAATGGTCATGCACCTTTCATTAGGGCAAAAACCACTCAGAGAGAAGGCAATTTAATAGCTCAGCTCTTTCAAATGACACTGAGCTGAAACATATGTAAATTGTCAGTTCTGAAAGAGATTTTGAAAAAGTATTTTAATCCATGAAAAATTTTTTTATGATGGAGTGGAGTGAAGATTTTTCAGACAAAAATGTGCGTTAAATAGTTTGCTATTAAAAAAAATTAAAATCTTACAGGAGGCAAATTACCTACATTGCCATTTTCTCAACACATCTTTTCAGACATTATTAAAGACTGACGCACAGCTGAGGTTCTGAAAGGGAAATGTGGGTTCACTGCCTCAAAGTCCTCCCCTTAAATTCAGTAGTCTTTTCCTGTCACTTTACTATCATTTTTCTATTAGCAACACCCCAAGTTAAAAGATTAATATTAATTTTTAAATAATTATGTTGTTTTCCTGCCTGTGGCTATCAGTAAAGCAACATTTTACTATTCAACGAAACATCCAAGTATAAACTTCCTAATTAAATGGTGTATGGCTCACCAGATTTGAAAAGGTTTCTGCACAGATGTAATAATGGCAATTTTCAATTTTCCAAAGTCATTGTAGGCTCCTGAAACTTTTCAGGAAGAACAAAATGGGAGGCATCTCCAACTACAGCTCAACTCAACTCTCTGTTTCAGCTCAACTCTCTGTTTATCATCTTCCCACCCTAATGAGTTCTAGTAAGATGATGCCAAGTCTGTTTTTTAGGATCAAATTAGAGTTAGATGGCTAGAGCCAAATTGCAGTCTTGTCAGTTCAGAGACTGAGGGTATCATTTTGAGGCACTACTGCGGGTCTCTGTATGAATGGATAAGTGAACAGAAGAGATTTCTCTGAGCAGAGGGAAAAAACCATGTAATCTGGGAGTTGTGGGAGGTTGGATGGTAGAGCTATAGTCTAATGACTCTGAAGCCTTTCTGAAGCCTGATTATACTTCTGTGCATTTGAGTTCTAGAAGATTTCTCAGGTTTAATTTGATCACTGACAGGAGTTAAAATTCTTTTGCTTTGGGCTTCCCTGGTGGCGCAGTCGTTGAGAGTCCGCCTGCCGATGCAGGGGACACGGGTTCGTGCGCCGGTCTGGGAAGATCCCACATGCCGCGGAGCGGCTGGACCCGTGAGCCATGGCCGCTGAGCCTGCGCGTCCGGAGCCTGTGCTCCGCAGCGGGAGAGGCCACAACAGTGAGAGGCCCGCGTACCGCAGAAAAAAAAAAAAATTATTTTGCTTTGTCAGAGATATAAAGCAGCCTACCACTCATATGTCTTATCTTCAGTTTTGTGAGATTCTATAGTAACACACACACACACACACAAAGAAAGGCAATGAAAATACCATAACCAAAACCTAGGAGAGAATATTTGTGGTATATAACAACAAAAAGATTGAGACCACTAAAATACAGAGTCTCTACAAATCACTAAGAGGCAAACAACCCAATAGAAAAATTAGCAAAGGATGTATTATATATACATATTATATAAAAGATTATTACACAGGTAGTCCCCAGAAGAAATAATACAAATAGTTCATATAAAGGTTTTTAAATTTTTCAACCTCAATAGTGTTCAGGAAAATGTAACATTTTATCATTTTTCATTTCGAACAATAACTATTTATAGATTTCTAATTTTTTTCTAATTCTTTAAAGCAATAAGAATGCACACCCCCTAGAAACAAAACCTCTAATATTTATAACCTTTATAACCTTTGATTTTTTTGAGCAAACTTTTTGCATTAATTGGGAAAATACATCATATATTTTTATTTTTAATAAAGAGGAACATTTGAATGAATTTTATGAAGTTATGAGCTTTCTAGTGTTTCAATTTATATTACACTTAAGTTTTAGGTTATCAGGAACATTCAGTTGGTTTAAACTCAATTTTGAGAATTCTGTGCCATGATTTTTGCTTGTTACCACAAAATTAATTTTTATGCTAATTTCAGTTTGACAGAATTGCAAACATAACTCCTTTTACCTTTTGGTATCAAACAGACCCGTAAGTCAATTTAATTCAGCCTAGCTTTCTGTGGAGCTGTTATGAAAGTAAAACAGTAAACTTAAACTGGAACCGGGGTAGATTTTTCTCTAAACATGCATTTGCTGGTGGCATGTTATTTTTTCCTCTTTTCCCATAACCATTACAAACGTATACGCAAAACTCAGGAAATTACAATTTTCTAAGAATCACTTACTCAACTATCTTTTTCATAGGAAACAAGGCAAGAAAAGGCCACCCATTTCATATAAATTACTCCACTGCATGTAACAAGGATGTTTTACATGATGCTTAAGATCTCTTTTGAACTACATGAATGTGAAAACTGGCCTGGGTAATAGCATGTTCATCATACCTCCGAAAGAAGCGATTTTATCAGAGCCAAATATAACACAACGTGACGTTTTCTTTGCAACAACTTTACATTTTTTTGCTTGCAATATTCTGAGGGGCTATTTCCATTGCTTCCATGTTGCTTGCTGATTGGGGGGGAAAAATTCCGTGCACAAATGGAATTTTAAAAAAATATGTAAGCAGCAGATGTGAATGTGTGTCAGACAAATGGAGATTTACAGCATCTCAGTGCTTGCTTCTAACAGCTTGGAAGTATAACCACAGGCCAGTGTCATTTGAGTTCTGATGAAAATTCATTTGAATTCACATATAATCCATTTCCCTACTCATAGGCCCTGAAGGATGATGATGCTGAAACTGGATTGACTGATGGGGAAGAAAAAGAAGAACCCAAAGAAGAGGAGAAATTGGGAAAACTTCAATATTCACTGGATTATGATTTCCAGAATAACCAGGTCTGAGGGGGAAAATGTCTTGTAATTCCATTACGTTTTCTGAAATTACCAACTAGAAATTGAAACAAGAGACTTCTTAAAACATTTGGTTTGCTATGAGGGGAAAATGCAATTATCAAAGCTATTGATGAAATCATTTCTAAGTACAGGCGGTCCCCTACTTGCTAATTTAACTTCTGGTAATTAGAATCCACAGTGTTCAGCCGATTACATCTACTTATGGCACTTACAGCAGGCAGGCAGAATACAAATTAACTTGAAGCCATCAGTCTGATTCTGAGAGCTCCCAGTCACAGATCCCTCGGGCTGAGCTACAACAATCTTCCTTGGAATTCATGGATTTAGCTCCAAACAGGGCAAGGGACCTTTGAGTTAGACCACCAATTAAGCCAAAGTCTTCAAACAAAAATTAACCATTTGATGAGGAATCAAAGATTAAAAAATTGACTTTCCATAAATTTCAAGGACAAGAATGCCTTATGTAATATGATACTGGCTAAACCTCCTAGCACAAATGAGTTAACAGCTCTAGAAAAGTAGAAAGACCATCAACTTGATTTCTAATGCCTTTGCATGCTGCCCTGCTTCCGGAAAAGTGACAAGGAACTAAAGGTTGCATCAAAACAGTCCTTCCTGCTTTAAAAGCCGTGAAGTGCCACCTAGATGAATGATAATACTAGCTGGCTTTTATTAACTGCCTGTTATAATGGTAGCTCCAAGATAAATGTTAAAAAAAAAAAAAAAAACTCTACCTAAAAAGACCTTCTAGGGGCTTCCCTGGTGGCACAGTGGTTGAGAGTCCGCCTGCCGATGCAGGGGACACGGGTTCGTGCCCTGGTCCGGGAAGATCCCACATGCCGTGGAGCGGCTAGGCCCGTGAGCCATGGCCGCTGAGCCTGCGCCTCCGGAGCCTGTGCTCCGCAGCGGGAGAGGCCGCAACAGTGAGAGGCCCGCGTACCAACAACAACAACAACAAAAAGACCTTCTAGGACCCATGACTTTGATGAAGATGTCTCTTTACCTTCTGAACTGTTCAAGAAATTTAAAAGCTAGATAAGAATTAGCTGAGTTAGAGATCAGGCTCTTAAAAATCTATAAGACACAGTTCTCTTCCGACTAGGAGAGCTTTAAATCGATTTCTCCAGTTTGATCAGTTCACTGACCTTTCAGGGTGGGGAAGAACTTGATAGATGTAAATACAGTTACTACCTAATGCAGCATGTGTTAATTATGTCTAGTTTGATGAGGAATAAACAATAAATAAATCAAACACCAATACTCAGCTTTGGTGACTTATGTCCAAAGTCAGTAATACTGTGAGCTCTAAACAATGGCGGAAATTCTGGACTTTATTTAGGAATTGACTGTTCAAATAATGTCTTCACTTCTTGAAGTGTCCAGAGGGTTCCTCAAAAAGAACATATTGATACATACCACCATATAATAAATAATTGTATTTAGTTAGCTTCATTACAGCCCTGGCTCATTATTTTATAATACATTCCAGAAAACTGCATGTTGGTTATAGATACAAGCTAATAGGTATGGATTTATACAGAATTATAGGTATACCATTTCTAGTTAATTAAATAGGGCACTTGAGGTCATTTTTATCGCTTCTACCAAAATTTGATCATTAGAGATTGGTTGAGAGCAAAACTGCCTATTATTTATGTATTCTAGAGAAGGTCAAGGTCAACTTACATTATCTTAACACAAAACATCTTTTCCAGGAATATAACCTGCCTTTATATATGTAGCCAACAATTTTCTACTAATTTATTCTACTTTCATATTTTCCAGTAGAAATCTAGTGGATCTCATCTTGGTTAGTCATAATTTTGAAACTTCTACATTGGCTTTGAGTACTCTAAGTAACATTTTATAAGGTAGTATTTTTAAGAATACAGCACTGAATTTTTTTTACTCAAATATAATTCGAATGCATTTACTCTTCCTTTTCAAGCAAACCCATTTTAGAAGGTATTTCATTCAGAGGATCTAGGGTGTTCTACCTGATAAATTGTTTTAATAGTATGCTTTTATTCTTCCAAACGTTCTCCGCTAATCTGATTTATAAAATGATTCCTATGAGTCATGGAAGATAAAGTCTGAGGAATTTCGTAGATAAGGCTGTAATCAAATATACACACCTGCTTACCAAAACTAAAAGACAATCCTAAAAGTCCTCTAAGAACCTTTCATGGTGGAGAGAAATATGATACTTCTCTCTCAAGCAGAAGTCAGAGGGGGGTTGGGAGAAGTAATTCCACCTCTATCAACAAGATACCCCCAGATCTTTAAAGTACAGATGATCAAGTTTGAAAGAGTTTAGGCTATATCACTAGTGCTTTCCCTGCCCCAAAGAAAAAGTATTACAAAAAGTGAGGAGAGAATATAATCTCGCTTATTCACATTGCTATCCAAAGGCAAATTCCAAATACCAACTTGGCAAACCAAGAGACGAACTGTTTGCTTTACTAATCATGTCTTTATAAGCTGATGTCTATTTTAACCATTCTTTGACCATCTGTCTACGTTTTGTATACCTACAATCCAGCATTCTTATTGCTACTGTTGTATGATGAAGTCACAAAGATATTGAAGCATTAAGATGGAAACAACACTCTTTAAGGGTATTGGTCTAGGTTAAAACTTGAGCCAACTAGCCAAAGTGCACTTATGCACATGGTGGGTCCATTTTGTAGAAAGTGGATGTGACTTTTTCAAGGAGGTGACTTGCTTTTCCACTCTATTGGTGAAAAAGGTACAGACTCAAAATTTCAGACCCTGATGTGAACAGCTATGATGTGACTGCATTTTCTGAAGGGTATATACATTGAATAACAATAAATAAGGGAGTCTACTTTTGTTTCCCATATGGATCTAAACCAGTCTGTTGACACAGCACGTCTGATGGCAGGGGCCATCAGAAGAGTCTGCTCACACCTTCTGTTTCCTTTGCAAAAACATTATCAGTGCCAGCCAATACCCGCATTCATAATAAGAGATAGGAATGTATCACTGAGAAAACCAGACGTGAAGAAATGCAGAGATTTCTGCTGTATTTGAAAAATATCAGAAACTTAGTCACTTAGCATTAAAAACAATAACTGTAATCTCCCCTTCCTCTATATGGAGCTAAAATTATATTTCTTTGAACCCCATGTCCTATATTTAACACCGAATTTAATATACAATAATCATTTTACTCTAGTTAAAACAAGAAGGAGCCAGCACCCAAGTAAAGGTCCAATATGATAGAAACTTGAAAATCTTATTTTTATCTCAAAAAGCTACCAAATTCTAAGAAAATTTCTATTTAGCTGCTCTGGGGCTTTGGTTCAAAATAAGAATTTCCTACTTTATAATTACAAGCTTGTGATTGTTTAACAGTTTCTTTCCACTTACAAATACATGCCCTGGAAAGAAAATAATGCACAAGGGCTTTTAGGAACTGGAAAGTTATTTGATTGCAACCCTTTTGCAAACATGAATTCCATATTTGACTGTAATCAGCAACCTTTTAAAAGCCTCTTTTGTGTTTAAAACCAGGCTTCCTAGAGCCTGCATCTGTCATAATTGGGTTTCTGAAGTCTATGTAGCTCACTTCATTTGCCTTCTGTGCTCAGATTCAGAAGAGAATAAAAGTTTATTCAAAGCAAAGAACAAAAGGGAAAAAGCCACAATATGCGGCAGTGTGAACACATCAATCTTTCCAACATGTCCACCAATGCCAGTGTTTGCTGTATCCTGCCTCTCATTTCAGCTGCTGGTAGGAATCATCCAGGCTGCCGAGCTGCCCGCCTTAGACATGGGGGGCACATCTAGATCCCTATGTGAAGGTGTTTCTGCTGCCAGATAAAAAGAAGAAATTTGAGACAAAAAGTCCACCGAAAGACCCTTAATCCTGTCTTCAACGAGCAATTTACTTCAAGGTAATTTTTTTTTGTACTTACTAATGAACTTGTCCTCTGTTGTTCTAGATAACAGACTGATCTCATCCTGACACATATAGAGACCACTTGACCACTTGTTCAGAGACTCACAAATGATTCTATTCAGAATATTTAAGATTCTTACCTTCAATGTAATGAGGACTCTCTATTGCATTAAAATTTGGTCCAAATAGGATTCAGCTCAGCTATTTCAGAAAAGAATATGGACTGGGATAGAGCTAGGATGTCATTCGTATCTAAAAAGTGAGCTCAGCTTCAAGTGTGTCAGTGGACCTGAACGTTTCCCCCCTCTCTAAATAAAGCCAAAAGAACTGTAAACTTTTTCCAGGTTTCCAAGTTCCTGAAAATAAATCACGACCACAGAATAAAGTAAGCTGTGCAACACTATTTAAATGGTATGATGAGGTATTACTCCTGTTGCAAAATTTTTTGTGTACAGGGAAATTTAAGTATTCTAAAACATTCTGCTCAACCCACCAATAAAATAATATGACCTATGTTTTTTTCCATCTCTAGCATTTTTTCCCTTACTCTTGGCTCTTCCCTGGTGTTCTTCATTCTTGTTGAGACACCTCAGTTCACAAGCAGTAACAAGAGGAATTCTGGCCACATAATAACTCAGCAGAAAAAGGTGCCTGGCAGGTCTCAGGCATCTCTGCATATACGAGTAGTCTCTGTAGTTCTCATCCGAAGTCACGCATAAAAAACAGTCTTTTGGTAGATATGTTTAACACGTGACATTTTTTGAAATGCATTACTTAAAACAATACATGTCTGTGAATATGCCAAGGGGCAGACTCAGAATCACCGTCTACCAGTCAGCCTTAGCCGATAGCACGCACCTGACACTAGCAAACATCCTGGTATGAAATAAATGGATGAAACTGAGGGCGTGAGTCATTCCCATGAACCTTGTTTCCAATTTTGTAAAAGCGGTATCTTTCTATTCACTCTAAAATTAGAGTTTTTAAGACAAAAAAATTCCCTCATCTACTGTCAGCAACTCTGTTTAAAATCTATACTTTTCTAAACCCAGACAGTTAATGTAGAGTAGCAGTAAAAACCAGCTTATGAAGAACTAATCATTAGGGTCAATATACCACGGGACATACAGTGAAAACAAAACAAAAAAATATTGCAAAAGGTAATTACAATCCTTCTGTTTGACTATGTATTGATCTTAATTTAGGTCAGTAGTTTCTAACCACAATTTAGTCAGCACATTCTTAAATTATTTGAAATATTGTGGGGTTTTGTTTTTGTTTTGAGTTATCTATACGTTATTTCTTTTAAAAAAGTGTATTGCTAATAATTTTTAGTAATGTCTATAACCTCAAGAATTATAATCATTGAGATTCTGAAATTGCCTATAAAATTTAATAGGTTCCATTTTACTTCAGGAGTGTTGATCACATCATAAATCAATCCAAAGTACAATGTATTTTGATAGATTTGAGAAATATACCACCGTTTCTAGAGAACTAGTTAATTTTTCCTTGTAGGCCTTGTAGATTATGCATCTTAAATGCCAATAGGCTGTATGATACAAGAATGGAAGCAAAACAGTTTAAAGAGGATTGGCTTTAAAATTGAGTTCAAATCCACTGAACGTGAACCTGACATGCCCCAAATGAAATGCTCCTTCTTTTCTCCACAACAAACTACCATTTGAAAGAGCTACTCATCATTCAAACAGTAAATACTTATTAAGTGCCTACTGTGTACCAGCACTGTGCTAAATGCTTTACATGTATTCGTTTGGCCTCAACCAGCTCCTGTGAAATACACACTGTTATCATCACTTTTTGATGGATGAAAAAGCCGAGGTTTATTTACTTGTCCCAGCGCCATCAGTGGGAAAAAGGGGGAACCCAGGCCCAGACCTGTCTGACCTCAAGCTCAAGTTTTTGACTAATGCCCTTTCAGTACAATCACCAAAAAATCTAGAGAGATTTCAGAAATAAGATGAAATTTTCAAGAGTTCATCCCTACTCTAAAATTCCTTATTTCTTCCTTTCAAAATTGGCTCTTTGGAAGGGTTTATTTTTTTCACTCTAAAGTAGAGAATGTGTTGTGCCTAGTTTTTAATCATAGTATTTTAATCTGATTCCAAATAGATGACAAATGATATAAAATAAAAACTCTTTGGAAAAACCAAAATTTCTTGTATATATGCAGTCAAATAGTCTTCCTTCTCCTTTCCTTCTTAATATACAGAGTTAATTGAGAAATGTTTGCTGGAGCATAACACAACTATTTATACTGATAAAATAATAGCAAGTGTCTGAAAGTTGATCAAACCTTCAGTACAAGTATAAACAATTTCTTAATTAGGCATTTCTTCCGGGTTACTGAAGTGTAGCTTACTTGGATTGCCCTTTCTCTGAATATTAAAAATGTCACTAATAAATATCCCAACCCATAGCATCTGTCCCAGTTATATTTGAACAGCTGGAGAATTCATCAGTTCTTGGCCTTTTGCCACTGCTCATCCTAAAGAGTGTTGTACCGGGCTTCCCTGGTGGCGCAGTGGTTGAGGGTCCGCCTGCCGATGCAGGGGACACGGGTTCGTGCCCCGGTCCGGGAAGATCCCACATGCCGTGGAGCGGCTGGGCCCGTGAGCCACAGCCGTGAGCCTGCGCGTCCGGAGCCTGTGCTCCGCAACGGGAGAGGCCGCAACAGTGAGAGGCCCGTGTACCGTAAAAAAAAAAAAAAAAAAAAAAAAAAAGAGTGTCGTACCTAAGAATGAACTTCAAGATCTAGATTATAATGCATGTCTGATATTCAAAACAGCAATTTTCCAGTCAGCTCTTGTCAATCAGTAAATTATTTTAAGGAATAGGTGAGGCACCTTGTGAATTTCATTCAAGTCCTTGCAGACTCCTAGCATGCCTGTTCATATGTCACTGCTCCATTAAACTATGACATCCAAATGGCCTGAAAGAGCGGGAACTCTCCTCAATACTCTGTAATGGCCTATATGGGAAAAGAATCTAAAAACAGAGTGGGGGGCTTCCCTGGTGGCACAGTGGTTAAGAATCCACCTGCCAATGCAGGGAACATGGGTTCAAGTCCTGGTCCGGGAAGATCCCACATGCAGCGGAGCAACTAAGCCCGTGTGCCACAACTACTGAGCCCGTGTGCCACAGCTACTGAGCCCGTGTGCCACAACTACTGAAGCCCCTGGGCCTAGAGCCCGTGCTCCACAACAAGAGAAGCCACCGCAATGAGAAGCCCACACACCGCAACAAAGAGCAGCCCCTGCTCACAACTAAAAGAAAGCCCGTGCACAGCAACGAGGACCCAACGCAGTCAAAAATAAAATAAATTTATTTTTAAAAAAGAGTGGACATATGTGTATGTATAACTTATTCACTTTGCTGTACACCTGAAACTAACACAACATTATAAATCAATTATACTCCAATAAAATTTTTTCTAAAAATGAAAGAGTTAGAACTTTTGAAACAACTTATCTACCCGATTAAGTTGCACCCTGACAGTATAACTTATCATAAAAATAACAACAAAATATTCTACAAGGAAAACTTATTTATATAGTCAAGTGCAATTGGCTTGGTTTATTCTTATATTAATCTTGAAGTGTTTCTAGCCTGACTAATAGTATGAGCTATTATTAATAATACTAACAGCTTCTAGAACTTTGGGATAAAGTGATAAATCACTATGATAAGTCCTCATTTTCTCCCAAGTAATTTAAGCCCCAAGCAGTTAGTTAAATGATTCAATTTAAGGAAAAAAACCCAAAAGCACAAGTATCTCCCTGTTCTGTTTATCCAACATAAATATTAAAATTAAAGACTATAAACAGGTAACATGTTTTAAGCATTTTTTGTGACCAGATAGTTTGTCCTCATCTTTTTATTTAGGTGCCGTATTCAGAATTGGGTGGCAAAACTCTGGTGATGGCTGTCTATGATTTTGATCGTTTCTCCAAGCATGACATCATTGGGGAATTTAAAGTCCCCATGAACACAGTGGATTTCGGTCACGTAACTGAGGAGTGGCGTGATCTGCAAAGTGCAGAGAAGGAAGAGGTAAGAAAAACATTAGCATTTCTAATGTGACAAGCTGTACTCGCCAGTTGCTACTCTCATACTAACCTATTGAGAGCTGCTGGGGTAACGTGAGTCATGTGGCCCTCCAGCTTCTGACAGTGAGCAAAATAGGGTCAGGGGATTGCATAACCTCGTAAAAAAGTATACTGATCTTCTGGGTCTTATTTGAAAGAAAACAAAGATTTGTGCAGTTCTACAGATAATTCCCTGGGGTTGAGGGGACAGACACACACACCACTTCTAAAAGCTTAGAAAATATTACACACACACACACACACACACATACAATCTGCTTCTTTAAAAGGACAGTGAAAAGTCATCTTTCCCTTTGTATTTTTCCACAAAGATTTTGTTTTCTACATAGATTATATAGCTATTAAATAGAAATGAAATGGCACCTTTTCCTTGATTATTTCTGCATATTACAGACAGTTCATTGTTTCTCCTAAAGATATCAGAGCACAATGGGTAAAATGTCAAATAAAATTCACAAAGGCAGATATTAAATCCACTTTTTAAGTGACTCACATTTTTACAGTATTCTTCACATTGTTTTGCCCCACTTTTAATAGGTTAGCCCAGGATTTCTCTGTGATTTAAAGAAGGGAATTTCAGTAGCCTTAGTGCATTTAAACGGCATAATAATCAATTCTATTTGATTATGCTATGCCAGCCTGACACTAGCGCTTTTCTGAGCCAGTGTCTCAACAGGCCAATACCAGAAAGGCAAACAATTCTTAGCTTCTCTGAATTCCTAAAGCAACTCCTTTTCCAGCCATTTTTTGTTCCTAACATGGGTTTATAATTACCCAAGGGATTGCCAACAGCCTTTGTCATTTAGGATCACTAGACGCCTTGGATTCTGTAAGGTGTAGTCACTTTGGGACCACCAGGGAAATCAGAAAGTAACCCAAGCCTTCAGAGAAACTCAGCCAAGAACATCACCTGGGAATCCTTTCAACCTAAGGTTTTCTGTAACCATTATTATTATTGAGGTTTTAGAACAGGTTTATTTATTACTATACTGAAATTGAAGTTTATTAGTGCTCTAAAATTATTACTTCGTTGTAAAAAAAATGAGTCAAAATTATTTGAGATAAGTTCTGCTTTTTCTTTGGAAGGAAAACATTTAGTCAAAATTAAATTCTTGGATATTGAAATAGATTTACCGCCCCTGTGGACAGAACCACCCAAGGATAATATGGAGTTTTTAAGTTTTACAACTTATTTAAGTAGTTCTTCCCTATGAGTAGACCAATATCTATATTAAAATGCAACATCTGTGTGAAAAACATTTAATCCTTTAATCATAATGTTGCTAGTCATTTAACAAAGTAGTGAGCTGTTTCACTGAATTTTTATATTTTATTGACATATTTGACTTTGTAAGTTCCTTGTGGCTGGGGTATAGGGGTGGGACCATAACAAGTATTATTAACTGATAGGTTTTTGTTAATTGATTATTGGTTGGCTTCTTGGTCGAGTATCCAGATAGGACCCACTTGTCCTTCACAAGCCCACCTGTCCAGAGGGCATGGCTCATGTCCTTCCCCTCCAACTAGTCACTATCAAGTGGTATGCGATTCCAAGACTACACCCCTGGGCTTCTGAAAAGTTGGTAAATATTTTTGTCTGTGTTAGGAAATGTAATCCATCAAGCCATTTCCTTCTTTAAAAATTTCTTTGAATACGGGCAGAGTTTGATACTTGACACTAAGCTGACAGGTGTGACGCTAGAACCTACAAGTTTAGGTAGACTGCCCAAAACGAATCACGTTTTTATTCTCACCCCCTGAATTGCCCGTTTTCTCTCTTTTATAACTTTCTTCCTCCTCATCTTCTCTCCCTATGAAAGATTTTTTTTGTGATCCAACTTACTCAAAATGATTCACCAGGGCTTCCCTGGTGGCGCAGTGGTTGAGAGTCCACTTGCCGATGCAGGGGACGCAGGTTCGTGCCCTAGTCGGGGAAGATCCCACGTGCCGCGGAGCGGCTGGGCCCGTGAACCATGGCCGCTGGGCCTGCGCGTCCGGAGCCTGTGCTCCGCAACCGGAGAGGCCACGACAGTGAGGGGCCCGCGTACCAAAAAAAAAAAAAAAAGATTCACCATGCAAACGTTTATTATGTACTGCTATATTCCTAGAACTGTGCCAGGTGTTAAAAAAAAGAAACGTGAAAAGGGTGGACACTGCTCTGGACACTGCTCTTGCTTTCATGGAGTTTAGTGCTGCCTCACTTTCCTCCCTCACTCCAGTTTTTGCCTCGCTTATTGCCAGCTAGACTGATTTCTAGTAAAAGTCTTGCCTTTAAGATCAAACACTCCTGGGCTTCCCTGGTGGCACAGTGGTTAAGAATCCGCCTGCCAATGCAGGGGACATGGGTTCGGGCCCTGGTCTGGGAAGATCCCACATGCCGCGGAGCAACTAGGCCCGTGAGCCACAACTACTGAGCCCACGTGCCACAGCAACTGAAGCCCACGTGCCTAGAGCCCGTGCTCCACAACAGGGGAAGCCACTGTGATGAGAAGCCTGCACACTGCAGCGAAGAGCAGCCCCTGCTCGCCACAACTAGAGAAAGCCTGCACGCAGCAACGAAGACCCAACGTAGCCAAAAATAAATAAATAAATAAATTTAAAAAAAAAAAAAAAAAAAAAAAGATCAAACACTCCTGGGTTCCAATCCCTACAGATCCATTTACTAGCTCAGAGACCTTAGACAAGTCACTTATGCTCTCTAAACTTCAGGATTTTTTTTTTAATCTAGTAAGTGGTCTAACATTATCTTATTTTACAGATTAAATAGGATAGAGTATAAAGTACCTAGCATGGAGCCTGCTATTTGACATATTCAACAAGCAAGAGATCTCCCATTCTTTCTTCTTGACCAATCTTTTTTGTGTCCTTTCTTTCTTGTGCTTTCATCTCCCTATTTGTTCTACTCTTTTTCCTCTATGTGTATTGCTCTACTCTTTTCCTCACCACCACTGTACTTACTGAATGGCTCTGGAGATTTTTAATGGGAAATAATTCTATAACTATACTTTTAAACCCTGGAGCCTTTCCTCTTTGGTATCTACTTGGGAATAATTTTTGGTTTTCAGTTGAGTGACTATTTCCTTTTATCATGATATAGGAAACCTTATAAAACAGATGTCTAGCTTACAAAGTATCTCTGGATAACTAGATTCAGGTATAAACTTTCTCCTAATAAATAAGATTCCAATTACATTTTATGTCTAAAGAATTACTTCTCACTGATAACGTGCTGTCTTTTCATGCTACTGTTCACTAACTAGAGAAAATTATAGTTGTTTGAATAAACTGAAGTCTTAGATTGACTTTAGTTCTCACGGTTTCAAACAAAATTCTTTTTCCATTTTATATGAGCAATTTTGTTTAAGATTTTTGTTTTGCTTTCCTCTAAAGTGTTAAATCTTCTTTTTAATGTCATAATGAGTGAAAGATACCAAAGAAAGCGAGAAAAAGGAATTCAAGAAACAGCTTTGGAATCTAGAAACTGAACCGCTAGTCATTAATAGTCTGTTCAAGGAGAGACTTGCATTTAAACGGGTTAAATACAGCCCACTAGGATCCAACCCCAGGGTTTTGATAGCATGGGGTAGGCTTTGTTGTTTAAAGTTAAAAAATATAAAAGTCATAAGATAATGAAGCAATTACGTAAGTTAAAGGATTATGTGTTATCTTAGTAAGCAATTAAATACGCAAGCAATTGGGGAGAAACTGGAAAGGAGCCTTATCTAAAAGTTACTAAGCACATGTTTGAAACACAAGGGGTGTTGACGAGAGAAATTAGGCCAGAAGAGCTTCAGCAAGCACACAAATCCCATTGTTAGATTCTAGCCCGTGGAGAAAACCTCTGTGCTGAAGTTTCCATCCTGACTTTATGATGTTTTTATGACTAACGCAATCCAAGTCCCCTCCCTTACTAGTAGTTCAGGTTCGCTTGCCTTTTTTTTTTTTGTTTAATGTTGCATGACTGATGACCCACTCTCCTTCCACCTGCTAACAGGTGAAGATGGAATCTGACCTTGCAAGACAGCTAAACCTTTCTCTTCCTTTTGTCTCTTTAAAACAGAAGTCCTTTGAGTTTCCAGAGATGGTTACGCATAAAACCATTGTCTTAATTTTCCCCCTTTTCAGGTTAAGGCCTCAAACATCATCCTTTATAATCAGTATATACAATTCTACCACTGGCAAAAGGCTTCTAACATGTATAGCCTCAGGCTACCTGGTGAATTTTTAAGATTTTCTTCATTTTAATCATTCAAGAATATTTATGTCATCCATAAGTCAAACCTGAAGCCAACCTCCAGATATTTGGAGTAATCCATTCTTTTAATATTTTCACTTAATTACTTCAAATATTATGATCAATAGGTAAGACTCCATTTTCTTTTTTAATGAATTTTATGATCATTGCAGCAACTGTATCAGTCAGTCCTGTACCCCAGCATCAAGTATATCTTCAAAGCGTTTAGACCCTTTTTATTTTAGCATTCGTTCCTAATTTTTCATCCCTATGCCTTCCACTACTACTTTTTAATCCCTAAAAACAGCATAAAATACCACCAGAATGCAACTGGATCCCTTTTTTTAAAGGAGTCTGTCTCATAACTTGGCCAGTACTATTTTGTCTCCATTAGAAAATGTCCATCACCTCTGCTTTGTGTAGAATTCGTTAAAGAGTGATTTTTAAATGAGATTCTGTAATCTAGTACAAATGGGAAAAAAACTGATTGCTGAATTAAAACAAGTTGGGACATAATTTAATTAGGACCCAAGCAGAAGGGAAGAGAAACCACTTTAGTGCCTTAATAGAAAATCAGTTTTGCAAGAAAATTTCACATTTTTAAGTCTAATTAGAAAAACATTTAATTCACAGAAAAGCATTTGGAGAATACATATTCAATCAAAAATCCAAAGTTTTTTAAGCTTATGATAAGTTACTTGATATTCCTTTGGAATGCGTTCAAGTCATTATTCCTTATGGCATCTCTTTTGTCCAAGGATCATGAAAGAATTGATGCTGTTTCTAAGTATACTTAGCAGTCAGATGGTAGCTCACGCCCTCCAAGAATCTCTGCACAACAAATTAGTGCCCTGAACGAAATCCTCATAAAAGGTTAAGTGCAGGAACTTTAATATGGAAGCCAGTAAGAATCTACCTTGTCACTCACAAAATATCACATTAGAGAAATGCAACAAAGACACTCATTTTGACCCAGAGCATTCCAGGAAGGTATACTTATTTTTACTTCTTCACTGTCTGTCTTCCCCACTGGACTGTAGGCAGATTGTTCCCAACTGTGAAACCAAGTTTAATCACAGAGGCAAGCATATATATTCGAAATATATTTTCGAATTAATGAATGGGGCAGAGTTGCTTATTATACATAAGAGATGCTTCAAAACTTCCATTTTAAAGTCCATGTTATGGTAATTGTGTTCTTATTTTACAAATGAAGTCTAAAGTATTCTGAAAAACCATCAATAAAGTATCTTAGCACCAAACAATGAAAGTGATTTAGTACCCTTTTGTCTTTTCAGTCTTTTAATATCAAAGGGAGGCAGTATAGATGCTTAGCAAAATCATTCTAATTGTTTTTGTTGATGGTCATGAAAATGATGAGTTTCTCTCACTAATTTTTTGGGGAGAGGTGAGGGGTAAAGGCTTATTCAGGATCTCTTTCCTCTCTATAAACCTTTTATCCTGTTTCCATGATGCACGGAGAGCTTGTGGCTCAGCTTAATTTAACTTTTATTTAAAGTTAAGATTTAGTTAAAGCTCTGATTTGAGTCTCTGCTGGCAACATGGAAATTTTACCCAGAGGGAAATGGGAAAGAATCAATTCCAAGGAGAAGTCCAAGAATATGAACAAAACCTAAGTTTATTGTATCTAGAATATTTGTTGCTAGTCAGATTTATAATAAAATAGATATAAAACAATTCAATAATATTATATTAAGACCATGATATATTTTAGTGTACTTAGTATCTATGTGTCCATTTTGTGGTACGTGCAACATAATAGTTTCCCTTTAAACTAAGTAGAGTTGCATTTGATTTCTTGATATGTCTTTGGCCATAGCTGTGGTTTACTTGCATCTGAGTTTGGTCAGAATTTCAATCACCAATTATAACTGTATTGCTATGCATAGTAAGTATTGTCGGCTTCACTGAATGTGGTCTCTAAAAACATCATAGGAAAGAATAAACTGGAAATATCCTTCTAGTGTGTAGGACTGTAATTTGATTGCCTTCTAGTTAAAAAGCCTTTTCAGCACAAATGGATGAAAACAAATTCTCACTTCACTGAGATTCTAAATGAAAATTTGGTATCATTTGGATGCTAAATAAAAAACGTGGGAAACTGTGAGCTTCAGTTTTATTGGGGGACTTAACTGAGGACTATAGCCCCAGAGACAGCCTCTCAGATAGCTCCAAGAGCTCTCAGGAGGACATAAGGGGGGAGGTTAGTATATATGTGATCTTGGCCAAAGAGGTTTGGCAAGCAAACGCATCATCTCTGTAGAAGGTTGCTAATAGCCACGAGGAAAAGATATCTCAGTAATGATTTTAGTGCTTAAAGTATGGGAAGATGCAAGAATTTGGGTTCATAAGATTTTTCTCCTGAAAATATGTAACTATCTGAAAGCCTTGTTCTGCCAGTTTTTCCAGAGCACAGAGTGCCTCATTCCTGATCTCCACCCTGAGCTCCTTTCAGGTATTGTTAAAGGTCAGCAACTCCAGTAGCTAATCGACTAATCCTTGTAGAACCAGACAGCAAGCGACATTCTTTAGTTGGCCCTTTTTTTTTTTTTTTTACTGTGAATTCCCTAGAAAAAATAAATTTAGACTCTAAAGAATTAAGCGGAGGGAGAGACCCTGGACATTTTCAAAATGCCCTTTGATGACCTCCCATGGTTCCCCCATTATCATACCTTAACCTACTGCATTACCCTCCCCTTCACAGCTGTCATGCCCAGAGACCTGGACTTCCAACCCAGCTCCCTCGGTTCCAAAATTCATCTTATTAAAAGCTTCCCTTAACTTCTCTACCTAAATTATAAACACCAATAATAATAAGAGCTACTGTTTACTGAGAATCTACTGTGTGCCCACAAAAAAACTTCACAACAGTCTTCAAAAGTGGCATATTAAATCTGTTTTACAAAACGAGGCGAAAAACAAACCTGAGCCCAGGAAAGTCTAAGTAGTCTGTCCAAGTTCACACAACCAATGCCAGAGCTAAACTTCAAACACCGGTCTTTCTACTTCACCACTCTTTCTACTTCACCATACCATCTGCTTTAAACAGTCTCTCTCAGTCTCTTTAGCCTCCAAGTGTAGCTATAAACTCAACTTAAGTGCAAAAAAAAAAAAAAAGAGCAAAACCAAACTGATACCTCAGCTTTGGCTTGTTTATTTTGGAATTTCAACATTTGGTCAATTTTCTTTGACAACATTCAGCTGATTAAAATCTACATATATATTTTCCCTCTCAAATATTTTAATACACTGCAAATGTAACACAGCGAAAGAAAAAAAACAGTAAATAGCTATGGCATTTTTGTTTCTTCTTCATAATATTTCATAAATACTTAGCATGAATTCCTGTCCAGGACACAAAGTCCTAAAATTCAAAGGTCCTGTCCAGGATACAAAGCCCTAAAATTCAAAGGTACTCATTAACACAAACATGTTATTATTAACTTATGATTGCTGATGAATTTAACGAAGGCAGAGGGATTTTGCTTTCCAATAAAAAAAATTCATTAAATAGAATTTAAATTCCCATTCATTTATTCAGAACATATTGAATATCTGTGAAATTACCACTGTAAAGTGCATGGAATGGAAGATTAAGATTCACGTATGGGAAATGGTCAATAATAGTAGCAAAATTTCGTAATGCAAATTAACAAAAGCAGGTTTGTAAAGAGCCAGATCTGAAGTATAAATTACAGGGCACCGTATGTTTTAGGCGCAAAGAAAAGGTACGGACAGGGAGGGTCCGTGGAAGAGTTGAAAAAAGTGAGCTAGTCTTTAAAACTGAGTAGAATTTGAATAGGCAGAAGGAAACTAAGAGTGCCTTACAAAAGTTAAGAGGTGAACGAAAGCCAACTGACAGAGCTAAGACCGCCAATGACAGGCCCAGGTAGAAGTAGAGTGAAAGCTTGAACAGATATCCTGAGAAATAAGATTGAATGAAGTAGTTTAGTGACAGTTTGTCCCTTACAATGTCAGACTGATCAACCTAAACTCAGGACGCTGAATAAAGCTCGTAAAACTTGTTCTTCCCAAGGACAACAGCTGGAATATGAAAGCCAGCCCCACCTCTATGCCAAGCACTCTAGTAAGTGCTTTTCCCACATGATCTCAGGTAATCCTTGGCGTAGTCCTATGGGGTCATTCTTCAGATCCCTGTTTGGGATTGGCCCGGTGCACCCAGAAGGTAAGCACCAGAATAAATATTTAGACCTAGGTCTGACTCCCAAACCCATTCTCTCTCCCCTCTGCCATATTGCTACTTAATTGACTAACACTAGGTGAGTCCAAGGTTATTGCCAATCTTGTTTCTCTTCTTATCCCCAGTGCCTGGCACTGTGCCTGGAACATCCCAAGTGCTTAAATAAGTATTTCCAAGTGAATCGGTTGGACAAATTAAATAAAAATTTTCTTTTACAAACATGCATGAGTCATACCACCTTCAGAGAAGTCATCTTTGAAGGATACCCAGTTATTCCAGTTGTACTGCCTATATGGTACATATTTTGAATTCCAGCCCCTCTCTCCAAAAGTCTTTCTCAGTATACAATACAGTCTTCTCTCTGTCCTCAGTTGTGGCCTGTCTTTAAAAGGTAAGTTTGACTGAAATGGTCATAAGCTGTTTCCAAGTATGGCCTATAAGGTGATGATCCAACTGAGTAAAATAGTTTTAGTTATTATGATCAAGTAATGAAGTGGACATTCTTGTGAGACTTCTATTCTGACTCTGACCAAAATGTTTTGAGCAATAACGTCATTATATAGTCTCTCAAATGGGTCACTATAGGAAAAATCATCAAGAGATATAAGTTCTGGATACATGTAGTGCCAAGGAAATCTGTTTTAATAGAAACTAGCGTAGGTGTTAGTTTTCTTTTTTATTTAAAGAATAAAGAGTGAGAGTTTTCAGTCGAACTTTAAATACAGCAAAGTGGTTTAGAAGCATGGATTTCATGAATATAGATTGGAGGAGCATAAAAGTGAGGAGTGGGAATTGAAATAGGAATGAATAGAAAACAAAAGAAGAGTGAGAAAAATGATATAGACAAGCGCAATCTTGCCTGTATCTGGTTGTTTTATTATTGAAAAAGCAAAGAGGATTCTGAGTGGGAAGCAGTGTCATCAATGCAGGACAATGTCTCGTTCTGTCCTGTCCTCCAATTCCACACATTTGGATCTTTTACAATGTCATCTTTTCTGGTGGTGCATCATACGCTTTGGAACAATTTTTTTTATTATCTTGTTTGTGACTTCTTCAAATAAAATGTTTTCACCTTCTGCTTTACTCCTGCCTCGCTTTGAGCAAGCCAAATGTTTGTATTGTGAAATCTTTAATCCATTACAGTCTGTTACCCTGCAATTAGATGAAATGTCAGCAATTCAGTTGTACTATTTGTACTAAAGAATAAGGGAGAAGAAGGAGGACTTGCTGATAAACAAGAACTTAAATAATTAAAGCATGAAAGAGAGGGAGCCCGCATACACACATGCAAACCTACTTGTTTTACACGTGGCTAAGGTTCTTTCCAATTGTGAACAAGAGGCCTTAAATACTGCAAATTACTTTGATTCCTTCATTCTTTCATTTATTCAACATATATTTTTTAGGGCTCTTTTGTGAGCCAGGGACTGTACTAGCTTCTAGAAAAACAGTGGTGAAGATAAACAGACCCATTAAGCGTAGTCAATTATAATTTAATTATGAGACAGTACCACAAGTAGATAAAAGCTCTGAGCCTGGACTCAACCGACGTGTATCCAACCATGACTCCACTTTCTATTGGTGTCCTTAGGCTTGTTACTTAACCCTTCTGTAAAATGGGATTAATATGACCCACCTCCATGAGTTGTGATACACTCTAAAAGATAATTCATTTAAAGCACTTAAACAATACTTGGCACCTAATAAACTCACAATAAATACTAGGTTTTCTTATTATGGAAGACACTGATCAGAGCCTTTATTTCCTTGCCACTGAAAAAGCACTGCTCTGACCACTAGACTTATATACTTTCTTTTGTGAGGAGACTGAGACAGCCTTAGGGTTCAGAGGACATTAGCATACAGTTCTGTTGAAAGACGGGATATCCGAGTTTAGCCCCCATGTGTGAGAAACTGTGGATGAAGACAGACTGTGGATGAAGACAGACTGTGGGTGACATGGAGAAGAGGTCACAAGGCCAATCCAGGGTAAGGCTTAGCACGCATGAGTGGAAGATGGCACTAACACAGCGTGGCCCCAATGACCGCACACTTCTCTATGCTCTGACACCACAAAAAAAGAATTCAAAGTCCAGGCCCTACTAAGTCAAAAAGACTGTCAGTAACAAGTATTGGTGAAGATGTGGCAAAATCGAAACCCTCACACAGCTCTGAAGGGTGTAGCCACTTTGGAAAACAGTTTAACAGTTTCTCAAAATGTTCAACAGAGAGGATTCATATGACCTAGCAATTCTACTCCTAGGTTTGTCCTCGCCCCCCCAAAGTGGAGACGCATTTCCACACAAAAATTGTAGAAGAATGTTCGTAGCAGTATTTTTCACAATTGCCAAAGAGTGGAAAGAATTCAAATTTCCATCAACTGATGAATAATTAGACAAAACATGCTATAGTCACACAATAGAATATTATTCAGTCATAAAAAAGAGTGTAGCACTGATACGTGCTACAACATGGATAGACCAGAACAGCCAAATCCACACAGACAGAAAGCAGATTAATGGTTGCCTAAGGCTGGGAGTTGCAGGGTGGGGTGGGGGGCAGTAGAGGAGGAGGCATGAGGAATGACAGCTGGTGGGTATGAGTTTCTTTGTGCGCTGATGAAAGTATTCTAAAATTAGATAGTGGTGATGGTTAACACAACTCTGAATCTACTAAAATCCACTGAATTGTATCCTTCAAGAAGGTGAATTTTCTAGTAGGTGAAGTATAACCTCAATAAAGCAGTTTTTAAAAAAGTGTCATTTCAGGCACTGAAACCCTAATCATGGAAGCATGGTGTTCTAGGTTGACCTGGGGCTCCATCTGAAACAGAACTGATGTATGCTGGGAATCCTCTCCCAATACTGTTTCCAAAGTTGAGGGATATTTCCTCAAAATATTCCAGTCTCCCTTTAAATCAGAACATGTGTCTGCAGGATCCTGCTCTTCACCACCACACCTCTTGATGTGAGGTCAATGCTAAGACCCCTTGGATAGATGAAGAACCCAGGCTCAGGCCACGTGGCTAGCCAGTGAGAACTCAGGATTCGGACACCCTTTTTCTGATTCCAAAGCCATTTTCTACTAGCGTACTCTCTCGTAGGGTAGAAGCTTTAGGGTTGCTTGTCCTGACACAAGAACAATGTTCTAAATATTAGAACTACCCACTCCCTTTTGCAGTCTGTCTTCCTACGGTAGATTCTCAGAGATTCCTCCAGTTATTTCCTTGCTCTTTTCTGTGCCTTGACTAGCAGCGTCATGCCTTTTTTTAATGGAGGTAGAACTTGACATATAATAAAATGCAGATATGAAGTGTTACAGTTCAATGTGTCTTCACAACTGTATACACCGATATAAGCATCCTCCAATCAGGTCGCAGAACATATTTTACCCCCAAGAAGTCCCACACGCATCTTGGTGTCTATACAGGAATGCACTGATACTTACTCTAATGGATTCTATAGTTTTTTTTCTTCCTCATTCTCACTAAGTGCCCAGATAATGCTCAGCATCACCTTGATCTCTAACCCACAGCGTATGTTTCCGCTGTACTGTACGGACTGGCACCTCATGACACACATCCCTGTTTTCTAAGTGTCAGTGCCAAGCCGCTTTGTGCTGTTACATAAAAAGATGCCTTGTTTACCTGTTCTGTTGTCTACAGGAGTATAAGCTCCTTGGAAGTAAGGAAAGTATTTACTACTTTTGCACATCACAGTAGTTAGCTCTTAGGAGAACATGTGGCAGGGATCAAATGAGGACAGAACTCGGGCTCCAAATCCCATCAACTCTCTGAGCTCATTTCCTTGTATGTAAAATGCTGGTTGAAAAGTGTAGAACGATATGTACTTAGGTGTTTGAAATTTATTTTTGTTTTTTTCCCAATGATTTTTAGAAAATTCATAGAGTTGTGCAACTGTCAGAACAACCTAATTATAGAACATTTCCATCACCCCAAAGAGAAACCTTGTGCCCATTTGCAATCACTCCCATTCCCAGCCCTCATCCCCAGGCCACTATTGATCTACTTTCTGTCTCTATGGATGGCTATTCTAGACACTGCCTATCAATGTAATTCTACATTATGTGGCCTTTAAAAAGTTATTTTTTCTGGACTTCCCTGGTGGCACGGTGGTTAAGAACCTGCCTGCCAATGCAGGGGACACGGGTTCAAGCCCTGGTCTGGGAAGATCCCACGTGCCGCAGAGCAGCTAAGCCCGTGAGCCACAACTACTGAGCCTGCGCTCTAGAGCCCGTGAGCCACAACTGCTGTAGCCCGCGCGCCTAGAGCCTGTGCTCCACAAGAGAAGCCACCACAATGAGAAGCCAGCACACAGAAAGGACGAGTAGCCCCCGCTCGCCACAACTAGAGAAAACCCGCACGCAGCAACGAAGACCAAACACAGCCAAAAATAAATAAACAAATTTATTTTTAAAAAAAGTTATTTTTCAAACCCAGTTCTGTCTGATGCCAAATGAATTCCTAAAGTAAACAGATACATTGAGTAGAAAATCACTTGCTCTATGGGGGTGGAGTGGGGGGAGAGTCATTGTTTCCAGTACCATTTAGCAGTTTCAGGAGTATTTTTCCTCTCACTATAGCACCACTGACAGTCTCAGTGTCTCTTTCACTCACTCCTGTCCACTCTTTCCAGATTTCAAGTGCCTGAAGACAAAGAGGAATGGCACCTAAGCTTTTGGGAAGACTGATGGGAGGTTTCTGTCAGTCTACTGCAAACAAAACTTCTGCCCCTTGGCATCCCCTGCCAGCCTTATCTCCTGTCTTCTCTCTTTTTATCTCTTCAGGAGAACTCAGGGAACAAATAAACCATTGAGATTGCTTTTTTGCTCCCTTTTAAATGTCCCCCAAGTTGCTAATAACATGCAGTTATTTTCTCCCTGATGGAACACAGCAAGACTGTGAAGCAGGCATGTATGTCAGGGTGCTCACAGGGTCTTACCTGGCCCCCAGGAGCTGGCGGGAGTCCAGCTTGGAAAACACAGGAGTGCACCGGGCAGTAGGAGGACCCAGAGCACAGCGAATCCAGCCTTGGGCAAACCATCTAAAACGCTTAGAGAACAGTGTTCTTAGGGGTAATGCCCTTCATTCTAAAATGAGCCCCTCCTTTCAACATCCTTTCTGAAAGTACCTTCTAAATCCGTATTTTTGTTTTCAGGTGGAACATAATTAGTTTATATGCAAGAACAATTTTCTGGCCTTCAGATAACACTGGAGTGTAGGGATGAGGATTTGTGAGTGAAATGTGAGGCCCTACAGACAATTCTATTAGAAGGGAAAAAAGTTGAGGTCTATCCCGATGGGGCTTTTTCTGTAAACCTACATCGTTGGAAACACCTCATAGATTAACTGTGTGGTTTCCTTTACTCATAGAACTACATGTTAGATCTGTGGGAAAGAACTACAAGACAGAGCTGCCAAGTAAACTATGAAAAAACCTAACAAACTTTTTACCTTAGGTATTGGCATATCCCAATGATCTGTACTGTTCTAGGGTGTGATGGCTTAGGAGTGAATATAATTTGAACCTAATACATTTTTAGAGGGTGTCAAACCCTCTAAAAAACCCTGGTTCTGCCTGTCAGAACGAGGCAGATCCATCTCCTGACCCTGAACATGGTCCTAAAGTAAATCGCTTGAGGAAATTGGATCCCAAAGATTACAGGTGGGGAATTTTGAAGTGTGTCCATATTTCATTGGAGATCAAAGAAGCCTAACTAAAAGAATTGTGGGCTGACTCACAGGATAACTTATTTTTGAAAGGGCTGTTTTATCTTGAAGATTATGAGTTAGGAGAAACTAAGGTGATTGGCAGTGGAAAGAATCAGAACGTGTGAAATTCCTTAAAAATTTATTGGCTTAAATAACTTTGTCTGTGTTACACATAATTAAAAAAAAAACCCTTTAAAAAAAGGGAAAAAAATTTTTGTTTTAAAAATACTTCTAGTCATGTCTTCTCATTCTCTAAGCTGCAAACACTCTGGAATGTGGTGAGAGGTTATTTAGCAAAGTTAACCAACTGCTCTTCAGTTTAAGGTGTTACTTCTGCATGTATAAATCAATATTCCGACAAGGAGCTTTCCTGAATTTTCTCCTTCTGCTAGTGTAGGAGGGGAACTGTCTTTTAGGAACCAGCATAGTGTCAGGAATTGTCTGTTCTTAATTGTATCTCAGTGTCAGAAAGCAAAAATAGAGTGAGATTAGAATATTCAAATAGGTCAAGAGTCTGGAGTTTTGTGTTTTGATTTTTGAACATATTTTTGGATAGCCTAAGTCATAAAGAGAGAATGTAGACAGCAGCCTTTGAAATGCTTGCCTGATTTAAAAAAAAAAAAAATTTACCATCAATGTTTAACTTAGAATTTGAGGACAGATGTGTGCTGCTTCTTGAGGTCACTGGCTTTCCCAGTCCCATCATGTTGATGCTTTGTTTATATTGAGGCCACATTTGAAAATTACATCCAGGCTATGGAACCTGAGTGTCACAGTAGGATTGCCTAATTTTAGGGGAAATTATGTTATCTTTTTGTTGTTGTTGTTGTTGCGGTACGCGGGCCTCTCGCTGGCGTGGCCTCTCCTGTTGCAGAGCACAGGCTCCGGATGCGCAGGCTCAGTGGCCATGGCTCACGGGCCCAGCCGCTCCGCGGCATGTGGGATCTTCCCGGACCGGGACACGAGGCCGTGTCCCCTGCATCGGCAGGCGGACTCTCAACCACTGCGCCACCAGGGAAGCCCTCTTTTTCTTTTTGGTAGACAGTATTTTCAAAGCTCCATTAGCTAGAAAAACCAGGTAGAGCACAAACTTAGCTTAACTGTGTTTAAACTCCCATCTATTGAGTTTGTGTGGGGGGCAGATGCGTGTTAGTTGTGTTAGCTCATTGATTCCTCACAGTGACACTCTGGGGTACGTACCCTCCATATCCCCAACGGATAGACAAAGAAGCTGAAACTCAGAGAAGCTGAATAGCATGAGGCCATGCAGCTAACGGGAGGCCTGGGTTTCAGACATGGTCCAACTCCAGACACACATCATCCATCACATGGGATTGCCTCTAACTGAAAAAGAGGTTACAAGGCCTGCGTTAGGGATGATGTTTTAGTCTGCAAACACACACCCGCTCTGCACGCGCTCTGTACTTTGCTTCTCTTACTCTTATGCTCTCAACTCTAAGGCCACCACCCTACTGTGCAAAGAGGGCTGCAACAGCTTGCCTCAGTTCAACACCAATCCCAATTCCCAACCCTCTTAGCTGTCCCCCAGCTTTCTGGGTCAATCTTTCTATGACATGGATCCATCTGTGACAGATCCACATAGGATTCACATGTTTCTGTTTCCAGGTCTCCCTATTCCCCATCTTCCCATCTGTTTCATTCCATCCTATCTCAAGTTCCCGGCAGGAGGAAGTAATTGCTTCCATCTCTTTCATCACCTTTCCTGATACCAGGTACAATGGTGAACTTGGAATTGGACATCTGCCTTGTAACTATCCCTAGGACACCAAAGATCAATGAAACATTTTCATGTTCTCCAGACAGTGTTTAATAAGGTATACTTGAATCTAAGAGAAAGTTCTTTGTAAAACAAAGTATCTTTGTCTGCTTAGAGTTTCCTAAGCCCCTGTGTATCACAAAACAAGAGAAGCTCCTTATTCGCACCCTATACAGAAGATTTTGAGCTCTGTAGAATTTCTCAATATTTTTGTCATTCCCGAAATAATTTTTAAAGAGCAATGAATCTGCCAGAAAGGGCTGATTCCTTTATGAGGTGCTACAGTTTGAAACATGGCACTGACCAACCTGCTAGATTGCCACTTCAAAACTCTACTTCTTACAAGAGAAAGAATAAGAGGGAAAGAAAATGCATGAGCTACCTCTCACCAAACCGGATGATTACTAAGTGCCTGTCATCCAGTTTCCAATCTAGCCTTTCTTCAAATCCAAATATTTAATATTTTGAGAATAAAATCATAGCATTCCTGCCTGGAAATTTATGTCATCTTTATATGAATTAATTTCACATATACCTTAGCCAAATTTTTAAACACTTTTTATGTTAGGTCTGAATTTTAGCAGGATAACTAGCATTTATTAAATGAGCAGCGGCTGGTGTCATTGTCAGTCATGACTTCCAAAAACCTCGTATCAGTTGGTGGCAGACCTGGTTTCCTGCACAAGGAAATCATCTCTATCGGGGGATTTCTAGAGACCTTGATTCTCACCACCACCCCAAAACCCCAGCCTCTTCCACCTGCTGGTTTATGGTCTCTCTCCAAAACTCTCCTGACTTTGTAATTCGAATTGCTGATCCATTCCCTTGGGAGGTAAAACAATTTACATATTTAATTTATATATGAAATAATTAAACACATTAGCTCAATTAAGTCTCACAGACTTGTGTTATACATATTACGCTAAATGTGCACATGAAGAAACCAAGACTCACAGAGACTAAGAAACTTGTCTGAAATCACATAACTAGGAAGTAACGACCAGATGTTTAAATGGTTTGCCGTAAAGTCCATGTTAATTACTATTTATTCTATTTTTAAATTCCAAAGTGGAGCAGGGACTCCACGTCAGATTCCTGGGGTTGAGAGTTAGGAACGGTTCAAGCCACGCCACGTATAAAGGGACCTGGTAATTCACTTAGGAAAGAAATGTAGCATGCGACAGTGGTGACCTTTAAAAACTGGATAAGGGTTTTCCCGAAGTAGTAATCAGGATCAGAAGAGTGCCTATTTAAATAGCATACATGCAGTTTGAATTCTTTTTCTTCCTTTTTTGGTGTGCTGGAGGAAAGAAAATTGTTTATCCCAGTGACTGTGACTTCATATCCAACAGTGCTGAACCTCAAGAGAGAAAAGAGATGAGACAGCTGCATTTTAACAAGGTTGATTTAGGCCAGAGCTGCTGTTCGGGGCCTCTGGTTTGAGTCCGAGATAAGTATTTACCAGGATGTACTGCTATACAAGTCACCAGCAAACGATTTCATGGAAGAACCCAGTACACAATCACAAGGATCAAACCCCCTTTCAGATCCTCATGTCCAGCGCATAACGAATTCAGTGCCCTGGGCTAGAACTTAAGTAACTGGGAGCAAAACCCAGCTCATCATATGTCATTTCTAGAGGAAGATAGTGCTTGATACATTATGTAATCTCCTGTACGTGAAGCAGGAAGCCACTGCCCAGCCGTTAAGAGTGTCAGGACAGAAGACAGAAAGAAAGGCTGGGAGCCCAACAGGGAGGGTGTGGTGGATTATTTCTCTCTGGGTGTTGATGTGGTGACCTGCCATATGCCCAGCCCACTGCCCTTCCCATTCTCAGCATACTCGCCCGCCAATGTTCTCTAAGAAAATGCTTCTGGGTGCCTCCTTTCCACATAAAATCATATGCACTTGGGCTCAGAACCGAGAATGGAAATGGTTCATTTCCCAAATGCAAGTTCTGGCACAGCTAAACAAAGATTTGTACGCAGTAAGTTAAAATCTCTCAGAGTTTCAAGCGTCAGTTTTTCAAACATACTCTCGGACTGTGAAAATTAAGGATTAATATATCCCTGAATGGAAACTGCTAATTAACATCTTCTATGCTTTATTCTTCCTATTAAGTCTGAGATTATTTTCTTACTTTTAAACATGCTGCATCTGTTTGGATTATCTTTTTTTTGATAAATTTATTTTTTTAATTAATTTTTTTTTTTTTGGCTGCATTGGGTCTTCGTTGCTGCGCACAGGCTTTCTCTAGTTGCGGCGAGTGGGTCCACTCTTTGTTGCGTTGTGCGGGCTTCTCATTGCAGTGGCTTCTCTTGTTGCAGAGCACGGGCTCTAGAGCACAGGCTCAGTACTTGTGGCACACGGGCTTAGTTGCTCGGTGGCATGTGGGATCTTCCCAGACCAGGGCTCGAACCCATATCCCCTGCACTGGCAGGCAGATTCTTAACCACTGCACCACCAGGGAAATCCTGGATTATCTTTTGTGTCCCATATATTTCAGCTTTTATTAGTTCATATTTGTCCCCCCAAAATGTAGGTTAAATAGGTGATAAGTAAGATTTACACTATCTGTTTTTTTGAGTTTAACAGTAAATATTATTAATATTGCTTTACATTTGTGTGATGCTTTCGTGTGCTCTAGAGACTATTGAGAACCAGCCCTGTGTTTCCAAACCAAATTCTCTCTCCCCTCAAGTCTCAGGGCTGTGGCATCTATGGAAGTTGCCTGTTTTGGGCTCTTACAATAGAAGAACCACAATCTTTCTCTGAGAGAACTGAATAATCAATGTCCATTAATTGGGGGTGAGATACCCATTTGAGGCAGCTTAGAATGACCTTCTGAAGCGACTAAAGCCTAAATAAAAAGGCGTTTAAATGTGGCATGGAAACCAAAGCTACCCCTCCAGGCAGGGTGCAGTGTTGAAACAGCTACCCCAAAGAGCCTACCTCTCTGGAGGGTTTTTTAAAAATAAGCATTGGGGGCTTCCCTGGTGGCGCAGTGGTTGAGAGTCCGCCTGCCGATGCAGGGGACATGGGTTCGTGCCCCGGTCTGGGACGATCCCACATGCCGCGGAGCGGCTGGACCCGTGAGCCATGGCCGCTGAGCCTGCGCGTCCGGGGCCTGTGCTCCGCAGCGAGAGAGGCCGCAGCAGTGAGAGGCCCGCATACAACAAAAAACAAACAAACAAAAAATAAGCCTTGGGGCATGGATTTATAGTCCTGCTTCAGGGTAAGGGGACAGACAGGGCGATCTCTCATGGGATCTAGCAGCCTGGTGATTCATCAAAGAAGGTGTTTAAAAAGCAAAACCGTGAAAGAAAAAGAGCTGTAGCATCAATCTAAATCAAGGCTCACATGTACTTTCTCTCTTTTTTTTTTTTTTAACTTCTAATCTCTGCCTGCATTCTCATAAGACCTATCACAGTAGGACATACCCTCTACAATTACTTTGACAAACAATGGTATCAGTACTTAGGTTTTTAGTCTCTTTCAAAGTAGTCAATTTTTGACAGTGAAAAATAGCAGAAACTGATTCCTGAAGCTCTGACTCCAGTCATAGATTTGGAGAGTTGATTTAGCAGAGTGGCTTTCCGAATATTAGCCCCTGGCTAACTTTCTTGGGCAAGTGCCCATAGGCAGCAAAATTTCAGTGGAAACTTACACAAACGCAATAAAAACAGAAGTTATATCGTGTTGACTTTTCTACCAGGTAGATTGTAAAAAAAAAAAAAAAAGTACCAGTTTTTTAACAATTTTTTTTTTTTTTTTTGCGGTACGTGGGCCCCTCACTGCTGTGGCCTCTCCCGTTGCAGAGCACAGGCTCCGGACGCGCAGGCTCAGCGGCCATGGCTCACGGGCCCAGCCGCTCCGCGGCATGTGGGATCTTCCCGGACCAGGGCACGAACCCGTGTCCCCTGCCTCGGCAGGCGGACGCTCAACCACTGCGCCACCAGAGAAGCCCTAACAATCTATTTTTAATGACAGTTATATACAGCAAAATATTCTGTCCAGAGATGAGATTTCACATTGTAGAGTTCTTGCAAACAGAAGCAGTAATAACCGGAGCCTCTGGCCATCCTATCTATGGAACATAGAAATTCATAGTCATGGAAGCCAACTTTAACTTATAATTTCACACATTAAAATGGGCTTAGTGCTCAAAAACAGGAAAGTGGCTAATTACACTACCCCTTAATGGAATATTAGGCATTAGACATAATTATATGGAAAAATGCTTTAATATGTTAGGCAGAAAAAGCAAAATATAGAATTTTATACATAGATACATATGCTTGTGTTGTAGGGTTTTTTAAATATTTGCATATGGAAAAGATAATTTGGGGATCTATGAAAATGAGATTATTGTTTTAGGATGCTAAGATAGTATTTTTGGTCCAATTTTTAACGTACATATATAAATGTAAATTACACACACACATGTACATTTGATATAACAAATAACCACTTTTTCAAAGTTCAGTCTAGTATATTCTGTTTTCTGTACAAGTTTTTTTTTTTTTTAAGTGCTCTACCATGAGTTTTAAGAAAATGCAGGTAAACCCACATGTTCCCTCCTTCATTCACTTCTCTGCTCATAAGACCCCTGCCAGCTGCAATACCCACATATTGAATAGGTTTCCATTTTAACTTATATTCAGCTAATAAGTCTTCCCTTTTCCTTTTTTCCAAATGAGTTTGCCCCAGAAATTTTCCCCTAGATTATTCCACAAAAGCATGTCGTATTTACCCTTAAGTAATTAGAAAATAGGAAGGCGAAAATAGATTAACATTTAAAAATAAGAGAGAGCACCCCTGCCATGCTTCTGTGGCATTTGAGATGTGCAGTATCATACATGTGTTTTGTCACTGGCAAAGTGAGAAATCTGGAAGGGGCTATGAAAAGTTGTGTGGCTGCAATAATATCTTGACTGACAAAGAGAAGTTTCTGTGGTGAATGTTTCCATGCCCTACAAAGGAACGGGGCAAAATAAAAAGATCAAGACTTATACCTTGGGTTAATGCGGCAAAAACTATATTGGTAAAAAATTTCAGTGCCACTGAGATGCCATCACACAATCACATTGATCAAAATGCTTCCTTGAAGCATGGATTTTCAAGCGTCTGCATTTTTCATGCCGGCCAACTTCTATTCTAAGTAGCCATCAAATTTTCATAACCTTCTCCTGGCCACCTCCAGAAACTGTGGTGGTTAGCAGGTTTGTTCCACTGCAATGAAACCGAGTAACCTTTGGATACTCTTCTATAATATCTGAATCCCAGTTACGTATCTTTACAGGGGGAGCCTGAGACTGAGGGAGACTGAACCATGAATTCATTTCTACATGACCTTTGACCTGCTTCTGACAGCTAAGGAGATTTGACTTCCTGGCTGGCCTGCTAGAAGCTCAGGGAATGAGACTTCCCAGTATTTACTGTCATTTTCTAAATCACAGTTTCAGACAGAGTATGATGTAGTATACCTCTTTGGTGGGGAAAAGCAATGTTATGGCCTAGAGGGGAAAAAAAAAGCATATGCCCTTATTCTTGTTAGATGCGGAAAAACAAACCATTGGGTGCTGAACAGGAAAATAAATACTGTTATGCACCTAGCTTCATACCAAAAAGATATTACTTTGTTGACCTTGCTTGCCCTTTCAATGCCAACTTCAGGTCTATTTGTTAATGCCAGCTTTGAGTAATTCAAAATGTATATAAAACCATTTTCATGAAACCTACGGTTCATGGAAGACAGAGGAGAGGTTATCCATTTCGTGTGAGGCCTATGATTTCCCTCTTTCCATACTGATTTATATACCTGCAGGGAGGACTCATGGATCAAGAAGGTACACCTTGGTTCAAACTGCCTCTGCTATTCATGACTGTGCAAACTTGGAGAATTCAGCTAACCTCTCTGTGCTTTAATTTCCTTATGCCTAAGATAGAGAATACAAAACCCTATCACAATGGCAATTATACCTCAAGAAAAACCCTCATCACAGACTACTATAATAAGGTGCTACATGTGAAAACATCCAGAACCAGTAAGCATGCAATGAACACCAGCTTCCTTTCTTTTTTTCTCCTTCTACACTCTTAGGCTATTATAACTTACACAATAATTGTGTTACTTAAATTCCCTACTACTTCTTTCAAATATAAAGACCATATTTACTGATACAGGGGAACAAATACATAAAGCTTAAATCATATTGTGTCATATTTTTTTAAAGGGTAGTCCAACAAAATGGGACCAAGATTTCCTTGCCATTCGTAGACAGTTAATTTTAGTCTTTTTTTTTTTAACATCTTTTTCGGAGTATAATTGCTTTACAATGGTGTGTTAGTTTCTGCTATATAACAAAGTGAATCCGCTATGTACATACATATATCCCCATATCCCCTCCCTGTTGCATCTCCCTCCCACCCTCCCTATCCCACCCCTCTAGGTGGTCACAAAGCACCGAGCTGATCTCCCTGTGCTATGCACCTGCTTCCCACTAGCTATCTATTTTACATTTGGTAGTGTATATATGTCCATGCCGCTCTCTCACTTTGTCCCAGCTTACCCTTCCCCCTACCCGTGTCCTCAAGTCCATTCCCTAGTAGGTCTGTGTCTTTATTCCCATCTTGCCCCTAGGTTCTTCAAGACCTTTTTTGTCTGTTTGTTTATATTCCATATATGTGTGTTAGCATATGGTATTTGTTTTTCTCTTTCTGACTCACTTCACTCTGTATGACAGACTCTAGGTCCATCCACCTCACTACAAATAACTCAATTTCGTTTCTTTTTACGGCTGAGTAATATCCCATTGTATATATGTGCCACATCTTGTTTATCCATTCATCTGTCAATGGACACTTAGGTTGCTTCCATGTCCTGCCTATTGTAAACAGTGCTGCAATGAACATTGTGGTACATTACTCTTTTTGAATTATGGTTTTCTCAGGGTATATGCCAAGCAGTGGGATTGCTGGGTCATATGGCAGTTCTATTTTTAGTTTTTTTGGTGGTGTTGCGGTAGGCGGGCCTCTCACTGTTGTGGCCTCTCCTGTTGCGGAGCACAGGCTCCGGACGCGCAGGCTCAGCAGTCATGGCTCACGGGTCCAGCCGCTCCGCGGCATGTGGGATCTTCCCAGACCGGGGCACGAACCCATGTCCCCTGCATCGGCAGGCGGACTCTCAACCACTGCGCCACCAGGGAAGCCCTATTTTTAGTTTTTTAAGGAACTTCCATACAGTTCTCCATAGTGCCTTATCAATTTACATTCCCACCAAGAGTGCAAGAGGGTTCCCTTTTCTCCACACCCTCTCCAGCATTTATTGTTTGTAGATTTTTTGATGATGGCCATTCTGACCAGTGTGAAGTGATACTTCATTGTAGTTTTGATTTGCATTTCTCTAATGATTAGTGATGTTGAGCATCCTTTCATGTGTTTGTTGGCAACCTGTGTATCTTCTTTCAAGAAATGTCTATTTAGGTCTTCTGCCCATTTTGGACTGGGTTGTTTTTTTGATATTGAGCTGCTTGTATATTTTGGAGATTAATCCTTTATCAGTTGCTTCATTTGCAAACATTTTCTTCTATTCTGAGGGTTGTCTTTTCGTCTTCTTTATGGTTTCCTTTGCTGTGCAAAAGCTTTGAAGTTTCATTAGGTGCCATTTGTTTATTTTTGTTTTTATTTCCATTTCTCTAGGAGGTGGGTCAAAACAAATCTTGCTGTCATTTATGTCATAGAGTGTTCTGCCTATGTTTTCCTCTAAGAGTTTGATAGTGTCTGGCCTTACATCTAGGTCTTTAATCCATCTTCAGTTTATTTTTGTGTACAGTGTTAGGAAGCGTTCTAATTTCACTCTTTTACATGTAGCTGTCCAGTTTTCCCAGCACCATTTATTGAAGAGGCTGTCTTTTCTCCACTGTATACTCTTGCCTCCTTTATCAAATATAAGGTGACCATACGAGCATGAGTTTACCTCTGGGCTTTCTATCCTGTTCCATTGATCCAGATTCCTGTTTTTGTGCCAGTACCACACTGTCTTGATTACTGTGCTTTGTAGTATAGTCTGAAGTCAGGGAGTCTGATTCCTCCAGCTCCATTTTTCTTTCTCAAGATTGCGTTGGCTATTCGAGGTCTTTTGTGTTTCCATACAAATTGTGAAATGTTTTGTTCTAGTTCTGTGAAAAATGTCATTGGTAGTTTGATAGGGATTGCACTGAATCTGTAGATTGCTTTGGGTAGTAGAGTCATTTACAAGGTTGATTCTTCCAATCCAAGAACATGGTATCTCTCTCCATCTGTTTGTATCATCTTTAATTTCTTTCATCAGTGACTTATAGTTTTGGGCATACAGGTCTTTTGTCTCCTTAGGTAGGTTTACTCCTAGGTATTTTATTCTTTTTGTTTCAGTGGTAAATGGGAGTATTTCCTTAATTTCTCTTTCAGATTTTTCATCATTGGTGTATAGGAATGCAAGAGATGTCTGTGCACTAATTTTGCATCCTGCAACTTTACCAAATTCACTGATTAGCTCTAGTAGTTTTCCGGTGGCATCTTTAGGATTCTCTATTTATAGTACCATGTCATCTGCAAACAGTGACAGTTTACTTCTTTTCCAATTTGGATTCCTTTTATTTCTTTTTCTTCTCTGATTGCTGTGGCTAAAACTTCCAAAACTATGTTGAATCATCATGGTGAGAGTGGGCAACCTTGTCTTTTTCCTGAACTTAGAGGAAATGGGTTCAGTTTTTCATCATTAGGAATAATTTGGCTGTGGGTTTGTCATCTATAGCCTTTATTATGTTGAGGTAGTTTCCCTCTATGCCTACTTTCTGGAGAGTGTTTTTTATCATACACGGGTGTTGAATTTTGTCAAAAGCTTTTTCTGCATCTATTGAGATGATCATAAGGTTTTTTTCCTTCAATTTGTTAATATGGTGTATCACATTGATTGATTTGCATATACTGAAGAATCCTTGCATTCCTGGGATAAACCCCACTTGATCATGGTGTATGATCCTTTCAATCTGCTGTTGGATTCTGTTTGCTAGTATTTTGTTGAGGATATTTGCATCTATGTTCATCAGTGATGTTGGCCTGTAGTTTTCTTTTTTGTCACATCTTTGTCTGATTTTGGTATCAGGGTGATGATGGACTCATAGAATGAGTTGGGGAGTGTTCCTCCCTCTGCTATATTTTGGAAGAGTTTGAGAAAGATAGGCATTCACTGTTCTCTAAATGTTTGATAGAATTCACCTGTGAAGCCATCTGGTCCTGGGCTTTTGTTTGTTGGAAGATTTTTAATCACAGTTTCAATTTCAGTGCTTGTGATGGGTGAGTTTATATTTTCTATTTCTGCCTGGTTCAGTCTCCAAAGGTTGTGCTTTTCTAAGAATTTGTCCATTTCTTCCAGGTTGTCCATTTTATTGGCATATAGTTGCTTGTAGTAATCTCTCATGATCCTTTGTATTTCTGCAGTGTCAGTTGTTACTTCTCTTTCATTTTTAAATCTGTTGATTTGAGTCTTCTCCCTTTTCTTCTTGATGAGGCTGGCTAGTGGTTTATCAATTTTTTTTGTCTTCTCAAAGAACCAGCTTTTAGTTTTATTGATCTTTGCTATTGTTTCCTTCATTTCTTTTTCATTTATTTCTGATCTGATCTTTATGATTTCTTTCCTTCTGCTAACTTTGGGGTTTTTTTGTTCTTCTTTCTCTAACTGCCTGAGGTAAGATTAGGTTGTTTGAGATTTTTCTTGTTTCTTGAGGTGGGATTGTATTGCCCTAAGCTTCCCTCTTTGAACTGCTTTTGGTGCATCCCATAGGTTTTGGGTCGTGTTTTCACTGTCATTTGTTTCTAGGTATTTTTTTATTTCCTCTTTGATTTCTTCAGTGATCCCTTTGTTATTTAGTAGCATATTGTTTAGCCTCCATGTGTTTGTACTTTTTCGTTTTTTTCCTGTAATTGATATCTAGTCTCATAGCATTGTAGTTGGAAAAGATACTTCATATGATTTCAATTTTCTTAAATTTACCAAGGCTTGATTTGTGTCCCAAGATATGATCTATCCTGGAGAATGTTCCATGAGCACTTGAGAAGAGAGTGTGTTCTGTTGTTTTTGGATAGAATGTCCTATAAATATCAATTAAGTCCATCTTATTTAATGTGTCATTTAAAGCTTGTGTTTTTTTATTTACATTTTTGGATGATCTGTCCATTGGTGAAAGCGGGGTGTTTACGTCCCTTACTATTACTGTGTTACTGTCGATTTCCCCTTTTATGGCTGTTAGCATTTGCCTTATGTATTGAGGTGCTCCTATGTTGGGTGCATAAATATTTACAATTCTTTTATCTTCTTCTTGGATCGATCCCTTGATCATTATGTAGTGTCCTTCTTTGTGTCTTGTAATTGTCACTATTTTAAAGTCTATTTTGTCTGATATGAGAATTACTACTCCAGCTTTCTTTTGATTTCCATTTTCATGGAATATCTTTTTCCATCTCCTCACTTTCAGTCTGTATGTGTCCCTAGGTCTGAAGTGGGTCTCTTGTTTTTGTATACATTCAGCCAGTCTGTGTCTTTTGGTGGGAGCATTTAATCCATTTACATTTAAGGTAATTATCGATATGTATGTTCCTATTACCATTTTCTTAATTGTTTTGGGTTTGTTTTTGTAGGTCTTTTCCTTCTCTTGTGTTTCCTACCTAGAGAAGTTCCTTTAGCATTTGTTGTAGAGCTGGTTTGGTGGAGCTGAATTCTCTTAGTTTTTGCTTGTCTATAAAGCTTTTAATTTCTCCATCAAATCTGAATGAGACCCTTGCTGGGTAGAGTAATCTTGGTTGTAGGTTTTTCCCTTTCATCACTTTAAATATGTCCTGCCACTCCCTTCTGGCTTGCAGAGTTTCTGCTGAAAGATCAGCTGTTAACCTTATGGGAATTCCCTTGTATGTTATTTGTTGCTTTTCTCTTGCTGCTTTTAATATTTTTTCTTTGTATTTAATTTTTGATAGTTTGATTAATATGTGTCTCAGCATGTTTCTCTTTGGGTTTATCCTGTGTGGGACTCTCTGTGCTTCCTGGACTTGATAGACTATTTCGTTTCCCATGTTAGGGAAGTTTTTGACTACAATCTCTTCAAATATTTTCTCAAACCCTTTCCTTTTTCTCTTCTTCTTCTGAGACCCCTATAATTCCAGTGTTGGTGTGTTTAATGTTTTCCCAGAGGTCTCTGAGACTGTCCTCAATTCTTTTCATACTTTATTCTGCTCCCTGGCATTTATTTCCACCATTTTATCTTCCAACTCATCCTTTCTTCTGCCTCAGTGATTCTGCTATTGATTCCTTCACACCTTCCCCAGGGTCCCCCCATCACCACTGGACCCCTAACCATGGGTGGGTCGCTCTGGGTGTACGAACTCCTCGCTTCCCCAAGCCGCCCCTCAAGGGTGCTGTCCTGGAGGTCTGGCCTTTACTTTTGCTCCCCCTTCCCTCCCTCCCACTCCCTCAGGGCCCACGTGGCTGGAGGGGGCCTCAGTGGGCAGAGAATCAGGCCTGGGATCTCAACAGGCTCCCGGGGGCCCAAGTGGGCAGGGGAAACCTGGCCATGCTCTCTTTTGATCCTCTGCCCTCCCAATGGTTCCCTAATTTCCCTCTTCGGGTGTGGGATCCCTTCCCCTCCCCTAGCCGCCCCTCAGGGGCGCCAGTCCCATCCCACCTCCACTTCTCCTCCCCCTCACTGCCCCCATGCCCCACATCCTACCCAGTCACTGGGGGTTCCTCCCATCCCCTTAGGTGTCCATGGTCCCCTACAGGTGCCTGGTAGGTGCCCTAGTTGTCTAGCCTAATTATTGAAAAACTCAACTATTTTGACTTTTTACAGTGTCTGGCAATCCAGAAAACCTTTAGCTCGGATTAGCCGGACTACAGCATGGAGAAGGAACGTATTCAGGCTGAGAGGCCTGTGACAAGCTATAGTTAATAAGTTCTCCATGGTGTCAAAAGTAATAATAGTAACATGCCTTTGTGAGTTAAATTAATTTTGGTTTGTGCACTGGCCTGCATATAAATGTGAATGACATTTCCAAAAATGATAAGGCAAGAGTTGAGAAAGCCAAGTGGTAAAGCAGAATGAGATGTGCTCACTAGAGCAGGGCCGCTCACTGCAGGCATCTGGGGGCGCAGGCAGAGAGATGCAGGGTATTATTACAGCAGAGGTGACGCCGTGAGGGGAGGGGTTGTTTTAGTTCATTCTGCCCTTTACGCAAATTCTGGAAGAGAGATTGTGTCTTTAGAGAAACTAAAGATGTTTGACATCCTGGCTCCCTGTTTGGTAATGAGAGAGCATCTTCCTGCTAATCTCTGATTTCAAGTGTCTTCAAACCACAGATATTTTTTTCCCTCTGCCTGCAAGAGGCAGCTGACTGGTAATAGCTTTTAAATGAATAACCCATCAAGTGGCATTTTAAAGCCCTAATGGTTGTGTTCATTTCAGAGACTTCTTCGGATCCCCACACACATACCCTGCCACTGGCACAGATAAATATGCTGTCTGCAAAGAGTTAAAAGACACATGTTGAACCCAGGAAGAAAAGATCTTAGTATGACCGACGTAGCTGGTGTGGTATCTTATCTTTTTCTGTTTGAGCTCTAATAGTTCAAGGGTTGCAACCAGAAATCAAATTATAAGGAAAATGAAGATTTCCCTGTTAAGTGATTACTATAGATAGGAACTATATAATAGTTTATATTATGTAATTATATAATAGTTTTATATAATATATTATAATAGTTTATATATAAACTTAATAGTTTAAGGAGGAGCTATATAATAGTTTAAGGAAGCTGTGTGTCTCCTCTTACTATAAACTTGACAATTCAGTCTAGGCCTCATCCTAGAGTAATAAGTCTCTACATTTCTTTCATGTATCTGTCAACACATTTTTTTTCCTGTCTGTTCAGGAGTACTATTGATATACCACCCAATTTTTAAACTTGTATATACAAGTTTCTTTATTTCAATAAAATTAAGAGCACTGTATTCTAGGCTATACACATTGTTTGATATCCATAGCCATCCTACACACTCTTGGAAGTATTCTCATTTTATAAAGGAAAAGTAAAGGGAGTCCCCACAGTCATACGCCCATTAAGTTACCAAGTCTGTATCTTAAGTCAGTCTGAGCCTATGCTCCTGTTAACACATAACCATAAAAACCCTTGCCCTGTTTTCCAGCAATCAATTCACTTTATATACTAAAGGCTTCCTATATAAGCAACTATATTCTGTACCTTCTACATTTAACTATCCCAAACGAAAACACATCAGCAAAGGAAATAGCTCCTTGGTGGAAGATTTTTCATTAATCTGATGCCTCAATTCAACAACATATCTACAGATCATTCTATGCTGGGCCCTGGTGATACAGAGATGAATTAGATACAGTTTTTCCACTCAAGGAGTTCATAGGCAACAAGGAAGGGATGATGCTGTCTGGAGGTGAGGAGTTCAGAAGGGGTGATTAGATATGAATGAGGTGGGTTATAAAGGATGATTAGGAATTCAACAGGTCAAGAATAAGGATTTCCAATCAGGGGAAGAAGGGTGAGCATCTGAAACATTCGGAGAGAAATAATGTCTGGCTGTGATGTAATGCATGTGAGAGGAGAATGATGGAGGCAGGGGCTAAGCCACAAAAATAAATAAGGGTAATATTTTAGTGCTTTGAATTTGGAAGTTAACATTTTACTCTGATAGTTGGCAACCAGGAGGGTATTAAAGCTGCCAGTGGCCGTATCAGCTCTATGGCTTAGAAAGCTAATCCTTTGGCAGCATGACGATGAATTGAAGGCTCCTGCTTCCAGAGGCAGAGTTCATGAAATTACGTGGCAGTGAAAGTAAGAACTCAAATTTGAAAAGGTTTTTAAGATAAGATTTATAGAAACTTGTTTTCAATTAGACAGAAGAGTGAGGGCTTGAAAGCCATTGAAAGTGATTCCAACTGTAGCTTGGTTAACTGAGAAGTGAGCAAACAGGGCAATAAATGAAATTACAAAAGATGCATTAATTTTAAGGATAAACATTAAGTTCTATTTTGGACATGTTGGTTAAAACAGAATTCATTAAAAAAAAAAAAACAGAATTCATTTCCATTTTAGATCATATTAACATCCTACTTCTCCCCCATCGCAAACTTGTTTAAGTGCTTTATATATCATATTTTATGTTCTCCTATATAGTACCCTACCCAGCATCAACCGGCATTGCTTAAATTTTCCTGATTCCATCATCTCCTTAACCGTCTAGTATTTTTCTAAATTGCTTATAAATTAAAGCCAGAAGTCATGTCCTTTCTTCAAAGGAAAGAAACCTCCCAAGCAAAAAATGTCCTGATGAACAGAAAGTGAAGAAAACAACCTTCATCCTTGCCATTAAGCTAGTACATTTTCTAGCTTCCTCAGGAACTTCCACTCCTCCCAGTTAGCCGACAAGTATAATAAACCACTACAAGCACCTGCTCCTTCCTGTGCTGATCCAAGCTCAAGGTCACTGAGGGGTGAAGTGGGGGGGACAAAATCCAAGCCACGTTTTACCCAAGGATAGGATTCAGTGGACTTCAACTCAGAGAGACCCACCGTGTGAGGAGACCCTGAGCTACCCTGCAGAAGGAGGACCTCAGGTGGGGCCCAAGTGCAGTGAGATGGGCATCTCCACATAGACATCTTACCAGGTCCCACAGCTGGCTGTCCATGTCCACAGCTCTTCTGTGTGTCCAAGAACAAACTCGTAAGAGGGCTGACTGAGCGAGAACTCTGTATCAGCATTCATATGACATTGTCCTTCTGTTCATTAATACAACAAAAATATGAGTGTCTGTGTGCCAGACACTGTACCCCACACCAGCTGAGTAAGGAACACACAAAGATGGATATAATTGTATTTTGTAAAAACTCAATCTTAATTTTTGATGGATAGAAATGCTAAGAATAAAATAACGAGCATGCAGTGTGCACATAAACCATATTCTAGGCGTCATTCTAAGCACCTGATGTATCTCCTCTCACTTGATCCTCACAGCCACCAGTTGAGATCAGTACTATCACTATCCCCATTTTATCCAGGAGGAAACTGAGGCTTAGGGAGATGAAACAACCTACCCTAAGTCACCTAGCTAGGAAGTGACAAACCAGGGTTTCAAATCTAGGTCTGTCTGACTTTAGACTCCAGCTCTAAACCTCTGCTACCTGTAGCCCAACAGGTACTTCAGCCACAGATCCATCCCTACACCGTATCCATTGACCTCTGGCCACGTGAGAACAGAGAATACAGCACTTATCACGTGTTTAGAGAATGTGGCTTGCTTTTATATTTTTCTAAGTCACTGCTTGCAATAATCCCTCTCTTGCATTTATTTATCCTGCTTTTTGCAGAAAGCTTATCCTTCTACCCACTTTTTCCTTATTTGACCTCACCAAATCCCTGTGAGGAAAGAAGAATATAATTGATTACCCCTTCTGATTCAAGATGATGTAATACATCTCCTTTTAGTCGATACATTTAACTCAGGCAACCTCAGGAACGGAAAGGAGAATCGGGGAGCCTGTGTTTGGGACGTGCTTCTGCTCCTCTGAGAAACCTTTCATCTCAATAGTCTGCAGGTATACATGGAAGACCTTGAGACGGTCATTCAGAAACTGTAGCCTCCTGACTCCTGTGCGCTCAGGAAGACATGAAAGCAATTGCAAATGGCTTAACAGAGGGCGCAATATTAGAGATGAAGAATCTGGCTATGAACACTTCCACCAGGGAAATGCTGCCATGTGACATTTTTTTCCAGTTCAGCACCTTGTGCTAATAGTATCTTACAGGCTTAGTGTTAGATACTATTGAACAATGATTACCCAATATAAAAAAAATTAAAATTTCACGAGATTTGCCACATAGAAGAAAAAGCATGGACTTTGATGCTTAACAAACCTCTGTTCTGGGTTCTAATAACCATGTTACGTTAACAAAGTTACTCCACAGGGCTGAGCCTCAGTTTGTCCATTTATGAAGTAGAGACAATGATAACCTGTACTTCATGGCTGTGAAGATATGGAATAAATTATATGAAGTATCCAACACATAGAAGCTGATCTGTAAAAGGCAGCCCGATTTTTTTTTTTTTTTTTTTTTTTTGCGGTACGTGGGCCTCTCCCCGCCGTGGCCTCTCCCGTTGCGGAGCACAGGTTCCGGACGCGCAGGCCCAGCGGCCATGGCTCACTGGCCCAGCCGCTCCGCGGCACGTGGGACCGTGGGCACGAACCCGCGTCCCCTGCATCGGCAGGCGGGCCCAACCACTGCGCCACCAGGGAAGCCCGGAAGCCCGATATTAACAATGACTAACATTTATTGAGCACTTCCTGTGTGCCAGCTTCTGTATGCACAGCACGTGTATATTAACTCTTTAATCCTCACAACAGTCCTTTAGTTTATTATCATTCCCATTCTACTGATAAGGATACAGAGTCCCACAAAGGTTAAGAATGTCCCCAGATCACAGCTAAGTAAGTGACAGGTCAAGATTTGGACTCGGCAGCCTTACTACAGTATTAACTGTGGTACTAACTGTCTCTAAAAATCAGTTTTCAGAACCTCATACCTTTTAGGAATAAAAGCTTAACCTCCAGTCCATTTTCCTTTCTTGATGTACCTTATTTGGAACCATAGGAAACTCTTTCTCAATGACCCCATGAAAAATTGTCTCTGGTTACCTCTGTAAGCTGTTCAGTTTTACCCTCACACACAAACGAGTATTCTTAATTTATACTAGAAACAACGTCTTTCAGAAAGATTTCCCACCTGACCCTGTACCATTGTCACCTACAAGGGACATCATTGGCTCACTTCTCTGCCTTTAATTCACTCTGGATAAGTTTGAAAGTAACCCTTTATAGTACAATACGTTCTTTACATTTTTTGTGTTTTTTCCCATAAGCTTAAACCTATAAGACTCCTCTATCTTCAAAAAGTAGTCATATGTATCTATGATTCATTATCTTCAGACAAATCTTTTCAAATATTTCAAGGACTCTGACTGCCTAAAGGCTTTTTTCAGATAACAGTTTTTTGGGTTTTGTTTGTTGGTTTTTTTTTTTGCGGTATGGGCCTCTCACTGTTGTGGCCTCTCCCGTTGTGGAGCACAGGCTCCGGACACGCAGGCCCAGTGGCCATTGCTCATGGGCCAAGCCGCTCCGTGGCGTGTGGGATCTTCTCAGACCGGGGCACAAACCCGTGTCCCCTGCATCGGCAGGCGGACTCTCAACCACTGCGCCACCAGGGAAGCCCTACATAACAATTTTATACATATTCTTTTTAGCTTCAAATTCAAAATGATGTCCCTTAGATTTCACATATTCTTTCTCCGAGTCAAAAGATTTTGGGGGGGTCATCTGAAGTATATATGGTGATTTTTTTTAAATTTATGTCATTTTTATTTATTTGCCAAAAATATGCATGAAAGCAATGGAAATAAGGATTACCTCAGGCTCTTAATTTGTCCCTTTGCAGAATTTATTGAACAATAATGGTTACTACTTTTCTAAGAAAGAGTTCATGGAAATCTGCAAACTACTTTAAGGTACAGTGTTGGCAAACATGCTTTTATGGGATTTCAAATGTGAAAAAGTTCTCTTTTTAAATTTTTATACTGGGACATCCCTTGTGGCACAGTGGTTAAGAATCTGCCTGCCAATGCAGGGGACATGGGTTCGAGTCCTGATCTGGGAAGATCCCACATGCCGTGGGGCACCTAAGCCTGCGTGCCACAACTACTGAAGCCTGCACGCCTACAGCCCGTGCTCCGCAACAAGAGAAGCCACCACAATGAGAAGCCCACGCACCACAACGAAGAGTAGCCCCCTCTCTCAGCAGCTAGAGAAAGCCTGCACGCAGCAACAAAGACCCAATGCAGCCAAAAATAAATAAATAAATTTATAAATAAATTTTTTAAAATTTTATATTGATCTCCATTAACAGGATATCACATAATAAAATCCGAGATGAAAACCGTAGATAAAAACTAAATCCTAATAAAATGATAAAAAAATCACCTGATGAAATTGGCCAGAAATTTATGGGTCCGTTTTCTCAGTCACATTTTCTAGAAGCTAAGTTTCCTTCATTAAAAGTATGATGTTCAAAGTTGAAAACCAGAATGCCATTACAAATAAAAGAGGAAAATTATGACAGTTTAAAATGCCTTGAGTTACAGTTGCATAACACACATTCTTAAAAATTCTTTTAGTCTGTGATGTCCTTTACATAACAATAAAAACAAAACCCTGACATCTCAGCAGGTCACTCCAGCTGTCAGTCTGAATACATGCAAAATGAAGCAAATAAGATATACCTATGTGCTTTCTTTGTCTGAAGACATAGCTTCCAAGCAAATTCACATCACACCCATTTGCAGATAAACTATTTTTGCACTGTGTGATGTAGTGACATCCCCATTTCCATGCAAGGGACCATTGAATTCCCTAATGATCTGATTTTCTTAACGATGAGCACCAGTGAACTTTCCCCTAGGCAAACCAGATGGAAATGAAATTGTTTCTGCAAAATGAACAATTTGTGAAATGTTGGCAAATTGAATTCCAAATATACTTAGAGATGATCTTGGCTTCCTCTGTAAGTCTGCCACAACACGCAGTGCATTTAAGGCCTACATGAGAAATACACTAATTATCTGCATAACCTTTAAGGAAAAATAAATGAGAACAGAAGATCACCACTGGAGAGAGAAAAGCCAAACTCTGATAAAGTAGTAATGTGTAGATGGGATCGTTTCACTAAGAAACTGAGATTAATGTAGATGTTGTTAGAGGTGTTCACTTATCACCTTTGAGATTGGTGATCTATTTTGTGAAGGGGGTAACTCAAGCTAAGCAAATTTCTTCACATTGTTTCAAGTCAGTTACATAGCGAAGATGAAGATATAAATTCAAATGCCTAATCTATATGCATATAATTTGCAACTCCATATATTTTCATCTTTATCTGAAAGCTGAATTAACTCGGCTGTTCATGAGAAAGATTTTGTTTCCATTATCCACAATCTGATTATATTACTATTTTCACAGTGACACTGAAACTATCAAGTAGATGCAACATACTTGTGGTACAGAAGATGGACTGTACTTTTCTCTTTATCTCAATAATCCTTACAGGTCTCCTCGTATTCCATCTATGGAGGGTTGCAACGCCCCTGGAAATGGCCATAGTCATAATTGGGATTTGTACCTATTCAGAAATTCAAATATTCCACCTCAGCTGTTATATCATCAAGTAATGAGGATTCTTTTGCATCTTTACAAGAGCCAGCTACTCAATGTCTAATAAATAATGAAGTAGTGGAAACTATTTAAAAATGGTTATTCTACTGATATTAACCTAGTAAGAAAATGATATTAATACATCTCATGTACAGGTTTAGTATTTCAAAGCTCTTTTCTTTGATTTCATTTTATTCTTACCAGTTCTTTACTAGAAAATGTAGTTGAATTATTATATATAAATCTAGTTAGAGTTTCTCTCCAACCAAACTAGCCAAATTCCCAGTGTTACTCGCGTATCACTTTTAAAACCTATTCCCAAACAGTAACTGTTTTCTCTTTGGGTCTTTTATGTTTTTGTCCTGTCTGGTTTTTCCACTAATGATATTTATACATTGTCCTTGGCATGTCTACTCTCTCAGAAAGCTTGATCCCCAAGATTCCATGTCCATATTCTCTTTGCCTTTAATAAGAAACCCAAATGATATCTTAACTCTAAAGAAACTTTATTGTCAGCTATGTGCTCGACAGTTTTTTGTTTTTTGTTTTTACATCACTAGTGCATATAGCATAGCTTTTCATTTCTTCCCCATCAGAGTCTTGGCCAACTGATTCCAAATTTTTCTTACAATAGCACAAAAACTAAAAATTGGCATTTCCTCTGTCCTATCCCTTTTCTGCAGTAAGACACAATGGCTCTTGACCTGTAACTTTATATCAACTTTTAGCCATATGGCAGACACTTTGTTAGGCAAAAGTGATGAAAATATAAGCCTTGTTTAATGAAAGAGGCAAATAGGGAACAGGCATCTTGTGTATAATATTATAAGCTATACTGAGAGTTTAAAAAGGTGTCATTGAAACAAAAATAGGGAAGAAAAGCCATTCATGAGAATGGCCAGGGGATGACTCAGTAGAGATGACAGCTGAGAATTAAGAGGAATCCAGTAGTAAAACAAAGGGAGGGAGGTTATACCAGTTAAAGGAAGCAGATGTCCAAAGATATGAAAGCGCAAAAGAACATCGTGCAATCAACAACATGCAATAGTTCTTGTTCTGTTGCCTGCAATCCAAAATGAATTTGCTTTCATGTAGTAACATTTCTGTTGTATAAGTGTGCATCTCCTTTGCTATTTCTTTATATAATACTTTTATCATTTTCCTTTGTATGTCCATGGGCTTCATCCTCTGCTCTGGTGTCATCTTCATAGGTTGTCCTTTGTATTTTCAAAAATCTGTTCAAGTGAGACCACCCTTTCCAAGAGTCTGTCAAAAGGGCAGTTGTGTTTAACCTGAATCCTCCTACTTCTGCTCTCTTAGTTCTTCTTGCTCATATAGATTATGAGAACCAGAACAGTCAAAAAGCTGGTCTTCTTCTTCCCCTGCTACACATTCACACATCTAACCCATAATCCATCCCTTTCCAAAAATCCATCCCCCACTCCCGTGGCATTCTTCCCCTACTGATGGGTATCAAGAACCCCCAGACCAATCCCTTCAGGAATGTTCAGTTTCCCCTTCATTGTCAAGTACTTGCACTTTATTGGAAGATAAACAAACTGGCTTTTCCCCTGACTCCTTACTCTGTTTTTCAAGTTTCTTTTCTCTCCTCTATTCCTTTCTCTATTTTTTCTCCACTGCCTTGCCTCTCCAACCTCAATTTATTGGCTTTTTTCCCCCCCCATCTTCTCTTTTTTCAAGGCTCCCATTTGCTATGGGCAGCCCCCTTGGCAAGCTGAAGCCGGAAGTGGAAAAGCTGGACTTGGCCCCTATGACCTCCCTCACCTTGCTTAAGTGGCTTTTCTCCCCTTGCCAGCTTCTGTGTGACTAGCCTAGTGCATAGCGTGCTCTTTTTGTTGCCTTCTTTTTGGTTCTCTTCTCCATGATTGTAAGCTCCTCTTGGCTCACAGGTGGGTCTTATGTAACCCTCACGGAAAGAAAGAGCAGGCACGATTCATCTATTTTAATGGTGCAGGAAGAACTTGCTTGCAGTGCCCCCCTGAGGTGGTTGGTGGCAGAACTCAAGTCTACGGAGCATTTACCTTCCCTTTCACCCAGACCTCCCTGAGAAGAAGGAAAACCTTCCTGGGGCAATGGTGTCTCCTACTTGTGTGGTATTACCATTCCTTCTGGATTTCTTGGTCACCACCCCAGAACTAAAAAGGGAAAGTGTTCTTTGGATAAAACAGCAACTTGGCTTCTGAGTTCTCTCTGTCAAGACCCTATTCCCCCATGGTACCTTTCACGTTAGTTAGGATGCACCAGTAAACGTAGCTATGGAGTGACAGAGGTCAGGATACTAAGTCTTTGCAGTTGTTGAGTATGATTAGTAAACATTTAATGCTGCTCTACCAGAAAGACTATGTATAAATCATTCAAATGCTTATCTCTGCCAGTAAAAATGACACATCTCAGAGTTGAAAGTGCCAAACTATGCCTTCCAAGGATTACCTGGCATTGTTTTTCATGACTGCTCCAGCACCAATGGCCCATCTTCTGGCATATTATTTATTTACAATGGCTTCCTTTATAATTGCCTAGGTCAAATTTGCATTTTTATGTAGAAATAGGTTGCTCATATTTCAAAATTACTTAGTAGCCACACTTCCGGTTTAAAAGAAGATAACGCTGGTTCCCATAATCCAAATTTAACTATTTGGAAGAGGCCCCAAAAGTCACATGAAGACAAGAAAATAGAATATTTAAAATTGGGTCTGACCTAGAAAATCAAGGACATGTAGTTAACAGAGAGAGAATGTTAAAGGGACAAAGCAACTTGGTCTCTTTAGATACTTTCCACAAACGTTCTGCATTATTTCCCTTCGCTTCACATGTCCTCATACAACTGGGTCATTCACCTGCATTCCTACTTAGGTTCTCTGACTAACTAAGGCAGCATCCCTAGCTATGGAGACATACTCACCATCTTTGGTGTTTTTGCCCGTCTCCACTCACTTAGATAAATCTTCCATAACCCAAAGAACTGTCATCTAAAATTTAATACCATGATGGATTGCCATGTCATCCTCTAGGGGGCAAAACAGTGTTTCATATTATTTTAAAGGGCTCCTAGAGATCTAAAGCTTTAGGGGAAGGGAATGGATGGTGGAATTTCAGGCCCCAAAGCACACTACAGAATGAAGAATCTTTTGACAAGGACATTGCCAGGACTCACTTTCCATTCTACATTCTGGTCGCATTCCCCTATCCGCCACTCGAAATTCTCATTTGAAATTAACTACAACAAATTCCTCTACTTTCTCTATACTGGTCCTTCCAAATATATATTTCTAAAATGGCACTAATCATTTTATGTTGAACTTTTGTTTTTATGCTTGTCCCCCTCAACACAGAATAAGTTTCTTAAGGTCAAGGACAAGTTTTCATCATCCATTCTTCCTAGTACCTTGCACCATGACTGACATATTGAAAACACAAAATAAGCATTTGGCAAACTGAATTAATGAAGTATAAGCATTGCTCGTTTTCTACTAACCACAGAAAGTGAAATGGATCACTAATCATACTTTTGAAAACACTGTTTAGAATTCATTCATTTATTTCTATTAATTATGTAAGGCTAGGCTACAGTAAGAAGTTGGCCCAAACATGTAATGGTTCAGCAAAAGAAATTTATTTCTTGCTCACTCCGTAGTACAAAGTGGTTCCACACTGGCAGGTAGGGTTCTTTTACTGTGCCATTTGGGGATCCTGGCAAATTGAACCTCTGCCATCTACAGCACGTGGCTTCGAAGGTCACAGAGGTCACTGTCACAGTCATAGGAGAGATGAAAGATCATACAAAGTAGTTACGGGGGATTGAGTCTAGAAGGGCACACTTCACTTCTAGCCAATGTTCACGGTCCATTGGCTAGAATCCAATCACAAGACCTCATCCAACTGCAAGGAGGGCTAAGAAATGTAGTCTAGCTATGTGTCCGGGAAGAAGAGAATGGATTTTGACGAACAACTAGCAGTCTCTGTCAGAGTTGAGCACTCAAATATGTATGCATTCTTTGTCTCAATGAATATGTGCTAATCATGTCCTATATGCCAGAACTATGCATACAGATTAAAAGGGTACTGTATAAGGATGGTCAAGTTCACGTAAGTGAGATGCAAGCCAATAATCACACAAATCAATATCCGATTGCTGTATATCATTACAATTACTGGGCATGAGTATAGTGATGGTAACTACAGTCAGAACTTCTAAAGAAGAGTATAAGGAACCACTAAAGAATATTTAAGAAAGGCTTTATTTAGTCTGGGAGTCAGGTAAGGCTTCTCTAAATAAATGTTGAGGTAAGGTCTGAAAGAGGAGTGAAGTTTACATAAAAGGGAGAATAACGAAAGGACAGAATGTGTCAAGCAAAAGGAACTGTTCATATGGTGGTGCTAAGAGTACAGTTAGCATGACTTATTTCACGATATGAAGAAGGCCGATATGAAGAGGCTGAGGAGTAAGCAGGAACAAGACCTTGAAGAATATTTTAACTGGTGGTAAAGTTGTGGATCTTTATCCCAAGAGAGACAGAAGACCTACTTGAGGATCTTAAGTAGATTTGTTATTTAAGAGGCCGACTCTACCCACTATATTCCAGGAGTAAATTGGAGGAGGACAATTTAGAGACTATTAGGATATCCCAGGTGACAGATGATTGGATTAGGGGGTAAACACTCTAATATTGAAATATTAGAGATTTATTGGAAAAAAGATGGAAACAAGTGAACCCACTTGAGAGATTTCTAATAGGTAAAATCAGATCTCTAAAGAAGTCAATGGTCAGTGATAATGCCCAGTTTTCTGGCTTTAGCAACTGTTTGGAGGCGGTTACCAATACTGAAATAGAGTGAACCAGGCTTGTGAGAAATGTAATGCAATTCAGTTTTTGGCATTTGAGTCTAAGATCTTTATTTAACGTACTAATGTGGAAATGACAAGTAAGCAGTGGATATATAAGTCTGGAGTCCAGATAAAAGATCTGAACTGAGGAAACAATCTTGGGAATCACTTCCGGATTGTAACTAAAGCCATAGACTGGGACAATATCAGTTTAAGAAGAAAAGAAATGGGCTTGGACTAGAATCAGTGGCCAGAGAGCAGATAAATCAAGAAAGCCCCCAGAATTACAGAATCCAGGGAAGAGAGAGAAGTCAACACATCCTGCTGAGAGTTCAGGTTAATGAAACCTGAAAAATATTTATGACTTATCAAGATGGATGTCATTTGAAAACTTGGCAGAAACCATTTCAATTCAATAAAGTAATGGAGAAATCAGTAGAACATGAACAAATAGGGACAGTGATTGTAGACAATTCATTCAAGAAGTTTGGCTTCTCTAGATAGTGCCTATTTCGACCACCCTCTTCCCTATATATGGCACTATGTATGGGGAAGAAGGTGGTTGAAATAGGATTTTTGTTATAATAGCAAGTGCTCACATAGTACGTTTTATGTGCCAAGCACTCTTCTAATTACTTTACTTTGCCTTGTATTTTACCATGTTTATTTTGTTCCTTGGTTTTGTATGCTTTATTGTGTCCTAGTATCTAGGACAGTGGTGGCCCATAGGAGAAGCCCAATAAATGTTTGATGAACAAATAGTTAATGCCCGTGTCTCAGTCCAGTACTCTCTCCATCACTCTGTACTGCACTGTATTTTTATAGGCATTTTGATTTTCTATTTTCATCATTTTTAGAGCACTTCAGAATATCCACTTTTCTGTTGTTAATTCTTATTTCTAATAGGACTACAAGTGTATCTCTTCATCAAAGTAGAAGTTAAAGATATAGTGAAAAAATTTTGAAGATATAAATCATAAATAGAAATCTGTCCTTAATTAAATTACATACATTTTATACTTATAGAAGAGTAACTTGTTTAAGCGCTTAGAGACTTTGCCCGTGCATCCCTGTGCCTGGAACATTCTTGCCCTGTCCTTCAAGGGGTTCACATTGACTCTTCCTGTGGAATCTTCCCATCTCAGCTCAGGTATTTTCTCTTCAAGCACACTTACATGTCACCAACCCCCCATATATACTAGCTCTAGCTGAAAGGGGAAAGCTGGAAGACTTGTCCTAAAGCTACATTTGCATGGCAAGCACATTTGTTTTACAAAGGATGTTTATTTGGGGTGGCTGGAAAAATTTATCCTTGATTATTGGGGGTATAAATCTCCAAATAAAGTCTTCCTTCCTTAATTCTATCACTAGACCCTGGCAAGTTTCAACCTTCTCCTCTTTGCCCCCAGAGTATTTGTGCCACCTGTTGAGTGCAGTTAACACATGATATTGTTGTTCTGTTTAGATTTGTCTTTCTACTACATTCTGAACTTGTTTAAAGTCATCGTATTCCTCTAGGTGTCTACGGAGCCTAGACTAGACCTTGGAAGAGTTTATGATGGAACTTAATCATTGCTTAATAAGAAATGAATAGTTGAATGCATATGAAGTTAATCAATTACATGGTAACCTCACAAAAATAAGTATTAAAAGAAATAACATAGTCTCATTCACCTGAACCATTCACTGTCCATTTGCACGCTAGGCCAGATTCAGTCTTTTTAGCCTGGGTACAGCCACAGCAACATTTCACACTGTGACCATCTGGACCATTAGATGTAAATACCGATTTGCAGATACTTCAGGGGTAGGAGAGTAGTTATGGGAATAAAAAGAATTTGAAAGATACTACCACACAAAGGATATGTTTAAAGCCACCCTATCTGTTATTAAAATTAAAAACCTGACATTGACCTTTCCTATAAATGAATAATATCTTTGTATTTTTACAAGTGGAGAATACGCAAATAGTCTAGATTTTCATTTTGAGAGATTGGACTGCCATTTGTCACCTCTAAATAGATGCCCAACCTCAGAAAAAAACCTTCTATTCAGAGAGAGTATCTCCAGTTTAGCACATAGAAAAATCTAAAGATTAACATAAATAGAATATGTCCTTTTAAAATGTCACAGCATTAAGTCAATTCAGGTACCTTTTTCAAACTCATTCAAAAGTATAGCATTTCCAACAAGTGTGTGAACTTAGCCCCATTTGCAAAGATCATTAAAGTGAACACCTCTCTTTACACATAAAATGATGGATGGTGCTATAAAAACCAGCATATATTCATTTTAATCAAGCTTTTTATTTACCCAATGGAGATGACCTCTGTTCTAGTATCTATAATGCTTTTCAAAAAGGAAAGGTATTACTGTAGTTGTCTATATTAAATCATTAATTCATGTCTACTCTATTCAGTGGATGCTTTTAAAAAAATATCAGAATTATCAAGCTGCTCAGAACAAAGGTGCTTTCTGATTGTCAGCTCCATATTCTAAAAGAGCAGGTTAATTTCTCTGAATCTCACAGTTGGAACTTTCTAACACTAACTGGCAGTTTCCACCTAGTGATCAAGGCAATTGACGAAAATAAATTATACATAAAGCTGAGATTTCTAATAGTAGTAAGGTCCCTTCATGAGCTAATCATACCAGCAAAAGCACTCATCTGTCGGCTGCAACCCCATAGGGTCTTGAAATTATCATATAAAAACCGCACTTCCAGGAATGTTTTCGTTTCCAGTTTCATGAAAGGACTAACTGAGCCATGTCCACAGAACTAGGAACAAAGAAAGACCTCTGAATATATTCGTTAGTTGACTTGTTGATTAACTAGAAACACTGTTGATATATCGAGTACTAGTGTCCATGCTGTTTACAAAACAAGACTGGTGAGGCTCTCTTTTCAATGCAATCAACCGTCATTTCTAAGCCCCTATCATGTGCCTTATTAGGTAGTATCAAGTACAATCCCTCTTCTGGAGATTAGGGTGAGGGGAACTCACAAATATGAATGGGGGAAATATCTCTGGGCACCATACTACTGGCTATAAAGCAATTAATTACTAGTAGAAATCCTTGTGCACTGTGGAGATACTTAAAGATATGGAACTTGGACTAGGGCTTAATGGCTAGGGGTAATTTAATTAGGCATAATAAGGAACTACAGACAGACATTGTAGATGAATTTCCTGACTAAGCAAAAATCTGGTGATGGGAAGGAAGATAGCTCAGAGACGTAGTCATTGCTGTGGTGACCCCTCCACACACACACAGTCTTGCACCATCTTCATGATGAAGGCATTTATTCCACTGGCCAAGAGTGTTGATGGCTGACACTCGTAACAACTGAGTTGCTCCTTCTTAGAATCTCCCTCACAGCTGAGGAGGCCCTGGTCCAAGATGTGGGGAAAGGCCACATCCAAAGACCGGTGGATTCAGGAGCATAAAACTCATCTCTTCAGAATTTAGAACATCTCTGAAGAGCTATTTTAGCTCCAGAACTTCCCATAGGATCGACTGAGGCCTTTGGTGTGACTGCATCATAGCCCAACTTCTCCACCTGAGCCATCCTGCTTTCTGCACTCTCCCACAGGTGTTGATTCAAAGGACACATCCCAATCTCCCATTTGCAAATCAGTTTGCTTCCATAGAGAACCCAACCTGTGGATACTGAGGACATTGACTATAATTGATAGTAGGGAATCTGCATTTATTCCATCAATAGGCATATATGGCTCTGCTCTGTGCCAGCCATCTCTTGTGGATCTCATACTCTGGTGGGGAAAACCTCAACAAAATAGAACTTCAAGCAATATGTGCTAGGATGGAAAAAAAAGCAGGGCACGGGGGTAGGTAGTGTGACTGTTTAGGAGTGGATGGAACCTCTTCAGATAGCATGGCCATATAAAAGGTCTCTAAAGAGGTGACATGTAAAGCAGAAAGCTGAGCAAACTAATAGAACAATCCATGATAGTATCTGGGGGAAGAATATTGCAGGCAGAAGGAAGAGCATAGGCAGAGTCTGAGGTCGAAGTGTACCTAACGGGTTTGGAGGAGAGGAAGTAAGATCGGGAGTATAATGGCAGGAGATGGAGGGGTGAGACCCCCATCTATAAGGCCTTTAAGTGTAAGGAATACAGATTATTCTAAGTGAAATGGGAATACATTGAAGGGCTTTGAGTAGGATTGTCTCATGACCAGATTTCCACTTTAAAAGGATCAGTCTGCCTTCTATGTGAGGAAGAGTCTAGAAAGGAGCAAGAGTTGAAACAGAGTGGCTATCAGGAGGCTATTAGAGAAGTCTAGGTCAGGAATTATGTGATGATTTAGACTTAAGGTTACCAATAGCCATGGTTTGCCTGGGATCGAAGTCTCCCAGTATACAGGACTTGTGAGGCTTAAACCAGTAGAGTCTTGAGCAAATGAGGGTGGTTGGTCACCCTTCTTGGACTGGAATGATGGCCCTATAAATGGGGAGATACGGTCAAATTCAAAATATATTCTGAAGATTGAGTAGGTAGTGAAGTTGAAGAAAAAGATTTGGATAGTTAGGGCAAAGTATAGAGCTTCTTGAAAGCCAGGAAGATGGGTTTGGACCGTTGAAAGATTAGCTTGGCATTAGTATGTGGTCTACATTGGACTTTGGTGAGACTATGACTTAAAGAAATCTTTGCTCAGACTATTTCAAAAGAGATGACAGAAGTATTTAGGGCATAGTCTCACAGCGTGGAAATGGAGGTGAAGGGGATAGAGGTAGTGGTGGAGGCCATGGTGTAAGGTGATGATAGTAACGGCAGAAAATGGTAGAGATGCAGGTCATATTGGAAGTGGAGGTGGTGAGGGTAGAGGTCATGCTGATGATGGTGGTAGAAAAAAGTGAAAGAAAAAATACAGTTGAAGATACATTACCCAAAAAAAGAAATGTCAAGACTTGTAGGCTGAATGACTAGAGGAAAACAAAAGGTAAGGTGGCCACTGGAAACAGATGAGTTAGCGACCCTGACAGGTAAGAGTGTTGAAAAGGCAAACAGTTGAGGGGAGGGTTTGCTGATGAACATCCATTTACTAAGACAGTCTAAAAGTGAAAGGAGAATATCCTAGTGGGCTGTCAGTTAGGAATATTAGTTTCTACGATTCCAGATGACAGTCTGACACTAAAGAACACTCAGGGGCTTCCCTGGTGGCGCAGTGGTTGAGAGTCCGCCTGCCGTTGCAGGGGACACGGGTTCGTGCCCCAGTCCGGGAAGATCCCACACGACGCGGAGCAGCTGGGCCCGTGAGCCATGGCCACTGAGCCTGTGCGTCCGGAGCCTGTGCTCCGCTACGGGAGAGGCCACAACAGTGAGAGGCCCGCGTACCGCAAAAAAAAAAAAAAAAAAAGGAAACTCGGGATCAAGTCAAAAGCCTTTGAGCATTAGCTCCATGCTGACACATCAGGTAACCTTATGTAAACCGAGTTTAAAAATTTTAAAGCACTGAAAAGCAACTTCAGTTGATTAACATAAAAATACATGCTTACTTTGGCATACCAATTATGATGATTTTATGAGCAAATGAAATCTTACATGTTCAAGTTCCTAAGTTAATGAATTAAATGGAGATCTGTAAAAGGTGCTAAGATAAGTACTTTTCTCTATTTCCCTTTCTCCCAAAATATCCACTTTGAAATCCGGTCACTCATTCTTCCTCCATCCCATAGCTTTAAAATTAGAGGTAACTTGACATATTTCTTCTACTTGAGGTATGGTTTTTCAAACTGCAACTGCTTTCTTCTGAAACTAAATATGTAAAATCTTAAAGATTCCCTAGATATCCTAAGATTGAAGAATCAAAGTATACTAGAAGTTATGACAACTCTTTGTTTAGAACACCTGAGATGCCTATAAAGTGTGGAATTAGATTCTGGGCCGCGAAGAACGGTGTCATTTAAGAGAGAACAGGTGATTAGGATGCTTAGAATGGCCTGGTTCTCCAGCAGTTCCCCAGGAAGGTTACTGTGGCAGATAGACTCCTGCAAAAAGAACCCTTCTGATGAGCATTTCTGAACAGCAGTTTTGTTCATTTACCTTGCTCTTGTCTCCTAAGGTTCAGATGAATTTGTCCGTCCTTTGTATTAATTTCTGTGCTATCGAGGCCCGTTCTGTATTTTCAGAGACTATGAAATGTAATCTAGTCCTCTAGACTCTCCTGATGTGTACATTAATTCCTAGGGGTGAGTAGGCACATTACAAGTAACTATTATCTACACTAGTGGAAGAGAGGTATGACCTAGATAATTCAAAATGGGGGAATTAGCTCCAATTTCTATATATTTACTTTTTGAAAATATGTGGAAAGTGATCATTCAGGGAAGGACCTTGTCTTCAAGGAGTTTTTAGTCATGTGGGGAAATTAAGACATGCACAGTAAGACCAGAAAAAGTCCCCTTAGTAACTAAGAGATATGTGGGTAAGGTGCTATGGGAACTCAAGAAATGAAAGAACCATGGCTATACACACATGTGGTGATATTTTCAAAAGCATTGCATAAGCAGAAAGTACCATTTCTCTCTTCCTCTCTCTCTCTCTCTCTCTCTCTCTCTCTCTCTCTCACGTGCACGCACACGCACACACACACAGACATTGAATATATTACTTCTCACCTATCGATAAATTATAGAACAGGTAGATACCCTTTCCTTTTTGAAAGATGGATTTAATGAGTACCCCCCAAAAAAGGAATTGCATTTTCTTAATTTGTTGGATTACATCTAGGCAGTTAATTTAGCCAATTTAACATACGTCAAGATACAGAGAAGGCCCAAAACAGCCATATTAGGAGTACAACAGGAGAAGACCTGAGGATATGGCCTTCTGTACCTCACTCCTATGTTAGAAATCTATCTGCAAAAGTCTGGCACAACCATTACCTTCTTCGGAATTACTATTGGAGGGGGGATGGGCAGGGAAAAGATGCAAAGAAATAAACCCTGATTTGCCATACATATACTTAATCCCATATGTCAGTGAGCAGTCTAGCACCTCCAGCATCTGAGAATACAACAAACTGCACACCCTTGCCCCCTCTCTCATGCATTAATATGAATGCAAAAATCTTCATGTTCAATTACCAAAGTTCTTAGTTATCCTAAAGAGTAAAACACTTAAGGTGGGAGAACCCATAGGCCTCTTTTCTGAAAAAGGTAAAAGTTCTATATAGCGTCAACATTTTAAACTCTTCAGTTATTCAGAGATGCTCAAATATAGGATTGGTGAATGTTCTTGAAACTAAAATATGATACCAGTGAAATAACGTGAGGGTATATGAGAAACTTTGTGTTACTGTGTATTTCACTTTTTTGACCCACCGCTTAGATTTTTATAAATTTTAGGATAAGGAAAAAGAAAGACCTCACTTGAAATGAGTAAAACTAAAAGTGCAAAAACTTATATACGTTTTTGCCTTTTTGCCTTTCTGCTATTAGGAATTTACAATTTCTCATCAATAAATAGAATTTAAATGGAACACGAAAGCCAAGTCTTTTTCCCCCAAAAGTCTAAGTATTACACATAATCCTATTTGAAATGTCAAAAGACAAAAAAAGTAGGTAGGTTGAGCCTACCAAAAAAGTGTTAGGCTCTTTTCAAAGCTATTTAATCAAGTTATGAATTTTTGCCAAGAGTTTTGCAGTACTATTCAGAAAACAGTCTCTAAAAAAGTCATCTTGGTCCCATCTCCTGAACCATTGAATTATGGATATATTTTGATGAATGTTAAAGTATAGATGAGCTACTTAAAAACTGAAATGAGTTACAGTCACTCTTGATGATACCTTAGTGAATGAAAGACCACTGGGTAAATGCCAGTGAATGTTAAGAGTTTTCAAATTCTAATTGTCATAATCCCCCTCCCTGAGGAGTTTACAGTGTTTATGTACAAACCACATTCACCTTTATTTGAAAAATTACATATACTTTCTTTTTGGTTTTCATAGCAAGAGAAATTGGGTGATATCTGCTTCTCCCTTCGCTACGTACCTACTGCTGGCAAACTGACTGTTGTCATTCTTGAGGCAAAGAACCTGAAGAAGATGGATGTAGGTGGCTTGTCCGGTGAGTCTGATGTTTACTGTGTTTTTTGATGCTGTTTCATCGTGGATACCAAATGCACAGCACACGTGCCACGATGCCCCACTCCTTAATTGGTCACAGTTCTCTTTCCCATGGAACCTGGAAGCAGTTTCAGAATTCATCCCAACACAGAGACCCAGGAAGCCACTCTCAGTTTATTAGAATTAGCAAAGAAGATGAGACCTATTTTCCCACTTCACAGCCCAGGTATCAATTGGCAATCCTATAGCTCTGAAAGCTGAAAAACTGCTTCTCTTTTGAAAGGCAACACCTATGACCAATTATAATTTTGTTCCGTTTTCTGGTTTTGTTTTTTGGTCAAAATTCATTTATGATATGAAAAATACTGTTTTATCTGAGACTCATTAGGTTAATACTTAATTTATATAATAAAAGACAAATATTAGGTAAGTATATAGCCTAAGATAGTTTTTAGCAATACTGTTTTGTGTGAACATGCAGCATTTCAAATATATGTGAACAATAAAATCTGAGGGTGAATCCTCATGGGAATGCATTTATTCTCTACAGCTTGTGTTGGGGATGGGGAAATTTGGGGATTTAAAGTTCTATAAAGCCCAATTTTAGTTTTTAAAAAAAGTGAGTAAAGTGTATTCTTTTCTTTTTTTTAAGTGAGTATATTCTTTTTTTTTTAACGCCTTTATTGGAGTATAATTGCTTCACATTGGTGTGTTAGTTTTTGCTGTATAACAAAGTGAATCAGCTATACATATACATACGTCCCCACATCTCCTCCCTCTTGCGTCTCCCTCCCACCCTCCCTATCCCACCCCTCTAGGTGGTCACAAAGCACCGAGCTGATCTCCCTGTGCCATGTGGCTGCTTCCCACTAGCTATCTATTTTACATTTGGTAGTGCCTATATGTCCATGCCACTCACTTCGTCCCAGCTTCCCCTTCCCCCTCCCCATGTCCTCAAGTCCATTATACTTGCTCAAAAGCAAAGTCAAATGAAGGACTTGTCATTTCCACAGCAGAACACAATTGTTTTTATTTTCTTCTCTGTGTGATTAAATCAGTTATATTCTTGATCTTCTAGTAACTAATTAAAGTGTGAGGAATTTTCTTGATATGGCACAGGGTCAAAAATAGACTATAGCTGTCATTGTTCGTGGCTATGGAATTAGATCCAACATTACTGGTTATTCAGTGCTTCCTCTAATAAAAATATTGCAAACTTCAAAAGGTCACCCTCATGCAGCATGGTGATTTTATATTATAAAGTATAACAGCTGAAATATGCTAAAGCTAAGGTTCCACTTACTGAACCACTAATTTGTCAACCAAATTCTCCTGGTGCCTACATTTACTTCTCTTTATAAATATATTGCCTGGGGAATCTGCACGACTTCTTTCATGTCACTAAGACCCCATTTAAAAACTTGCTGCTTTCATTGCCTAATGGCATTAACAGAGCAAGTTTAAAGCAATAAGCAGTTTCTTTCAAAAATGTAGAGTATTTACTGTGCCTAAGATGCAAAATACATGCATACACCTATGTATGTATCTATACACATCCACCTTTTCCTGGCTCTGTCCAGTAAAAAGGCCTAGAAACAAAGACTGACCTAGTAGCCACGACCATCCCAGAACCAGAAATGGTGTGAAAATACAATTTCTCACTAGAAGAAGCTGGAGCTTATTGGAGAAATGGTAGATTCCAGGTGTGGCAAAGGAAGGTATACAAGACAAGCCTAGAACATCTCATCATACCAGAAAACAAGGAAACTATCAAAGACTAAGGGAGTCATGTCAACAGGCTTAAGAGTCACCTTGAAGAGGCTTCCACTGGCCAAAGATGTGATCATTTGAACATCAGTAATGATAATAAATGCAATGTATTTAAACCTAAAACAAAAGAGTATTTAATGTGCAGAGAAATTTTTAGGCACGAGAACAGTTTACCCCCAGAATTCTACTTAGTATCTTGAAGTCTGACTTCAGACGCCTTTGACCTTTCCGCTTCCTTTGGTTCGATAGCCATCTATCATCATGTAGTTCTCTGCATCCTCTCTCCCACACTTCTTTCCAGACTCCTATGCCAGCCACCTCCTCATCACCTCTATCCAGTGCTCTCCTGGTCTTCCTCCCCATTCACCTTAACACCCTTCATCAGAGTTCCAGAACCAACTCTACCATGAAGCCAGTAACTTCAGGGTCCCTTATTTGTTCTGTCTCCTCCCAAAGTCCTAGAAAGGAGTCCCCATGGTCACAGATAGATATTTCACCCACAATTTGTTAATCACAGTTTGTGCCTCTTGACACTCTCACGCCTCTTCCATCATCCATCTCTCTTGTTGTTCAGCAGCATCAGAGATGCTACAGGCATTTGTGAGGTTTAGCTATGAGAAGTTGGGTCTAGCAGGACATTATTTCTGTGGCTTGCAGTCATAACCATGTGTAGTTGGGTAACTGCTAGGTATCCCAGTGAAGGAAGGGCTCCTGACATGACTACTACTACCCACTGGGCTAACTCAACACTGTGACATGGAAGGGGCAAGGCCAGAGGTCATATCTAATTCAGTCTTCGTAACTCTATAAAAGAGAAAAAAATATATTCTTTTTTCAAATGCCAAACTACATTTGCTGAAAATAGCTAGTTAACTGGAACCAAAGTGGGCTGTTTTGCCAGGGTTTACAATTATAGTAGCTTCACGACCCACGCAACCCAGTTCCACCCCTAAATTTGAAGTACCTGGAATGATTTGGTTGAACAGTTAAATATTAAATTAAGGATATTTAGCCTTGAAATATCCTTAAAGAGTCCTAATCATATGGGCTTCCTGCTGCCTGTAAAATTAAGTCATAATCACTCAGGTCTACATAATATAGATACTTCCAGACTACACCCCACCATATTTCTATATTTGAACCAAGTTGACCAGCACACTGGTCCCCAGAACAGGCGATGGGATTTGCTGCCTCCACTGTTTGCTTAAGTTGTTTCCCTCACCTGGAATCTCTTCCATCCACCAAGGTCTAGCTAAACCCTATCCATTCTTCAGGCCCAGCTGAAGTCTTATTTCCTCCATCCATTGAACAACTATGTATTGTGTCCCTACTTTATGTTAGGCATTGTTCTGAAACCAGGTTTACATCAGTGGACAAAACAGCCAAAGGACCCTGCCCTCATACAGATTACATTGTAATGTGTGGAAACAGACAGGAAGCCAATAAATAAGAAGAGCACGTTGTACACCAAGAGGTGATAAGTGCTATGAAGAAAGCAAAGCAGGAAAGTAGAATAAGGAATGTTGGGGAGAAGCTTTAAATGGGGTGGTTGGAGAAAGACCCGTGAGTAGGTAACCTTTTGGCAACAACCTGGAAGAGGTGAAGAAGTGAGCCATAGGGGTGCCTGGGACAGACAGCATTATACGTGGAGGGATTCCATGAAGGCTTTTTTGATCCATCCTAAAGGAACAAATCTTTTCCTTTTTTAAATGCCAGGAGTTTGTTTACACCCTTCAAACATCACGCTTCTCTCACTAGACTGTGCTCTATATTTACATATCCCCCCATGCCCACACTGACTGGTAGCACTGAGCTGAACTGCTGAATCAATAATCAGTTATTTACAGAGGAGCTGTGGCCTGAAAAAACAAGTCTTGCGTTTCAAATTTGTTTATCCTACTTACCATTAAAATAACTTTAAGCACTCGGATGGTCTATCTCAAAGTACGTTGACCTATGTCCAAGGAGACCAAAATTATATAATGAGGTCCTTCCAGGTAATTTGAATGCCAAACTACATTTGCTGGAAATGGCTAGTAAATTGGAACCAAAATGGCTTTTTTGCCAGTGTTTAAATCCCAGTCTCCCACTGTTAGCAGTTTGACATTGGACAAGTTATCTAGCTTTCTAAGCCTCAGTTGCATTATCTGTAAAGTGGAAATAATTAGAGAATCTTATTTATAAGGTTATTGTGAGAAATAAATGAAAGCTCACTAAAGTGCTTACTATTATTGTAATTATTTCTATTAGTAACCTTATCAAATCTTGGGCTAAATATGCAAAATGTGAAAGCAACCGATGGATAGTTTAACCAATTCCTTGATTTAGTGGGAAAAAAGTTTGATGGGATTGGCTGGTTAATTCAGACAAAGAAATATCAGTAGACACCTGTATTCTAAGTCCCAATATCAAATTAAGACAATATGTGGGATTAAACAAAAAATGTTGAAGAAGAAATAGGAACTTTTTTAAAAATAATTTCTTGCTACTCCTCAACACAGTTTCTTTCTTTTCTACTGTATGAATTCAAAAAGCATGGCTCCAAGATTTTGCCTCTATCATATACCCAATATAACAAGCCATGCAAATCCCAACTCTTACTTTACAGTGACAAATTTGATTGGACCATTCACATGTCTACAGTAGACAGACACTTGAGCTGTGTTGCTTCCTGTTCTAGCGCTCAAGTATTTGAGCACCAGCGAGGGTTTCTGAATCTAGCTATTTGTATTGAAATCTTGAGTCCTGCAGGCTGCAAGGCTGTTCGTCAGGTGCGAGTATGTGCGGTGGGAAATGAGCAGCTTTTGTGTCTTGTACTTGGAAAAAACTCAAGCCTTTGGCCTAGTAACCACAACTTAATATACATCTGCACTTTTGGAGTAAATCTCCCTTCAAATAAATGTTTTCGTAAAAATTGAGGTAGAGTAATGAAGAGTGCCTTAGTCCATTCAGGCTGCTATAACAGAACACCATAACATGGGTGTCTCATAAACAGAAATATCTCACAGTTCTGGAGGCTGAGACATCTAGGATTAAGGTGCCAACAGGTTCTGTGTCTGATGAGAACCTCCTTCCTGGTTCACAGATGGATATTTTCTCTGTGTCCTCACGTGGTAGAAGGAGCAAGGGAGCTCTTTGGGGTCTCTTTTATAAGGTCACTAATCTCTTTCATGAGGGCTCGACCCTCAAGAGCTAATCACCTCCCAAAGGTCCCACCTCCAAATACCATCGCATTGAGGACCCTGTTTCAACGTATGATTTTTAAGGGGACATTAACATTCAGTCTATAGAAAAGAGGTCTAAGAAATTGAAAGCATCAGAAAAGTTGAGAATTCCTAAAGGTGTGAGGTTCTATATATGTCTTGCATTTTTTAGCTGTATAATTTTTATATTTGAATTTCTACCCGTGTAGACTCACAAGTCAGAAATAACTAGATACCCGGCTCCTAATTTCTTGTCCCTGGATATGTTACAGTTACTCTTCTCAGGTTTTTTTTTTGGTCATCCCAGAAATTTGAGACATCTGAGTACAGCTTTAAAGAGGAATGTCAAGACTCTAAATTCAGTTTGGGCTTTATATATCACAAGTTAAACAAAATTCTGAAAGTTTTCCAACAAGTACATAACTGTTCCAAGAAGGAAAGACAAAACTTCTGAACCAAAAAAACACGGAAGTGATAGTAAGCTTTTAAGTTTCTGTATTAGGGAGAAGTTCTAATTTTCAACTTTAATCTGAAAATTGTTTTCAAGTGTTAAGAAGTCATTAGCACATACTTATAAAACACTCTACTAATTTAGAAAACCTTTTCTAACTTGGTTTTCTCATGTGGTCCTCAAGATAGACCTGTAAGGTAGTTTCTGAAGGTGATATTATCAGAAAATTGAAGCTTAGAGACACTAGACAACGTACGTAAATCATCTTGCTCCACGTCTGTCACATACGTGGCATTCAATACAGGCCATTGCTCTTGTCGTTACTGACATTCAAAGTCACCTAATGTGTAGATTGTAGAGCTGGGACTGAAGTCCAGGGCCTACAATTCCGCAACATAGAACATCTCAAAGACTGTTCCATTTCCCTCTTTCCCTGAAGCTAGGACAGAATTCTTTTGAAATTTTTCTAAATGTTTATACTGCTAGGAACCATGGCAAGTAAATCAAGGTAAAAATCTGCAGCCCTGCCCCCTTGATATGGTTTGTGTTCACCTATATTGTGAAGAGAACATCAAAAGTATGCCAATCATTGGCAGCGAGAGAATGCTGGGAAAACATAGGAAGGACTGAAATGATATGCCCCTAATTCCAGCAGTCTGCTGAAGGTCTAGGACCTGGAGAGGTAACTACAAGGTAGGATCAGGTCAGAGACATCCTGAGGGCTGGTTGGAGAGAGCGTGGTGGAAACTGTTCTCTCTTTTTTGATTTACTTTATTTATTTATTGAAGTATAGTTGATTTACAATGTGTTCATTTCTGCTGTACAGGAAAGTGATTCCATTGTACATATATATATATATATATATATATATATATATATATACATTCTTTTTTGTATTCTTTTCCATATGGTTTATCTCAGGACATTGAATATAGTTCCCTGTGCTGTACAGTAGGACCTTATTGTTTATCCATTCTATATGTAATAGTCTGCTAACCCCGAACTCCCACTCTGTCCCTCCCCCCACCCACCCTCCCCCTTAGCAACCACAAGTCTGTTCTCTATGTCTGTGAGTCTGTTTCTGTTCTATAGATAGGTCCATTTGTACCATATTTTAGATTCCACATATAAGTGATATCATATGGTATTTGTCTTTCTGTCTTAGTTCACTCGGTATGACAATCTCTAGGTCCATCCATGTTGCTGCAAACGGCATTATTTCACTCTTTTGTATGGCTGAGTAGTATTCCATCCCATATATGTACCACACCTTCTTTATCCATTCATCTGTCAGCGGACATTTAGGTTTTTCCATGTCTTGCCTATTGTGAATAGAAACTGTTCTCTCTTACCATCTTTTCTCCCTTTCACTTTCCACACCAAGTCCTACCTCCAGTCTTCTTCCTGGCCGTCCCCAGACCTGTCTCATCACTATGGGATTTATACTGTGAAAAGCAAAGAGCAGGAGTAGAGAGGTCCCCCAAAGCATCTAAGTTCCAAAGGACAGGGCGATGGATTTCACAAGCGGCACCAACTACTTGAGGGAGAGGATGGCAGAGGAAGAAAGGAGGCACACGGTGGTAAAGAAGTCACCACTGCTTTACAGCAAACTGCCAGTGTGTGGACAAGCCCGACACCCAGCCGGCCCCGCCCCCCACACACACACACACTGCTTTCCTTTCTTCAAGATGTAATTTTTTTTTAATTTGTCAAGGGTTTGTCTTGTCATTTCTACTGTCCCAGAAATAGAATTTGGAAAAGAGAGCCAATTTAAATTTTGGAAGTTATCTAGGAAAGGGCAACTCACCCAACCCTGGGGAATCACTAGATTCCACACATAGAAACCATGAATGAGCACAGACCTATCGTTCTTTCAAGCACTAGTCAGCAAGATGTGATGTTCTACCTACGTCAGAATCATCCCAGGTACATGTTAAAATTTAAGATTTCACGGACCACCTCAGACCAAACCATAACTGAATATCTATAGGTGGGAACCTGGAAATTGCATTTTAAATATTCCCCCATATTATGCTTATGCATCTTAATAGGAAACTATACTTTATAGGGAATGTATAGAGTTAGAGGAAGCTAGGGTGGAAATCATATTGCAATATATGTGTTTGAAATCAACACATTGAACACCTTAAACTTACAATGTTTGTCAATTTATGTCACAATTCTTTTTTAAAAAAAGAAAGAAAACTGTGTTTTAGAGGCTTAAATTCTACATCATAATTTTTTAGCTGAGGTCCAGGTCAGCCCAACTCCAAGTTATAATTTTTATCAGTGATATAGAATACATCCTTTGCTTCGTCCACTGGAATTTCCTTAAGAAGTCCTTTTTTTTTTTTTTTAAATCAGCTCAGTATCCTCTTCCCTGAAAAATACCTTGCCCACATATCTAAATTACTGTCTTTTCTTCTTCGGTTTTTTCCAACCAGAAACAAAAGCAATAGGCAGTTCCTTTATACATTCATGATCACCACTCTTAACTGTCCTTCCATTGGTGTTGAAAGCATGACAAAGAAAACCACTCCAAATTCAACTGATTTGGACTAAAAGACACTAGTCTGGGAGCTGGGCCAACAAATCAAGTGGCAAAAACTTATCTGAGCCAATTAGATAAGGATATGCAAATTAATTGGCCATGATATCAGGGTCAAGCAATAACATGCAAATAAACTGGCATCTTATTGAGCTAACGAGATAGGAATAAGCATAATAAGTTGGCCATGATGTCAGATGGCTTCATCCTAATTTTAGGCTTGAATGTTATAATATAAAATTCTGTGACACTTCGAAAGGCTTAATTACAATATTGATAAAATAGTCTGAATCCCTAAGATGTGAACAAGTTGATCTGAAAAAGAAATGACAAATCCTTAAACTGGATCGTCCTGCAATGTGAGATCCAGCCACAATTACCACAGAATAGAGAGAGATGCTACACCCGAAGGACCAAGTGGTTTGGATGAAATGAGAAGAGGAGATGTGGGATGTGGGCTAGATTTGATATCAGAAAAAATGAATGATTGGCTGAAACACATTCGTTCAGAACAGCACAAAAACTCCTAAATAAGTCCTTTAGCCGGCAGGTACATATCAAATCATACAACAAACATTTGAATACCCACTCAGCGCCAGGCACTATGCCAGTCCTTGGCTAAACAAGTAAAAATAACAGCAGACACTCACGTAGCACGATGTGAGCCAGACATCCTCCTAAATGCTTTACATATGCTAAGTGATTTAACCCACACTTACAACCCTATGAGGTAGATACTATTTTTAATAGAGAGGTAAGTAACTTTCCCAAGGTCACAGAATCAGTATTTGGCAGATTTAGAATGTCAAGCCAAGCAGTCTTCCGACTCCATGAATAAAACTCGACTCCTCAGGCATTATCCTTCCTCACCAGGTTCAATCTGGATGACAGATGGCTAACTACCTGTTATAGTTTGAGAGATGGCCAAAAATTCTACCTGATTCCAAAATTCCTTCATGCCCAAACTAAAATTAGATCATGGAAGCCACTAATATAAATTCACTGGTTGATTGTTCAATTAGGTTTTGGTTACTTAGATGGCAAAGACAGGATCAATGAGTTCATAAGATCAGAGATCAAATACTAATAGATTTCCAGTCTGAAAGGACCACGTCAGTTTCAGTGTACAGACTGGTATGTTATTTTAGTGACTGATTCTTTATGCACAAAAGAGGACAAAATACAAAACAGTGTAGTTTCAGCTGTATCAGTGGTAGAGACGCAGGGATGTTGCTAGAACAATATTGAAGAAAGCCCAAGTCTAAAGGATTTGAGTGCCTATTAGGCGGCAGAGGAAGACTAAAGAAAAATTTTACCTACTACTCAATATCAAGGGCTGATTCTGGATGACAGTATGTATGATATGATTGGGATGGGCGGGAGATATGATTTAATAGTACAAGAGCTTACTGCCCCTATAAAGGGCTATGGGACTCTGTGGGCCGATATTACATATTTAAATAATAAGACTGAAGAAACGTGAATTGCAACAACTACCAGGAAAATAGAGCTCATCTGGACAATGTTGATGAGATCCACATATGGAGAAGTGGAAATAGTTCCAAAGAAATCTGAATTTTTACTAGTCACCTTGAAACTCCAATTCTGAAGGTAACATCCATGTTTCCAGCCACTGAAATTCCAAGCTCAGTGAATAAATCCAAAAGAAAAAGAAAAAAAACAAACCTTGCTAGGCTGAGTAATCCAAAGTGTGATAGATGAGCTTCAGTGTAGTCAAGCTTAGAAGTAATATATTGAAAGGAAAAAAAAAAAAAGTTAAGAGTATAAAATAATAGGGTCTATTATAAGCCAAGAAAAGTCACATAGAGCCATCTACTGAAGACATTTATCAAGTGTGCCACTACAACCAAAGAGGCTTGGTGTTGGATTTTATAAACACAACAGGGAAACAATGCCCTGCCTTTGTCCCAAACTGAAGCTCATTCACGTGTGGAGAGCCTGTGGTTACAGTCCGACCTTAGGAAAGAGAGTGGGGTTAAAGGCCCAGCTGCCAGAAAGGCGGCTAGAACAGGGATGAAGAGGCTGTGTGTGAGAACAGGCTAAGAAAATTGCGACTTTGTAGTCTGGAAAAGGAAAGCTAAGCAGAGATATGATTAGAGTCTGAAAATCATGAAAGGTAGAGCCAGAGTAAGACCAACCTGTTTATCACATCCCACAATGCTAAAAGTAGGAAGTGACTTTGATGCTTGAAAGAGAATAGATAAAAGGGAGGGCCATCGAGAATCATCTCAAAGGCACCTTTCTGCTCAAATTCTTCATCAAATTTTCTCTGCTACTTTACAGTTCAGTAGTAAAACTTGTTCTAGGAGATGGAGTGGGTTAAGATCAATGTATGGGTCTGTTTTGAGTTATAGGCTTGAAAGGGGACATCTCTAAACCTTTATTGTATGTTGTCTTGGAGGACCCCATGTGCCTTTCCGTGAGTAACCAGAAACAGACCCCACAGCTGCAAAGTTCACTAGCTATTCAACCCAGAATGGCTATATTTGCATCCTTGAGTTTCCATTCTATCCTCTGCTCTCCATTCAGTACATAAGAAAGGAATAGGGAAGGCCAGATTTAATAGGTAATTGCACTGGCAGGATTAAAGCCCCCCAATACTTCTGTTTTTAAAACTGTATTTGGTGGGCTTTAAGAGATTTTATTATCTATATTATATGTATTTGATAATGTTTTAAAATAAAACTATTAAAAATATATGACATTTGTGTCAACATTATAAATTAACTATACTTAAATTTTCAGAAGTTAGAAAAGTATTGCAAATATCTTTGCCATTTTTCACTTCCTTTTATGACACTGCCAGTTTCCCATTCAGCCTGGAACAGTTAGGTAACAAAAAGGGGAAATACTATTGAGTCTGAAACACCACAACAATGCTCAGAGAAATAGAAACATCAAAAACAATCTTTTCTTTAAAAAATTACATACTTTATTATAGTCACCTCTACTTTCACAAGGATATATTGTTTGTATTTGGTCCCTTAATCCCTTATTCCTGATTTGTTATAAATTTAATCATTCTTTTTCCTTCCTTTTTATAGCCTTGCCACTTGCTTGTACCAAGAGCTACCTTGAGAGCAGAGATGGTGTCTACATATGTTTGCCTTCTCAGAGGCCCTGGAACTTATGTGAGGGGAACATACTTCAGCTTCCCTGCCTAAACAACCAGTTACAGATTTTAAGATTCTGCCAATCTAACTGGTTATTTCGCTTTCACCTTCCAACTGATCTGACTTAATTTCTTCCATTTAATGAAATCCTTTTGGCATCATAGAGTAGTAATAGTATAACAGAAACGGCAACTAAGAAATAAGATCAGAAACATAACATGTAGTTATTGAAATTGATTTCAGCTGTCATTTTCAGATTTCTTTTTTCCTTTATTCCCCCACTTCCTTGATAGTTTAAAAAAAAAAAAAGTGAAACAGATCATCTCCAGGAAATAAAGGAAAAGAGTAACCCAGAAATGCACACGTTACTACAGTTATTCCTCAATGAGGGTCATAAAGACATTTTCCAGTGAAGAAGTAAAGACAAAAACGGTCCCCTAGTGACATCTTTAGCCCAGCATGAACAGATAAGGCAATGACTCAGCATCTTACTTGTTCATTGCTTTATAGACTAACTCCTTATAAAAGTCAAGAGACCAGAGCAGCTGGTTGCCTTTTTCAATATCTAATGGCCTAACTTTTGCTACATATCATTCTCAGGGCTCCCAGGAAAACTAGGAGGTTTCCTATAACTTTTTTCTTCTACCAAAAAAAAAAAAAAAAAAGGTTTTAAGTGTTTACTTAGGAAATTAACTTTGTAACTTGAAAATATGAGATAAGCACATTATTTGATCTCCTTGGGAAAGCTCAAACTGCTTTTGCTCAAAACTAAAGCAACATGGTGACTGACTTAACTTCTAGACTTCAAACTACTGATTTCAGCTAATAATATGAGTGTGATTAACTGTCCCATGTGAACCAAAAACAGGTGAATGCATTTAGTGACAGCACACTTGCAGAGCTCATACGCGCACCTATGGAACTGTGAGATGTCTCAGTTATCTACAGTTGTTACAGCTGCCATTTGTTCATAGTATTATGGACTTTCATATCCTAATTAAGGAAGCAAATGCTTTCACACATAGCACTGTTAAACTCTTTCCCTCCATTTTTAGTTTTCAAATTATAGAGAAGCTCAATAAAATTAAAATAATCTATAACCCCACCACTGATTTCAAATGGAGGGTAAAAAATTAAGCCCCCAAACTACTCCCTCTAATCCCTTTCCATTCAGAGATAATTCAGTGTCTCAAGGAAACAATTTGAAACTTCACATCAAGATTTTTTTGATTTATATAAATTATATGTGCATATATAATATATGCATTTTATAAAAATGAGATCATAAAACATATTACGCTAATATTTTTTCACCTAGCAATATATAATAGAGATTCTTCTAGGACAGTATGTATAGACGTGCCATTATTTCTACTAGTTGTATGACATCTTTGTTTGGGTGCACCATAATATATTTAGTAATTCCCTTATAAATATAACTGTGAGGGCTTCCCTGGTGGCGCAGTGGTTGGGAGTCCGCCTGCCGATGCAGGGGACACGGGTTCGTGCCCCGATCCGGGAGGATCCCACATGCTGCGGAGCGGCTAGGCCTGTGAGCCATGGCCACTGAGCCTGCGCATCCGGAGCCTGTGCTCCGCAACGGGAGAGGCCACAAGAGTGAGAGGCCCGCGTACCAAAAAAAAAAAAAAAAAAGACAACCTTTACTGATTGCAAAGAATACAAAAAAAAAAAAAAAAAATCAGGTCATTAGTGTGTACATTTTCAGATTTTCATCAGCTATATTTGCAGGCGTTTGAATCCTTTAACACACTCAGTCCAGCAGCATTGTTTTGATAGCAAGTTGGAGATATCTGTGACAGTCACTATAGTCAAAGTAAAAATATATACTTTTACAAAGTCAAAACCAATATTTTTAAGACAATTTCTCGAGTTCTAGATTTTACAAAACTACTTAAACACGTGAAAGCTACTTATACTGAAAGTTGCCAATTCTAGGTGTAGAAAATACTCCTGAGTTTTATAGTATCTCCTTTACATGCAGTGAAAACATTATAAATGAAAGCAGCCTAAAGAGCTGTATTATATTATAGGGAAGCTTCAGTTTACTATAATTAGATACCTATTTTAATCTTAACCGGAAGGCGTGCTCATGTTTTATATAAGAATTTCACTGAAAAATTTTTAAGAAGAGTTTTGTGGCAGAGATTTTAAAAGAGGCAGTGAATGCTTATGAATTATGCAAGTCTGAACTTTCATTTTAATAACTCCATTAAAATATAAAAACCTTAAAAGCCTCCCAATAGGAATTTAACTTTATAGAAAGGCTTTATGTGTGCCCTGACCTTGCCAAAAGACACGCCTTAGGCATGATTTAACAGTTACTACAGGGCAAAGCCTAATAATAAAGACCCATCTGAAAAAACCAGCATTTGTCCTTGCCTCCTTGGCCTCCAGTGGAGTTGCAACTCAGCCGTAAACAGACCCTCTCCTGAGAGACAGCAGGATGCAGTGGGAAAGGAACAGTAGCCAGCATTGGAAAACCTGGATCTGAAGCCTTTTAACCTTTCTGATCCTGTCTGCTTGTTTATACAGTTGGGGTATTAATAACAGCAAGGTTGTCACGTAAGCAAATGAACTAATGTCAGGTGGAAACTCTGAGTTGACAGCACCATGTTAAGTGTTGGTTATTTTTAAGCCAAAGACAGTTCTTGGTTGACTATTTTTCTCACCATCTCCTGGTTCCTAGAAAATATAGTCCTATATGGCTCATACTGTGTATGTTTAAAGAATGCACCCCCATTATTTGGATGGCAGTCACCTGCTTGGACTCACCTACTCTAGGAGAACATCCCAAGGCTAACAAATCCTGCTCCCCTCATCCATTCATTCTTGGCCACAAGACCTTGTATATTTTACAAGAAATAAGACCAGTAGTGTATTTCTCAAGGATATATTTCTACCATTTTCAACTTTAAGTTATATGAATTTTCTAAGATACCAGAGTTCTCTCCCAAGTGGTTCTTTATGATCACAGGCCCAAGACTGGGCTAATAAATAGGAACAAAGAATAGAACCTCTCTCACCCTAATTACCAAGTCCATGCCTGGAAGCTGGATAAACTCTCTCTAAAATGAAAACACCGTAAGATGGAACCTGGTGTTGCTTTGTTAATTTGACTAGAAGGGGCAGGGCCTGGTCCCAGAGCAACTCTGGGGGAAGATATGTGAAAAACTGTTGTGCCCTAGAGCAGAGATGAACCCTCTATGTCACTTTGATTTGTTATTCAACTAATTGCTAATTTTGCCTACATCAGTAATGTTGAACTGTGTGTCTCTCTCAAACTAGCCAGCCTGACCCCAGTTTAAACCAATTGCTTAGGAAGCATTTTCTGTGAAGCTAAGAACCTGAAGACTATCTGTATTCCAGGGATAAATGTCAGAGCTTCACAGGATTCTAAGGCAGATATAAACACGAGATTAGGAGGTATATTCCAGCTTGATCCTCACATTTAAAAAACTCTTCAAACCTATTGCGATCAAGGCTGCTTTTATTTTTTAAAATCAAGATATATCTTTAGTATTCCTGGAGTAATATTCCCAAGAGAAGTATTACGTAAGTTTAGCCCAAAGCTAAAGATGCTATCCTCAAACCAAATTAGATATACAGATTTTCATGTGTAAATAGATACATCTTTTAAATTAACATACCCACATAATTATAGCATATAGATTTTGATCCTTATAACTGCCACTTGAAATTTTTTTTAATGTAAACTATTCTAGCCATCTTTAATGCTGTAAGAGGACCTAGTTTTTAAAGCTACTAGAACTTAACATTTGCTTGCAAGCAAGATACAGGAATGGGATTTTTTTTTTTCATCTTGGGTGGGCTGATGAGCACAACGATTTTTATTTCTCTTTGACTGCTGCTGGTGTGGATGGGTCTTGCCATTGCCTCCCTAGCTTTTCCATTTGATCTGATAGGTAAAAACAGCAGTGAAATCTTACCAACTGAAATTATTCATTTCAAAGATGAGACTCTGGCAACAGAGCTTCTATACACTGAGAAGTCTGGAATATTGCATTCGTTTCTGGAAACACACTTAAGAGGAGAGACATTAACTCTCTGAAGCAAATCCAGAGGGAAATCAGGGTCATGCAGAGGGTAGATCCAGTCTCACCGGAAGAACTGTTCAAGGAATTGGAGATGCTAAAGCTACAAAAGAACAGACTTAGAGAGGACATGATGGTAACTGCCTGCAAATACGTGGGGAAAGAATTGAACTTACTCTTCACTCTAAAGATCTGAACTGCAGATCCATACTTGGTTCTTTCCATTTCAGTACCTAAGCAAAGGCTAGAGGCGAGCTTAGCAGACGCACTGGGTTAAAAATTGTGCTCTACTCACCGCTGTAGGTTAGGGGGTCAACCTGTTAAGTGCCTCCGATCTCCTAAGACGGTCTCATTTTAGGTGAGAACTAAAGCTCTAAAGGATCCTGCTCAGCCTGAAGCTAGTATTAGCACGTGGAAGAGCGTGTCTATTAAAGACAGATTTATCCCCACCAAGTAGGGATAAAAACTGAGGATGAAAGACTATTGCCGATAACGATGACGACAACGACAATACTGTAAGTCTTGTTTCACCTTAATCCCATGAAGTCAAGATTATCCCCATATGCAAATGAGGAAGCGAAGCCTTGGAAAAATTAAGAGACTTGCTCAAGGTCACAGAGTGAATGAATGGCAGGTCCCAGCTCCTCGCTCCAGCTGGGTCTGTTACCTAAGCCTGTCTGATTACCCACTACATTCCACTGTCTAGACGATGCACACTGTAATTTCAATTGGCCATAATCCCCAAACCGTAGAAACCTCAACCGTAGAAGATAATAAATGCTTTTGAGCTGCAAAATGATAGTGGACTCACAATTAAGACCCTCTATAGATTACCGTGACAAGGTAACGATATCCAACTGTGCCTGCAAATTCCAACACATGCAAATGCCTGCGACCTCATAGGTAAACAGCAAATGCCCTAATGAGTAAAAACTGCTCTTTTTTCCGTGTGCTTATTTCTGCTGGAAAATAATGTCCAGAACGAACTTATGTTCTTTCCAACAACTAAAAAGAAAAGAGAGAGGGAAGGGGGCGAGGGGCGAGGAGATTAGCGTTTACAAGTTTACATAATACAAAAAAAGAGCAGCCATGAAATAGTGAGCTGTGGCTTCCCAGTGGGAAGATAATCACATGCAACCAGTGAGTTCCTGGGCAATTTTAATTTCCTTTAATCATTTCCAAAGTCGTGCCTCAAGAGGTGTAAGCTAAAAAGCTTCCTAACATCTTGCCTTTCTTTTTTCTTCCTCCTTTTTTCAGTTTGGCACAAAGTAGCAAGAAAAACAAAACAAAAGAACCTAGAAGCAATTTAAGTATTTGCTTCCCCGGGAAAATTCCTCCGTTATTTTAGTCCCATCATCATTCATCTCTACCTTTGTACTGTCCACGTATTTCACTGGATCACAGGCTTGTCTTTCTTTGATCGTGTCCTATAAATGCCTTTCCTCGTTCATGAGACTGAGTTCTTTAATCGTCAGGGTTGCCAGGCACCCTATTTATTCCTTTTTCTGTGTTTCCACGGCACACTGGAGTTATCCCTTCCCGTGATTTATCACATGCTGTAGGTGTCTGTGGCTCCTTCTGAGTTCCTTTTGCCAGAGACCTGACTTAATTCATTTTTGCATGGCCATCATCTAGCACTGCCTAAAGTAGGGCCCCATAAGGGTTGAAATAAAATGAAAATACAAATATTTCATTTTATCCCCCCATGTTGGGCTTAAAGTATGAACTGAATTGAAATGAATCCAATCAAAAGTTAAGTGGAACTGAATTAAATACATTATGTCACAATAAAATTATCCAGATTACACTTACACTTATAGAGAAATTGATTAGCACAGCCCAACTATGACGTTGTGATTCTAATGAATGATACTCCTAGCATTACCTATTATGTTACCATAGAAAGGGCAATACCTTTAGGCATAATATTATAATTATTTCTTTCAACTGAGGCCATAATGGCAGACACAGTCTAAATCACTGTGTATTTAAAGAGTGGCTAGGAAATGTAGAACAAACCTCTGGAAGGTTGACAGTCTGTCTGAAAAAGCAAATGATGTATAAAGTAACATGAACTAACATTACACTATTGATGATACAGGAGGATTCCTCAAAACAAGTAGATTTTAAATTTCCTTTTCCAGGCTAAGTCTACTTCTTGGTCCAAGATATGCTGTCATCCCAGAGGGAGAGGAAGTCCCATCACCATCAGGTCATCACCTCGCTCCTCTCTTCTCATTGACTGGTTTTTAAAGCCAGAGATAATCAGCAAGTCAATCACCATCTGAGTTAAGCCCTACATTGGGTACTCGAGATTCAGTCAATAAGATGGACATAGTCTGTCCTGCTATGGATCCTACAGTCTCAAAAAAGACCAAACAAAGTATAAAAATAATTTAAAACCCTATGTATTAGAAAAAAATCAACAGGACATGAAATTAAAGGAGGTTTCCCTCACCCGATGGATATGGACTCTGATTTAGGAGTTACAGGCAATTCTTCTCAAAAATTCTCTCTTCTCAAAAAAGTTATTTACAAGCCAGATAAACATTTTGTGAAAATCAAAGTGAGGACAGGGCTGAGGGGGGAGCTATCGCTTCTTTACAATCAATGTTTAAGCAGCGTACAGTTGTCTGATGATGAAATAAGTGAACATCAATTTGAAGATCTCTGATCAGTAAAACTTTTGGAGCACCTTCTTCCTTGCATGTTTATTGCAGGTTTATAAATTTTGTACATTTAATGTTGTAGTAATATAAAATGGACATCATGAACTTCTTTAAGAGTAAAAAAAAGTAAAGCCTATGGCAAAAGTAAAATACACATTTTACATTTATGAATGACGAAAATGTTATTCTCCCTTCCAATGTTATTAATATATTGTGTTAGTAAATATGCATCATTGAACATATAGTTTTAACCCTGTGACATAGCACTTCACAAGTTTATTTCACTTAGTTTATTTCACTTAGTTCTAAAAAGAAGTGTCATTAAAAAAAAAATACCTCACAAAGGCACGATATTGACTGTAAATTGAGATTCACAGTAAATATAAATCAGTAGATCACACTGACTGAAGTTTTTGATGTTTTTAAAAAGATTTTCAGTCACTTCTCTAACCTGAAATAGATCGTTTTTACTTCTGATCACGTCTGACACTGAGCTCACTCGAGAAACAGTCAGTTCTGTCAGTCTTATTTTTCACTCGTGTGAAATACATTTGCATTATCAGGCTTTTAAGCCACGTTGTTTTTCAGCAATCACTTTAAGCAACATGCTCATTTCGTGAGGATTAGTTTGGTTAAAACTAAATATAATCCAGAAATACATATCACTTAGTTCACGTAAACTGCAGTACATAGCAAAACACAAAAAGCAAACAAGTGAGGGTCCCTCGGGCAGTGGTGCTGTCGCGGCCCCTCAGCAACCCCTGAACACCGCCTGTGAATGCCCAGACAAGGACGCCACATTGTTCTGTACCTCAGACCGTGGCAACTCTCTAATCTGGTCTTATTTTTAGAAGAAAAAATAAAGCAGAAATTCTAATATTTTCTTCCCCATGGAGAATATTTAACTCCACACTGAAGACCACAGAAGACTCAAGGCTTCTAGTTAATACCCCAGAAATCTGCCAATCATACTACATTTTCTTTTCCTTTCTTTTCTCTTACCACAGCCAGAAAGATATTGTATCATGTTGCTTCAATTTTCCTTCCTTAAAAAAAAAAAATCACTTATTTATGAACCCAGAAGCACAATGCATTGTAACTTATCAATTAGCGAATGAGATAAGTGTTTTAGGCTTTGTAGGCCACCTGGTTTCTTGGAACTATTCAACTCTACCCCTGTAACACGAAAACACCCATAGACAATATGAAGAATAGATGTGATGGTGTGCTAATAAAACTTTATATAGGGACACTGACATTTGAATTTCATATAATTTCACATCTCGTGGACTATTCTTTCCATTTTTCTTTCCAACTTTTAAAAATGGAAAAACCTCTTTAGTTCATGCCCACAAAAAAACATGCAGCAGGCAGATTTGGTCCATAGGCAATAATTTGAGGAGCCCCAAGGCCAGCGGAAGGGTAGGTAACCCCTACTGGGGTGTCACGGAGGCTTCCTGGAGAAGGAACGGTGTGAGGGGCTATGCAGCTCAGGAGGACGGGCCCAAAGCACAGTGTGAGCAAAGGCATGTCTGTGTGAAACTAATGGGCAAGTGCATATGAAATTGCTGCCGCAGGGAAGAGTGAGAAATGAAGGGGACAGGGAGGCAGGGCAGGATCGAGGGAATCGACTTTTATGCTCTGGGGGTGTTAGGGTGACACTGAGGGGTCTAAGCAGGGAGTTTGTGTTGGAATGATCAGCCATGGGGAATTCTAGAATGTCAGTTCTAGCTCTGGCTGTGCAGTCAGTCTGACTTGGGCTAGGATCCCCATTCTGCCACTGACCACACGTACAACTTCAAACTAGCTTCTTGTCCCTCTAACTCTGAATCCCTTCATCCGAAAACCAAAGATGCTCTCTAGGTCCATCCATCTCACTACAAATAACTCAGTTTCGTTTCTTTTTATGGCTGAGTAATATTCCGTTGTATATATGTGCCACATCTTCTTTATCCATTCATCTGTAGATGGACACTTAGGTTGTTTCCATGTCTTGGCTACTGTAAATAGTGCTGCTGTGAACACTAGGGTGCATATATCATTTCAAATTAGAGTTCTAGGGCTTCCCTGGTGGCGCAGTGGTTGAGATTCCGCTTGCCGATGCAGGGGACACGGGTTCGTGCCCCGGTCCGGGAAGATCCCACATGCCGCGGAGCGGCTGGGCCCGTGAGCCATGGCCGCTGAGCCTGTGCTCCGCAACGGGAGAGGCCACAACAGTGAGAGAGGCCTGCGTACCGCAAAAAAAAAAAAAAAAAAAAAAAAAAAATTAGAGTTCTATCAGATATATGCCCAGGAGTGGGATTAGCTGGGTCATATGGCAACTATTTTTAGTTTAAGGAACCTCCATACTGTTCTCCATAGTGGCTACACCAATTTACATTCCCACCAACAGTGTAGGAGGGTTCCCTTTTCTCCACACCCTCTCCAGCATTTATTATTTGTAGACTTTTTAATGATGGCCATTCTGAGCTGTATGGTTACCAAATGGGAAAGGCAGGAGGAGGGATAAATTAGGGGTTTAGGATTAGCAGATACAAGCTACTATATATAAAATAAACAACAAGGTCCTACTGTAGAGCACAGGGGACTATATTCGGTAACTTGTAATAAACTATAATGGAAAAGAAGAAAGAAAACTAAAGATAATCCCTCCCCTAGCATTTGCTATTCTCTGTTATTTGCTTCTCTTGCTGCACATGCTTTCACAACTGACAATATGAGTCACTAACTGGTTGTTGGACTGATGCCCCCTCTAGCTTGCAGAAACATGTCATTACCAATGTACACCAAGTGCCTAGCATTGTGTCTTACAGCAGGTACACAAAAGTAGTTAAGGAATAAATGAAACAAGTCAAAGCCAATATTCTCCCATCTTGTCATTCTATCACTGTCCATACATGCTTCTTGTTTTGCAAGGATAAATATGTTATAACATTTATTTAAAACTTGGGACAAAGGCACTGAGAGAAAAATGATTAATCATCCTCTATACAACTATCTTATGCATAATAAGTTTGTTTTTCTGAGAGAGTTCTAATTACATTACATTTTGGTGCATGGCTTTCCCCCCGCCCTCTTCCACTGAGATGCCTTTCCTTCAAGAAATTTTCTTAATCTAAATAGGCAGTTTTCTAGTTTATATTGCACTAAACTTGAAGTAGTATCTTTCCAAAGCACAATGCATCGGGCTAACTTTTTAACTTAAACTCAGAAATAAGGTGACAAGTGGCCCATTTCATGAATGATCCAAATGATGTATCCTTCCTCCTATAAATCGCCAAAAGTCCTTCATATTTCACTACCTGATACCATAACACATTATAAATTGTATACGTATGATTTATCTAATGACCAGATTTCTAGGACTCTTGCTCCAGAGCAAACCAGAAAGCAACAAAAATCCATGTTGATGTTTTGCTCAAATTGTTTCTTATTGTTCAAGTTCATTCATTCAATGAATGTCTTCTGAGCACCTACTATGTGCCGTGCACTGTTAAATCTTTCCTTTTAGGGATATTCATGGAACACGTTTGACATTTTTACTTTCTAAAGAGCTGAATTCTTCACCACTTTATTTTTCCTATTATGTGTATGGGTAATAATGGCCTAATTAGAAAAAGTCTAACAGTTTCTAGGGATAGGATAAAATATAAAGAAACTCATAGGACTGTTTAAGCCATACAGATTTTAAGAAGCATGATCTTCAGTTTCTGTCATCCTTCTATTTTCCAAGTAATCATAACTGCATCTTGAAATGTAACCTCATTTACATAGGATGGTGTTACTTTTTTTTTTCAAGAGCAAATGCCTTTATTAGATTAAATGAAATATATTTAATGTTCTGTCATATACTTCTGCAACCAAAAGGTGTACGTCACACATATAGTGGAAAATACATTTCAAAAATTCAAAAGCCTGTCATAAAGTGTTCACTCAAGATAAATTTTACTCCACAGTCATACAAAATGAATCAATTAACCTTGAGTTTTAATATCTCAGTGTGACTAACAAAAATACTATTACACACATTTAGAATTGGTACACAAGGGATATAATTGTATGTTAAGCACTGTCTTTGCTTATATTTTAGCCAACAATAAAATGTAGGGTTTTTTTTATATGACAGCGTTACTTTTGAAAATTCACATTGGCCCTATTGCCATTATTATATAAACAACTTAGTTCCCTTTCTCCCTTTTAGTTCCACAGTCCTTTAAGACTGATTATAAATTGAGAATATCCAGGATGCTAAAACGATATACAATTTACACAACATACCAAATCTGTTATTTAGAAAAACCCGGTCATTTTCTCAGGAGAGCTTATAATTACATTCCAACACCTATTTTGTCATCACTCCAGTCTTGACTAAAATTAAGCAGAAAATAGTGTATGTGAGAAAACAGTTTAATTCTATTTCTGAAAATGAGTTATTTCCAAGAAAATTCTGTTCAAATGTGATGAGATCCCCAGGATTTTATAAATTTGCAGTTACTAACTTGTTAACCCAAATAAGTGGGGAGAGATATATTCATTCAGTGCCATAAATATATACTCTATGAATATATGTATATTATGTATATGTAGTCTATGATATATATATATTTAGTCTGGATTTCATCCAAAATCCTAAGGATGACTTAACATTTTGGTGAAATATATACTATATAGACAAGATTTAAACACTTGAATATTCAACAGAAATAGCTGTTGAATCAATTGAGTAAATGGAGTTTAGTGTTTGTTGCCCCTTCTTCTTCCCGAATAGTTTTACTTGCCCATTGATTCAAAACGTATAGCACACCTGTGTCCTAGTCAGTTCTGGAGGCTAAGGATATAGCAGCGAATAAAAGTCAACCCTCCTTCATGAGACCGATATTCTAGAGGGTGAGAAAAACACTAAGCAAGATAAATGAGTAAACTACAAAGTGTGTTAGATAATAAGTTTTTAGGAGAAAAATGGAGATGGAAATGTTTAAGTAGTCAGATTCTGAATATATTTTGAAAGGATCTGAAGTCAAAACAAAAAGGAGTGTATGTTTGAAAACAGGGCTTGGGTCAAAATGTTTATTTTCAAAATAGGGGTACGAATTGGGGATCTGTTACCTTCTATATCCTTCCATGGAAATTTCCTCCTGAGAAAAGAAGTGCATTTAATTCTAGTGTTCTTGTCGTGTTTCTGATGATTTACATTCTCATTTTCAGTTCTGAGATTATGATTTAGTAAATGGTCCTCAGACCCAATAAACTTATCAGCAGATAATATTTTTTTTAGCAAGTTAATCAAAATGCAGGCAAGACAATGGGATATGCTTGAAATAACAAATCACTTGATTAGTTAATTAGGTTAGCAAGACTGCCACGAAATGAAACCCTGTCATTTTTTAAAACCTCAGCTGAAAATATTCTGGGTAATGACATGTACATTTTCAAGGAATAAAGAAAATTGGCCCTTTTGAAGGTTACTAGAAGGTGCCAGCTGTGTACCTTTCCAGGGAGTCCTCAGAGAACTCTGAAAATACATAAGGGATTGGTTAATTATCTTAAAATCTCAAAGAGCAGTCTAAGCTACACAATAATATAGTAAAGCCACATAAAGCCTCCTGATGTTTTATGGAAAGTCCTAGTTAGCCCAAGCTTTTGGATTGGTTGAAACTTTTATTTCCAAGCTCAGTATCAAACCCCTGGATAGCTGTGATTTTAAATAAACCTCTCTGTTGTATCTTTTGCCTCTTAATATAGTAATCATAGATATGTTTGCATACTGAGTCATCATCTAGTGGAACTCTATCTTTGAAAAACATGTTTACTAAGAGAATACTAAAATTACCCAAAGGAAATATAATAATTTTTAAAAATAGCTATATTATTGAAGGTTTACTATCTTCCACTTGCTGTGCTTAATACTTTATATGTAGTATGGCATCTCATCACAACATACCTGAGACATGTACTACTTACCCTGAAAAGATGGCCTGAGGAAGATAAAATACCTTACCAGGTTCACACCAGAGAGTGAAATGACTGAACCAGTAATCCAAACCCCACCTTCTAACTCTACTTGGATGTCTCCTGACTTACAAATCTACAACCCCTTTCTAGAAACAATATGACCTCTTTGGAAAACTTCTTTTCGAGTTGACCTATTTTACTTTAATTTTCATAGCAGATGGAATCTTTTAAACTAAGATTTTGACTCTAATCTTGGCTTTTCTTGTAACAATCCTTCAACTCCCCTGAAAATGGAGGATGTAACAGCACCTGTCATTTGGAGCTTTTGAGACAATAGTAACAGCAGGAACTAATTAGCATACTCTGGAAGTCAGATATGGAGTTCAGAGAGACTCTTTGGAAAGACACAATTTGAAATGTGTTCCCCCCGCCCCCGACCATGTTTATTCACATGGCCCCCTTATTCAATCAGCCAATCAGTAAACATCTGTCACTCCTCTCTCTGCATCCAGTGTCAAGAGTACTTTCCTAAAAGTGAAGAGGGCTTATTTAGCAGAACTATAAGCAGCCTCCCTTGCAATTTGCAAAGTGGAACTTTGCCAAAGCTTTCCCTCTCAATCCTATTATCTCCTAGAAACACCTACTTGTGCCTTTTTGAAAGACACCCAAATGTGAAACCCCAAATCTCCTGGACCTGCTTGAGCAATCCCATATTTAGGATCCCCATGTTAGGGGAGTGTAGTATGTGCCCCAGAATGCGAAACCCACAAAAGAGGATTAGCAGCCGTGTGTAATACCATGTGGTCTGACTGAATAAGGTAGCAGGACTCGTACTCTGAGCTTACTGTGTGCTGGGCATATGCTCAACACTTGACAATCTTTACCCCATGATTCGTATGACAATTCTGAGAAATATATACTATCATTATCAACATTTTGCAGTCGAGATAACTATGGCTTAGAGACTTAAGTCAGCTAAAGCTCATGCCCTTAGCTACTGCAGGATTTAAGTTTTTATTTCTTTAAAAATGGAAGATCAATGGCCTGTATTATACAATACCGTTATTCTGAATTCCCTGATTTCTACTTTAAAACACAACAGTGTCAATTTTTTTTTAAAGGATTATAGGTGCTTTTATGTTGCTCTCCCCAGAAGGAACTTATCCTTCCTTCAAAGGTAAAACTGTATACGTCATCTTTACAGTTGAGAAGTAGTTGAGACTGTCTCAAGTTGTCATCAGATCAGATATTCCTTATCAGAGCCCCTTGAAGAAGATAGAAGGACCAGCATGGTTATAAAGCGCAGCACAACAAAAGCCAAAGACCAGGTAACAGCACTGCATTGAAATGCAGCAGCTCTGTGTTTTCACTCCCCATCTTAACACACAGCATAGCAGGGGGTTCGAAGGATTTGAATTCTGAATTTCTGTTACAATAACATCTGCCAAGAACAAGTCCTGAATGTACTATTTGTCCCCATGGAGAAAAATGAGCAGCTTATCATGCAGGTCTTTGTCAAGATAATAACAACACCTGTTGTCAGGCTAAAGATTTAGATACTCCTGGATGAAATGCCAGGTCTGCTGTGTGCGGTCAAGGGAGCCACAAATTGCTTGGAAGCAAGCTGATTTTAAGTTGCCATGGAAAGAAGATGCAGACTATGAGAATCCTTTACGTGAATATTTTCTATGTCTTGTTATGATAGGAATGTCTAGCTGAGGGGCACTTTTTTGGTACCACCAGTGACATGAACGGATAAAATAATAAACACTAATTACAGTGTATTATAATGATTTCTGGGCTCTACCTCAGAGAGGCATAAATCTAGCTAGGTAATTACTTCTCTGACAGATAGGTTTTTCCACGAGATTTGAGGATGATGAGTCTAGTTTATTGACCTCTGATGAGACCACAGGGGAGGAAGGTCATGAGGCATGCTTATTAAGAACATTTTAGTCAACATGTTTTTCAATCAAGTTGTCAAGGTACCCAACTCTGGTTAAAGAAATGCTTCCTATGGAAATGACACAGTGATTCTCAGCCATGGGTGTCTGTTACTTCAGGGAAAGGACTAAACAGTAAGAAACTGTTCTCAGGGTGAAGTGCAAGTTGTTTCCTGAAAAGGATGCCTTTGACTATCGTGCTCTGTTTCTTCCTAGTGTGAAAGAGAGAGCCAGATTGTTTATTACACTTATATTCCCCGACAGATTATTTTCCCCCTACCAATTTGGATTGAAGTTCCTACACAGTTCTGGATAATGTTTAGAAGGTACTCTGACCTCAGGGGATTTTCAAAAGTACACAAATCCATGTGCTTTGTTTCTTTCCACATCCTCTTGAGAATCTCCTCCCTTTCCCCACACCCTAACTGATTTTACCTGGAAAAGGGTGGTGGTAATTCTCCTTGTTATTTACCTATAGATAGCAAAGAATCTATAGAAGGAAAAAACAGAAAATTAGAGAATTCAGAGAAGAAAAGGAAGTAAAAGAAATAAAGCTTTATCAAAAATTTGAATAGTACAGATGGGCTGCCCTTCTGGAAATGATCTGTCTTATTAAAATGATATGGTTCTAACACTTTTTAGCCCTGTTACGAGTATAAGGATTCAGAGAAAAAAATGGTTTAACACTATGGCAAGTGATTGCTACTTCCAGCTCTGAGTAGAGATTCCTGGGTTGTGATGAAGTATAAATGCCACAGTGCAGTCCCCTCTTTAACTTACTAAAGAAATTCAGATATTGTAGAAATGCAAGCACATCTGGACTGCTTGTAAAATATGATTTTTCTCCCCAGTAGACTGTGTGCTGTTTGGTACTATTGATCACCTGGTATCTTGTCTTCTATGAATGGTCTAAGGGAAATTTAGCCACACCTAAACAGAGCTCTTGCAATGTTTATTCCTAGAATAGAGGTCCTAATGTGCCTTGCAGAAGAGACACAAATTTCCATTTCTTCCCTAACTATACTTCATCCTATTCAATATGGCACAAGAGCAAAACTAAATTCATATGGTACAGATGGCTATTCAAGATACCAGGTTGGGGCTTCCCTGGTGGCGCAGTGGTTGAGAGTCTGCCTGTCGATGCAGGGGACACGGGTTCGTGCCCCGGTCCAGAGAGATCCCACATGCCACGGAGCAGCTGGGCCCGTGAGCCATGGCCACTGAGCCTGTGCGTCCGGAGCCTGTGCTCTGCAACGGGAGAGGCCACAACAGTGAGAGGCCCGCGTACCGCAAAAAAAAAAAAAAAAAAAAAAAAAGATACCAGGTGTTTTTTTTTAATTCAAAAGAAGTGTTTTTCCTAACACAAAAAACTTTGTGCTTCTCTAACTACCCTTTATGAACATTTTGCTGTTGTCCCTCACAGAATTTACAGAGTTAAACAAAACACACCGTTGAATGATCAGAATTTAATTAGGTTTTTCTGTGGTTGCAACAGCTTTGATTCTTTCATCTTATGAAGGAGTAAATCCCTAGATTACTCAGACACGTGAAAATAAATTTAACTAGAGTTTTTACATTGCACCTCTCAGTTCTTCATCATGTAAAACACCTGTGCCTTTCTAAAAGCTGCGAATCCCTCTTTATTATTTTGATGAGCTAACAGGTGAATTCATTTCTAGAACACTGTAAAAAGTCAGTTGTGATCAATGGCCCCAAGAATATAACCTCTTCTGGATCATACTTATGATTTGGGAAATCTCTGTGGAAACTAGAATATATAGAAGTGTTATTTGTGTTGTAGTCATACAACTAGAGGGTTTACCCTCCTCTGGAGCACTTAACATTGAGGGTAGGCTGAGAGGTGATCGTTTTAATATGGAAGATTTTTCATAAGTAAAGGAAATTGAGTTTTTAGTAGTTGAGGCAAATTCTCCATAGGCATCCTTTTTTATCTCTTATTGAGTGCTGATCTATACAATTAACACAGCAAATGAAGAAAAGTTCCCAGCTTTGAAAATATCTAGCAGATTTAAGTATTGTTATTTACCATAACCACCTCTTAAACATATGTTAAGTGCAACTGCTAATAAATAAGCTTTTGGGTAAATGTCTTTATAGCACATATTTTACATACAAAATTGAAACCGAATTTTATCGGATTAGACTTGTATGACAAAAATAATCTTTAGACAACCTCTTACATGTCTATAATTATCTAATGTTTGGGTATCAAAAACAAGACTAATTGAACAGGTTAGTGTTAAAATAAGTAGAATTTATTATCTACAGGGACCTGTAACCAGATTGGCCTGTATCTGGAATAAGTATAAAAAATATTCAGCTTGGCGCTGGCATGTAAAATTTGTGAGTTCAACAACGAAAAAAATTTAAGTGGCTTCACATTGCCTAACCATATGGGTTATGGGCAAAGATGCTATGGCACTGAGATGCAGGACTCTTTTGACAAACTTTTTTTTTTTTTTTTGCGGTACGCGGGCCTGTCACTGTTGTGGCCTCTCCTGTTGCGGAGCACAGGCTCCGGACGCGCAGGCTCAGCGGCCGTGGCTCACGGGCCCAGCCGCTCCGTGGCATGTGGGATCTCTCCGGACCGGGGCACGAACCCGTGTCCCCTGCATCAGCAGGCGGACTCTCAACCACTGCGCCACCAGGGAAGCCCTGACAAACATTTTTGACACTATCCTGGGATCTCGGGAGCACCGTATACTTAGAGCCATGATGATGATTTTAATTTATAGTTCCATCATTTCAAGCTTTGAATATAGGCATAAGAGCAAACAAAAATGAAACGATTCAGTTTTGTGGGCAGATGTAAGAAAACATCACTTATTATATGATAGATTTAACTGGCTTTCTCCTGAATTACATAGACATATGTATTAGGGACACAGACATGTTCCTAATCTGTTTATATATAGGTGTTTAATACCGAAGCCTTTGTATTATTGTTTGATTGTTTATTCTTTTCAGCTAAGAGTTAGTCCCACCAAGCAATTTATAATAAATAGCTGATGGGGCTGGGGGCAGGCTGGTAATTGGGACTCAGTGTGGAACAAGCTATGTCCAAACACAATTTTTTTCCCAAAACTTCTACAGAGACAAAATCAGTTCTATATAAATTAGTTATTGGAAGTAAATTCTCAGGACTGTTTGTATATTTTGTTTTCTATCTATTTGTAGATGCTCAATCAAGATTTATGCATATTCATTGATTTTTCAAGTCTGATTAGCCTTTAAAATGTAGCTTGAATCTTTATGCTCATTCCCCCTCCCAAATGTCACCCACAATTAAAATTAAAGTCATGATACCAAAATTACTGGTGGCAGAATGCCAGGATTTACAGTTCAAAATGGTGTCAGGGCAAAATTACATATGCAGGCAATTATGGGTTTTAGAATAAATTAGTGTTTTAGGCTAAGGTTACCAATTCGAGGGGAGCATCAATCAACTGTGGGTATTAATTCAATTACCTGGGGGGTTTTTTGGGGGTTTTTTTGCGGTACGCGGACCTCTCACTGTTGCGGCCTCTCCCGCTGCGGAGCACAGGCTCCGGACGCGCAGGCTCAGCGGCCATGGCTCACGAGTCCAGCCGCTCCGCGGCATGTGGGATCCTCCCGGACCGGGGCACGCACCCGCGTCCCCTGCATCGGCAGGCAGACTCCCAACCACTGCGCCACCAGGGAAGCCCCCAATTACCTATTTTTTAATTCAGAAAAATGTGTTGTAAGCATAATAAATGAAAGAAATAAAGTCATGAATAGAATGTGCCACTGGAGTGGTCTTAGGTGAGAACATACGTGGTGATTCATAACTCTCCAAAGACTGCTGCTTTTCCTGCTCTTTTCAGTTCACTGGATAGACTGGTCTATCATTAAATGAACCAAGCTAGAAAAATCCTGCAGTCAAAAGGAAAACAAACTTTGTTAGGAAAACTCAGGCTCGCCCAAGATTAAGGTAGGGCAGGTGAACGTCATTGCCACGGTCTCTGATACTATCCTTGTGCTATGAGAACTGCTACTTTAAATCAACACTGGCATATCCTGGGCCTTTAGTTAACCCGTAAGGGTTGTCCAGTCCATTACCTTGCTATTAGATAACACTGCTTGAAACCATTCCCAAAGAAAGGTACCACATCCCTCTTCAGAGAATTAGTTGATTCTTGACAAACCAAATATATATATATATAAAATATAAATTTATATTTGAAAATAATAAATTTCTAACCAAAGAAGGTTCACAAATTTAAGATCCCTTTGGAAGTAGCCACACTTTCCCCCAAATCTGTCTTTGGGGTTTTTTTTCTCCCCTTTTTTTTTGCTTTCTATTGCATGGACTATCTTCCTACCCATTGTACTTTTGTTGAAAATATTAATAACTACTCTGCATTCCTGAAATTCCCTAGTGTTTGAGTCTTTAAATATCTATTATGATCTTAATCTCTGAAACCTAATAATGATTTACAAAAATTCTCAGTGCCCTTCCCTGTAGTAGCTTCTAGGCACCCGTGTCCAGTCTCATGAACCCTGGGTCTGTGGGTGCCCCTGCAATATCCTCACACTTGCTTCAGCTTCTCCATCCCCTTCTTCCCTCTCTTCCCCTGCTGTCTTGTTCATGGTCAATGTTTCTGTAGTTCTACCTTGTTCTCATTCTTCTCGATTTCTCTCCCAACATTAACCTCACATATGTGAAAAACAGTCTATTGGAAGAATAACCTATTGCAACATTTTATAAAGTCATTCTGAATGCAGTTGACATAAAGATGTTTGCCCGGTCAACCTGCCTGTAGGGGATAAAGGAAGTGCATGTGTAATGGGAGACATAGGTGTTATTAGAAATGACAATCATGGTTGATATCTTAAGACAACCTGTATTTATCTTATCTCCATTTCCAGCACTTCTGCTATCTGCACCCTCTTACCCATCTTATAACCTTTGAATATTTTATCTAACTAGTATCCTTTATAAAAGGAATATATTTGCACATTATATGCTTTTGCTTGAAGAGACAGCAGTGACCCAGAGAAGCCGCTGGGAATTAGTGGTAATTCATTAGTTAACATCTGCCTCTTTTTTCTACCTAAGCTCAGTGGAAAAAGCACTAAACCGAGTTCTAGTCACAATTATACCACAATTCAAACCACAGGCATGGGCAAGTCACACAACTTGTCCAGCCATCAATTTCTCAAATGAAAAAAAAAAAATTAAACTGTTTGACATCTAAGGTTGCTTCCATTTTTAAAATCAATGATTCTATTACTTTTTTTTAGTTAAATAAGGTTTAGGAAGCTGGCCTATCAAATGAAGTTGCTATAAAGAGTAAAAACAAGAGAGAAATGATTTCAAATACGAAGCTATGTCAGCTGTGCAGACATTTTTGGAATATTTCTAACCAAGCTTAATCACTGTTGTGTTATTCTATTATTTTTCTATGTGCATTTGATTAAGGATGATGCACAAATGTTTCTTTTTATGTGCATTCTACTGGGGATGCCAATTTCGAATTAACTTACTTTAAAGGTTGTTTGTAATGTCAATACAGTCTTAAGAAATGCCCAAATAATAGTTGCTAGGAGAGAGGCTAAAATGCCTATGAGATAGTCTTGGAAATTTCTATAATATCTGCACTATCTAATTATGTATAGATCCAGACTATTCATGCTTAATATCCAAGTAACTGCTGGAATTAGAATGATTTGACCAATACATGCAATTAAGTGGACATATTTTAACCCTTTTCTTGGGAAGTTGATTTTTGTAATATGAGCATTTTTAGGTGATATATTTAATCCAAAAATCTTTGACAGCTCACCATTAAATTCTCATGAACACTTAATGTCATTTTGTTACATTAAAACAAAAGAGCCTCTACATCCTGTGCACACTTTTTCTTCTACGTTGTACAAATACTTAAACACATGTACATATAGCTGTAGGGAGACTATAGAGGGGGTGGGGTCAGAACATATCTGCAGTGCACTTGTAACATTTTTCCAGTTCCTCGGTCACCATCTTTCAACACTTTACCTGTGTCTTTTTTTCTCTTCAACATATACACATCAGTACTTCGTCTTGCTTCTTTAAAAAAATAAATAAGGAACACTGATTTCAGGGGAAGGATTATATGCTTGAAACTATATACATTTTTGCAGTGGTAGAAAATTTTAAGAAGGGTATCTATATTCTATTCATAGAAAAACTTAAGAAAGGGGTACTTCAAATCCCAATTTCCAGCACTAAATATATTATAAAAACTATACAAAGGAGATGATGTTCACGATTTCAGTCCTCTTTTGCTGAGCCTATGACATACCTAAATCTTGCCATTTAACAAACTCCAAAGGAACTCATTTTTGAATGCTGTTAAGGATATGTATTCACAATACTTGAAACTTGGCTATCCTGTGTTTAGAAAAATATGCTTGGTCAGTAGATTTATCCTACTTGTCCATTATTCTCCATGACTCTCTACTTGCAACAGAATTGCGTAATCAAGTTATTTCCATTCACATTTGCACACCCTGCCAAGAAATAAAAATGTGGAAATCAGTTCTCTGACTCAAGGCACATTTATTAGATTATAGAAAATCTTACACACAACTTTCAGCAACACGATGTCAACCATAGTTGTTGTATAAAGACACTGAATCGTCATCCCGTTGTAAAAATTCTATCAGTAGTACAACATATCTATACTCTTCCCAGCAACGTGTCCTCTGACAGATCTAGAAAGCCCTAAATTAAGTTAGACAGCCGATGAATACGAAGAACATTTTTAGTGATTTTTTAGTGAACTTAAGTAATCTAAGATACTGCCATTTGCTAAGTGCTTGATATGCATTGGGCACTGTGCTAAGTGTTACAGAGAAAAACTCATCTAACCCTCACAGCAACCCTGTGAGGTAAGTACTCTAATCATCATTTCGCAGATGAGGAAGCTGAAACTTGAAGAGCTTAAGTAACTGCCCACGATTACAGAGGCGGAGCTAGACGTCAAGTTTGTCTGGCTCCTTAATCATTCTATCCTGCACCCTAGCTTTGTTTATATTCAGCTTTCCTTTGCTATCTCACCATAAAACGCTGCCACCCTATCTTAATGGTAGAAGAGATTCAACTCCCACCTCTAGCACGTGTCATAGGACACAATTTTATATGTAACTCTGGAAGTATCCAAGGATATTTAGCTTGACTGCCAAGTTCTATAGGTTGAATTCAGTCTTTCATGTGCTTCACCCTAGTCACCCAGTGCAAATTATGTCACCAGGAGCAAGGTGATTGTCGTTACTTTCAAGATCAGTCACAGTCACTAGGCCCAGAGGTTAAACAGTTGTATTCCATCAGCAGAGGGCATTAGAACCTCCAGGGACACTTGTTAAAAATGCAGGTGGGGCTTCCCTGGTGGCGCAGTGGTTGAGAGTCCGCCTGCCAATGCAGGGGACACGGGTTCGTGCCCCGGCCCAGGAAGATCCCACATGCCGCGGAGCGGCTGGGCCCGTGAGCCATGGCTGCTGACCCTGCAAGTCTGGAGCCTGTGCTCCGCAACGGGAGAGGCCACAACAGTGAGAGGCCCGCGTACCACAAAAAAAAAAAAAAAAAAAAAAAAATGCAGGTGCCCTGGGCTTCCCTGGTGGCACAGTGGTTAAGAATCCGCCTGCCAACACAGGGTACACGGGTTCGAGCCCTGGTCCGGGAAGAGCCTGCATGCCACAGAGCAACTAAGCCCACGTGCCACAACTACTGAGCCTGCACTCTAGAGCCCGTGAGCTACAACTACTGAGCCCAGGTGCCACAACTACTGAAGCCCATGTGCTAAAAGCCCGTGCTCCGCAACGAGAAGCCACAGCAACAAGAAGCCTGCACACCACAACGAAAAGTAGCCCCCCCACCACATGCCACAAGTAGAGAAAGCCCGTGTGCTGCAACGAAGACCCAACACAGCCAAAAATAAATAAATAAATGAAATAAATTAATTTATTTAAAAAAAAAATGCAGGTGCCCTACTCAGCATCTCTGGCATAGGGAATCAGGTATCTGCATGTAACAACTCCTGGTTATTCTAATGCAAAGTCCTGAAAAATCACCCTTTGAGAAACACTAACTTAAAAATATACAACACAAAACAAAGGACAAAAGTGGTTTTTGGAAACAAACAGTAAAAGAAGGTTTCAAAAATTCCTTCCCAGCTCTAAAATGTATATATCTGGGGATGCCAGAATCACAGCGCTCAAAATTTTGAAAAGCCCCCTAGGAGTGCAAAAACCTAGTTTAATAAAGAATGACACAGTCCATAGGTCATTAACTCCAAAGGATGTATTAGTAAGATGGCGAAGAGCTAACATGGCCCATTTTCATTATTTTCTGAATGTGGGAAAGATGTTGCCAAGAGCAAAGAAAAGACATTATCTTTTGTAACCACTGAAATAGAATCTTTAGCTAATCCCCCAACAGTTTTGAGTAGACAGTAAGAATTACACGATTGCACCACTTAGGAAAATGAGAGAAAGAAATTAATGGGTTTATTTTTATTCAGGATGGCTGATTTGTTGTGATCAGAAGTCAAGGAATTTTAAAATACCAAGGAGCACAAACCTTCATGCGAGGTTTGGGAGACAAGGGACCAACGAAAAATAAGGCCATCAATACAGCAAGTTTGTAAGCTATATGGCAAATATCAATACACTGTTGAAAGCTCTGCAATTTGTATACATTGTAAATTCTTCTCCAAATGTGCCACGTCCACACAGCATGAACAGCATGTGTCACCGCAGAAATAACGCTCTTTGAAGAATGAGTGGACATACGAGACGTGACAGCATGCTATTAATCACTGTTTCTCCAAAGAAGGAACAGCTTAGATACTGTTTCGTGAGACTATCTCCATGGCCGCCACATTTTCAATCTTTCTAAAATGTATGTTTGAAAACCCCAAGATAGGCAAGTTTCCATGGGAATACACTTGTGGACAACAATTTGAAAGACTAGTAGTTACAAACCATTTTCTAAAAAAAAAATCCTTGTTTCCTCTCATACCTACAAAAACCACATCAACTTTTGCCATTGTGGGAAAACTACACGTAATAGGAAAAATAATGAAAGAGTTCATAATTTATAGTAAAGCTATCAGCTGTACAAAGATTTTAAGAACATAGCAAATAATGCTTACTGCTGATACATAAGTGAGAATATTCACAGGTTTACAGCAAATGAGGACAGAAGATGGAGAATAATTCTTTACTCCCCACTTGACCCCATCTGTGACATACAATTTACTTGGAGTATGAAGAACAAAGGGTAGAGAAAGAATATCAAGAGAGATAAACCAATGTAAGCTGACACAAAATTTTAAAGGACATATGTATATATACATATATATGTATGATGTACATAAAATAAAGAGATGATTCACTTTAGTCTCTCTAGTTAAAGAAATCCAAGTGTATCTACTCTGACCCTGTCTGGATAGACAGTCCTGAAAGCACTTCTTTAGACTTCTCTATCAGCCTCCATCCTCCCCTACCCCATCCCTCTCTGATTTCCTCTGCCCTTTGGGGAAGGAACAAAGACTGACCACCTCCCCGGATACTTACCCCTCTGCCAAACCCTAACATCTCTCTATTCTGTCATTCTGGGAGAGCGAGAACCAGAACCAGCCGCCATTTCAATGTATACCTTCTTTCTGACTAACCTGAAAGCTATAACAGGGACTGCATTGGAGAGGTGACGTATTATTCGGCTGCAATCTGCTCTCATGCTTTACATCTGGTCACATGTATTATTTAAAATCAGACAGATACATAAACTGTCGATGTAGCCCAGATAGCTGGATGATAACCAACTGGTAAATGCTAGGGGTATATAGCTAGGTATTAACGTGAATTGCAATGGACCCGCAGATATGAATATGATTGGGGATATCACCAAGGCAGCTGTCAAAATGGAAATAATATTGCTTTTACTGAGGAGAAAAAAGACTGAAAAGAGTAAAAATGCAACTAGAAAGTTACAGGAAGAAACTCACACAGTAAGTAAGATTTATCAGTGTTTATCAATTGCCTACACAGGTTAAAGATAGATTGCTATGACAGTATATAAAACAGTCTGCAGGATGATTCAGTATCCAAATATGAACCCATTTAAACTCAAAGATCAATACCAATCAGAAGTTGATGACACATAACCCACCCTTAATTCTCACATCTCCTCTCAAGAGGTTAACACATTTCAGAATTAATACATTTAAAGATGCTTGACTATTAGGATAGGAATTAATCTATTTGGCTTATGTTAAAGAAAACTTGTTTCAGCCCACATCAATAAACTGTAATACCTAACTAGAATTCATCAAAACAGATTTCTACTGTATCATTTCAAAAAACCAGATGTTTTCCCTCTTACTCAAATGCTAAAACATCTGGACTATAAATTTTATCTTACCAATGACATATCTACACAAGAGTTGTTTTGCTATTGAGTGTATTTAGTCATTAGATGGACTGCCTGTCTACATAAAATTACCTCCATAATTATCAGTAGAATTAAGATTAAATAGATTAATCTCATGATAACCTGAATGTTTTAAAACTACTTACACACCACTCAGTTTTTTACATCGTTTCTTAATGCCAAGATGATTTTAAAGGACCAAATACATAATTGGCATTGAATACATCTGTCAAATGAGAGAAAAGAAAAAAGATGTAGAGAAGACTGGTTATAGAGAAGACATCGATCAAAAATTCCTCTAAATGATTTAGTTGTTTAATTAAAGTAGAGAGCCCCACGTTTATTGTAGACTTCAGTAGTAATCTTTGATTCACGAAGTAAAGAAATTTCTTCTCCTAGTCTATATATAGTATACACTTAGAGTATAATGAAAGGAGAAAAAGTACAGGAAGCATACCAAGGGAGAGAAAAACCACTTAAGTTGATGCGTATCATATCAAAAATAAAGTACCTTATAATAAACCTAGTTTTTATTACCATACCACACTTGGTAAAGAAAACAAGTATACAGATTTTCCTAAATTAATCCTTAGTAATAAATTCAGGGAGACTTACTGTTATAGTCCACAAGTCAACCACTGACAATTTTTGTTATATTAGGGCTGAAAATACTGAATAACAGTTTGTACACTAAATTGGTTACTATATCTAGGAATATAATTTTTAACAGGTTAATGTTCAGATATGAAGTTATTTATAATCATTTCTAAACAAAATATTTTAATACTTTAGAAACTGAGGTATTTATTATGTTTAACACTTTATAGGGTCCAAATCGTATGCTAACAGATTTCCAGGTAACACTAAGGGATCTTTATACTGATGGCTAGATTACCCTAGTACAGGAAGGTTGGTTGCTGTGGTTCCTGCCCTACACTGATACTTTTTCACTTGAATACATGCTAGGAGAATATATTTGATAATTTTGTAGCATATTTAAAGTAAATATCTAAATATTAAGTTGAATATTATTCCAGTCTTTCTCAATCCTCTCAGTACAGAATCACCTTAGATTTTTAAACTATAGATGCCCAGGCTCTATCCCAAGAGAAACAGTCGGCTGAAGGTCCCAGGAAGCAACGATTTTTTTTTTTTTTTTAGGTTTCCCCAGTCGATACTAATCTAATACAAAACCAGATTAAATTCTTTTTCTGATTGAGAATAAAGGGATAGAGCTCAAGGAATAGAAGTTCTATAAATTCATATATATCCAGGCTATGGGACATAATCACAGATTAAATGGAGAAAATCGTAGCTAAAATATCAATTCTTTGCGTCGCTTGGTTAAAGGCTGATTTTTTTTTCAGACAGTCTGTCAAATACTTACTGAGCATTTATTTAGTGCCAGGCACTATCATATAGATACCCGGAATAGAAAAGTTAACATGATCATTCACCTTTAAGGGCTTATGTTCTGGTAGGGAGAGATAATAACAATTAAACAAAACCATAAAAAAGAGTAAGATAATTTGGGGTACCAGTAAGTGCTAGGAAGAAGACCAACAGAATAATGTAGAGGGTGAATGTGGAGGGTTGACAGCTCTGGTGAACAGAGACATTTGAAAATCTGGAAGGAAGTTTTTCAAGCAACAAGAAAAATGCCAAGTTCCTGAGATGGGAAGAAATGTTGTGTGTTTGAGGAATATCTAAGAGGCTGGTGTGGCTGGATCTTGGCACACCATTGAGAATGTGTAGGGAATTCGGTCTGAGAGACAGGCAGGAACCAGCTCTCGTAGGAGCTCAGAAGCCTTGGGAAGGTATTCGCTTGCATTCAGTTGCACTGGGGAGCTAGCCATAAAAGGGTTTTCAGTGAAGAAAAAAAAAAAAAAAAGACAATGATGAGCTCTGCCTGCACATTGGAATGTTGTTCTGCTTACCCTCTAGAACAGGGTCTGCGGAGGGGGTCAAAACCGTGGGCAGCATCCTCACTGCACCAAGATGATGGTGGCTTGGTACTGGGAAGATTCTAACTGATCCTCTGTCTCAAGTAATGATTTTTCTTCATCATTCTTTTAGATCAGAAACACCATACTACAAGTCTTAAAGATGTGGCCAGGTGGGGGGATACGATTAATAGAGAAATATATCAGGATGGTTCCTTTTTATAAGTATATGTGACATTCTAATCCCAACAGCTTCCAATCTAGGAAAAGCTTACACAATATTTTCTACCAGCAACTGTAAATTCTGTATTACTACATAGAATTGAAATCTCTCCAGTTGGTGTGTACCAGAAAATTGTTGAGGTGGATGAGGTTATGTTAATGCAACATTCGATTCTGAATGGCGATTTAAAGCTGAAAGTTGACCTAACTGAATTAATTTCTAAATACGAAGTATTTTCCTGTTACTATCAATTATATTCCATTTGTCATTTATTACACCTCAGAAAGCGATCAGTATGCAAGGTCGGTCTGATCCACAGAAAAGGAGAACGTGGGGGTAGGAGGGCCCTTGCTACAACAGAGGCTGAGCCCCTCTCAACTACCAGGGGAAATCTGTTCAAATGCTACTGAAGGAATTTCACACTTTAGGTGGAAAGAATACTAAGGACTATGCTCTGAGTTCATGGCACTCACTACCTTGTATTTAATAACTGATGTGGCTTTTCAGCAAGTACTGTCTTAAAAAAAAAAATCCTTTGCACTACTGTGTTCAATTCTTAACTTACCTCTTAACTTATCTTGGCTTTGTATTGTCACCCAACTTAATTTTTCTGATGACAGAGATCAGGTCATACGGCACATGCATCTTAATGCCTTATCATGGTGCAAAATACGCAATAGGAAGTCAGTAAACATCCACTGAACAGAACACATTTAATACAATACAGTCCCTCTACTCCAGAAGCCGAGAATAGATTTTAAAATATGATTGAATCAATGTTAATATATATTATAAATCAACATGTATAAAGTTTCATCAATAACAAACATGTACCAAAACACTTGCAAATAGGCTTTATGGATGAGGAAAGTTTTCTGGGAGAACTCGCCTAAATTAGTATTTCAAAAAGAAAAGGACATGTTTTATAAACAATGAAGTTTGAATAGAAGGGAGAACTTGATACTGGAAGCCAGGAAGACCATTTTTTCTGTTTCACGATTCCCTTAATATTTCCGTCACAGCCCTTCTAGTTGGTCTCTCTCCAGACCTCTACTCCAAAGTACTGTCTAGCTCAACATGCAGATTAAAGCATGTAATTTCAGAAAGTCTTCTCTGTATTTCTGCCTACTTAATTTCTGCAACATTAATACACAGTCCAGTACTGCCATGCTTGGTCTCCTTTGAAATCCTGCAATCTTAAAATCCTATAATTTCGAAGATATTTCTTTTCTTAGGGAATTGGGATAGGGCAGAAATGAGAAGGAATATTGATCCTTTCTTTGGTCTTTAAGTTTTAGAAGGGTTTTTGATATTGTTATCTTTAAATGAATGTCATAGGACATTTTAACAAGTGATCTGTGGTCATTTGAATAATTTTTTGGCCTTTTAAAATTTCATTGTCTTCAGGAGATAATTTCAAAGAAAGTATGATAAAAGATAAAGTAAAAATTCAGATGTGATGTTCTATCTAGAAATTATATTTTCTCTAGAATTAAACTGTTCAAATATGTTGCCAAAGAGGAAAAAATAAAACCTTCAATGGCTGTATTTATAATAACTAGACAGTTCCTAGTATTACATTTATCTCATCTTCCATTACTTATTAGGAGAGAAAGCAGATTAAGTCTTATCAAGCACATTTGATGATTGCTGCTGGTTTGTTTCTAAAGACACCTTTTCATGTATAGATGAGGAAAGACTAAAATTCCCACATAGTAGATATTACAGAGTAAAGAAGGAGGTCCAGTTAAAATGCGGAAATGCAAAATGCCCTGCTGGACAAACCACAATGACTTGAATGAAAGCAAACAGTTTATCCAAGTACATTCCTCTCTAAAGCCAAGATGAGTAGAACATACCTAGTCCCCCACCTTCTCTCCTATTCTTGGGCCTCACTTCTTCAAATATTGAAGACACTAGTCATACCCTCCATCGACTTCAAACTCCCCACTCTACTCTCATTCCCCTATGCCTGACTATCCTTAATGTCTACCGACCTAGCGTGATGTCAGAGAGAGAAGCGGGCACAGGGACCCGAGGCAAGATATCCATTTGAGCCATGATTTCTCCATCAAAACATAAACATCTACTTCTCCTGGCTACTGTTGATGACTTAAAAGAAATGATAATAGAAGTAAGCACTACACCCAGCACACAGGAGGTCTTCTTTCCTACTGCCTGCAAAACGAGTTTCCCTTCCATCCTTCTAGAACTTCTGGGCCCTACATGTCATCACATTAATCTCCTTGTCAACTCTACTTTGTACAGAGTGTACCAGGGAGAAAGTAGGAGAATGAAGGTGGCTAGGCAGGGTTTTCAGTTTTTCAGAAAGCAAAGAAACACAAAGGGGGTAGATTGATTGCTGCTCGCGGGAAGGTAGAGGGCCAGAAATCAGAGCTCTAGAACCTGTTGGCCATTTTTATCACCTGTCTGAACAACTTATCTATAGGTAACCATACCATCTGACAGAACACAACAGATGCAACCACCTAATGCCTGATACCAAGTTTTAGACCAAGGGCACACTGCTGAAAGGCAGGTGTTAACTTTGTTCACCTTGCCTAACTTGCTGTTGTCTGTGCCATTGCCATGTATCCATAGGATGCCCTAGTGTATTTGGTTTCCATGTAGTCCATGTGTGAACCTAGAAGAACTAAACCTTTAATCCGAAAGTGGAACAAATATCTTCCTTATATTTTCATTCGCTCCTTTAGACCAGGGGTCCCCAACCCCCGGGCTGCAGACCGATACCAGTCCGTGGCCTGTTAGGAACCCGGCCGCACAGCAGGAGGTGAGTGGCAGGCAAGCAAGCGAAGCTTCATCTGCCGCTGCCCATCGCTCCTCATCGCTCCCATTACCCCCCCAACCATCCCCTCCCCCACCCTGGTCTATGGAAAAATTGTCTTCCACGAAACCGGTCCCACACCAGAAAGGTTGGGAACCGCTGCTTTAGACAAGAGCACAATAATCTATGGATGCAAGTCATCATCCCATCGAGTTTGAGAAGCACCACAGTAGCCGTTAGGGACATGCCATCTGGGTGCCAGCTCTAACAAACAACGTGAGCTTCAATAAACCTTTTCAGTTTCTTGTGTCTGTGACCCCCCCCCCCCACCCCGTCTGGAAGATGGACCTAACGCCGCCTGGCTAATCTATTTTTTTATTGTGATTATGCTATATCAAAATGCTTCAAGAAGTCAAACATGGGCAAATGTAACACTGATGGGTAATTTGAGTGAACCCTATTAGCTAGCAGTCAATCCTCAGCTTTCATATATACCACATATCAAGAACATGCCATAAAATTCCCATTACGCTTTCACTTGGCATTCAGGAAGCTAGTGATATAAACCCCTTGATGATATAGCCTGAGACAAAATCCAGGTTGGTCCCTTCTTCCACTCTGGAATAAATGTCTTTTCTGAGAACTTTTGTTGGCTAGCAGATTTCTGTAAAAAGAATTTTACTCTCCAATTTTATTTTGTTGTTCAATAGGAGATTACCACATGAAGCAAGCCATTAAAAAAAAATTGTGAACTTTTTAAGAAGATAGAGAAGGGCGACTGGTATATACGCATAGCACTGTTTGCAGAACGAGTACTGTGGCACTTTCAGAACGGCGGGAGGCTTCACAGAACCTTCTGACACTGGCGTTGACCCTCCAGCTTGGGTCAATCTACACTCCACCCCTCACAAGCTCAGATAAGAATTCCTCCCGCGGAAAGTTTCCGCAAGGCAACGGACAAACCCCCTGGGACTAGCTCCCGGCTTGCCTGAAGCTCAGCCGCTTCTCTCGAGCTGCCATATCACACTTGACCAGCAGGTGCTGCCATTTCAACATGTGTGATTTTCCCTTCCAGTCCCAACACACAAGTTCAAGGTTTCCAGCTTTGGGAGATAAAACCCGGGTTTCAGGTTTGATGAAGTCTTTTTCACTGTGGTTATCTAGGATTGAGCCATTCTGAGAGCTCTAGTTTCTGTTCATGAAGCAAACTGAAAACAAGGCAGCCCAAGAACGACCCCTCTTGGATGGGCAGCCTCAAAAGGCAGATTTTTCACAGGTGTCTCCTCTGTGCTGCAAACCTAAATAGCCCAAGTTCAATCGCATTGATGCCGGAGGCAGGAAAAAAAATGAAACAAAAGATAAGAGCAAGCTCAGTAAAGCTTATGGCTCTGCAAGGGCTCTTTTGATATAGAAATCTCTGTGAAAGCTCATTAAATCCTCAGTGTGTGAGGCAGGACTTCGGGAAAAGTCAAAATAAAGATAATAAGACACCACATCCACTCATACCGACACATTTGTAAAGCATTCCGGATACTCCAAGGAAATTCCACACCACTCACCGCTCATATTAAGGGCCTGAACTAGCTCTTCTAGTTAAACCACAGTCCAGATGAACAGTCACAGACTTGGGAGATAGTTTTGTTGTAACATCGACCACAAACAAGACTATTAAAAAAGCAACTCAGAGCATGGTCCCCGTGATGGAAAGCCTGTTGGGGTCTCGAGCAAACAGCAGCCCCCACACACCGTAAATATTCAATACATCTGAATAGACGATCAGACATTAGGTGATAGGTATATGTGAGAAAAGCCAGTAAGTTCCATTTTCCCAGTGCTTTATATTTACTGGAAAAATACTCATAAGAAAAAACTTATCCTCAGACTTCAAGCAGAACTTGAAGGGAATGAAACCTTGTATTAAGGTTCTCCAGAGGAACAGAACCAAGAGGATGGATATGGGTGTCCAAACAGGAAGAGAAAATTTAAGAAAGTGACTCACGAAATTGTTCAGGTTGGGAGGGTAGGCAGCAGGCTGGAGAACCAGGGCAGGATTGACGTTGCCGCTCTGCAGTCCACCGGCAGAATTCCCTCTTCCCTAGGCAAGCTCAGCCTTTTTCTATGATGGTCTTCAATTGGATGTAGTCCCACCCCGATGACCTCATCTTATCTTAGTTCCCTATTTAAAGACCCCATCCCCAATACAGTCACATTCTGGGGTCCTACTGGGGGTTAAGTCTTCGATATACGAATTGGAGGAACATGATTCGGCCCGTAACAGGCCTGAACGAGTAACATTATGATCTAGAGATTAAGAAAGAAAGAGGTGGAGAGAGGTTGGTAAAAAAAAAAAAAAAAAGAATAAACGTGTGTGATTCTCCACCCCTGGTCCCAGGCCCATAATCAACAACACCTAGAAGTTGTTATAAAGGCGAATTCTCAGATCCCACCCAAGATCGACTGCATCTGTGAGTGGGGCTCAGCAATTTGTTTTTAAACAAAGCCCTCCAGGTGATCCCAATGAAGGCTACAGTTTGAGAACAGCTATCTTAGAAGTTTCATGATTATAAGAGCAATACCACCTGAGAAATTTTCCAACCAATGTGGCTGTCAATAGTGTTTAACCTGTATTTTCTTTAAATATGAAGCTGAGTCATATTTTATAAAAGGGCCTTGAAATCCATTTTACTCTTATAAATTGGAACTGAAGCCAGAGCTCCAGGGATAAGCGTGATAACAACACTGCAAAAGGACTTGGCCTCTGAATACAGATTTCACAAGGTGAAAGCAAAGCTATAGGGACCCAATAAAGCTAATTTATCAAGTAGGAGAGCAGGTCTAATAGCTGTCTGTCCAGCTGGAGGCCGCCAGTTACCTAATGCAATTCCCATGAATGGCAGACTAAATTAGAATGGTTGATCTTCATAAAATTCATTCTACTCTCCCTCTTAAAATAAAAAACTAGAAATAGAACTAAGTAGGTCACTTTTGAGCAAGAATCAAATTTAGATTATGCTACACTTGGCCCCAAAATATCCTCTTCACCCTCAGAACATTAGCCTCTGCAATACACTGGTTAGTAAGTGTATTTGGCCATGCCTCTCACCAGGCCCTTTAAGAATCTGCACTACCGGGACTTCCCTGGTGGCGCAGTGGTTAGGAATCTGCCTGCCAGTGCAGAGGACACGTGTTCGAGCCCTGGTCCGGGAAGATCCCACATGCCACGGAGCAACGAAGCCCGTGCACCACAACTACTAAGCCTGCGCTCTAGATCCCGCGTGCCACAATTACTGAAGCTCGCGAGCCCAGAGCCCATGCTCCGCAACAAGAGAAGCCACGGCAATGAGAAGCCTGCATACCACAAGGAAGAGAAGTCCCCACTCGCTGCAATTAGAGGAAGCCCACGCACAGCAACGAAGACCCAACGAAGCCAAAACATAAATAAATAAATTTAAACAAACAAACAAAAAAAGGAATCTACAGCATCAGGAGCAAAAAGGTTGAATTCACCTGTGAGTTATTTCCAAGACTTGGTGGATGGTGAGATATATAATACAACAAGGATACCCATAACTTTTTATCTGGAAAAGTCAGCTTCATCTGAGGCTTCTTTGATGACTCCTCTTGAAATCGGAAGAGGATCCGATTTTCTATGTTCCTTCGATTCTTGCACATGGCCTGCACTGAGATTTCTGTTTCAGAGTGGTGGTTCATGCAGGACACTCAGAGTAGATGCACCTTGCTGTCTTCTTTTCCTCCGTCTTTGACCATGTCTCCACCTCACAGAGATCTCTTCTTTCCAGTTCCCTCTTTCTGCAAACAACAGTCTTCACTTCCTTAATCCTGTTCACACTACCTTCTAACACTGGCCACCAAAAGATGCTGCTTCCAGAACAGGTTGACAGGGATGCTCAAATGCATGGGGGAATATTCCTGACTCTCACCTGGAATCAGTTTGGCCTGGGTATGACACTTGAATTTACAGCAAATGTGTGTAAAGGCAGTTCTGGGTGAGCCACTCTGAACAGGAGATGGCAGTAGCGGCAAAGGTATCTGGGCATCCTTCTCCAGTCCTCCTAACAAAGGGTATTTCCTGTCTGTCAATTCAGGGCATAATTTTGCTCACCAGAGCCAAGCTGTGGACTCCACAACTATTGAAGGGCTAAAGATTGCTCAAATGGAAGGCTGAACAAGCAAATGAGCAAGGTGGGGGAGCTGTTACTAATTCTCACCGCAAAGGGAAGGAGGAGCCCCAGAAAGCACAGATGCTCCTACTTAGATTGGCATCAGTGGAAGCTGGGAAAGGATTTGAGACCTAGTGCACAATCTTACGGTGACTTTGAGCAAGTGATTTAGCAGAATTGATTCAACCTGTGGCCTCATGTGGCTTAAGAGGGTAAGGGGGGCCTCCTCGCAGGCTTCACAAAGCGTCAAATAAGATAAGATCCAGGAAAACCATGTAAACTATGACATGCTATAAACGTACGAGGAAGGCATTTTTGTTGGCTTGTCCCTGCACCTCCAAATGTCCTAGACCACTTTCTTTTTCCTTTGTTTTTTTTTTTTTTCCATCCAGGTTATATGGCCAGAAGCTGTTTGACCATGGGTCTATTATTTCTCTGATAATTATAAATTCCCAGAGAGCTACGGCACACAAATCACGTTGTAATAGCTCTAAATTCTTTGCTTCATCCTGAGTCTACAATTATGCTCTCACCCAGGCTCCTGTCATCTGTTGTCTTGATTTATGAGAACTTCTGTCCTCTGATCTCATTTCTTACCCCTGCCTCCTTTCAAACTTCTGAAATGTGGCTGCAAGGTCAAATTTCTCATCGTGCCAGCATTACATTCTCAGGTGTAATCATTACTGTCTTAATAAAGCAGGCAGCTAGTTCCACAATAGTCTAATTCACTAGATAATGGCTCAGCCCTCACTGTATAATCCCCATCCTGCCCCTTGCTAGGACTCCAGAACCACTGTGTTGTGGTTTGAAGTATCTCTTAAATTGTCACATGTACTATTTAAAAATGTATTTCCAGTCAAGTACATGATGGATCAAGTGCTGCATATAAATTAGGAAAACATAACCAGTTTCACCTGGAGTGAAAATAGCCGGAAAGTTTTCTGGTAACTTCCATATACTTATAGACCCTTTCCAAAAGTTGGAAAAAGAAAAATCTAAATTTTCAAGTATTGCAGAATCAGTTTGGTATTAAGGTAGAAGATTTAGGAGATATGCAAACCACAATTTTTGATGTAGTTAATAAGGCAGAGATATATTATTTCACTTTGCTCCACTTGTGACCTAGAGTGAATTATATCCACAATAAAATTAGATCGAACTTGACTCTGGTACCTGAATGGCCAAGAGGTACAGAAATTTCCAACACAGCTTTGTTAGTGTGTGGGATATAACAAGACCATAATCTAAAGCCAGTCCTCAGTTTTATTATTTATTTTGCTGCCTTGATCATTTTTCTGCACTCATTTGGCTTGAAGGCACAGACATTCCCTGTTGATTATCTCGACTTGGCAGTTGGTTTCTGCTACACATTTTGATTCCTAATATGGTAGCAGGAGAGGGTTTTGTATGAGTTCCAGCGAGTTTCTCTGGGCTTGTGGAATGCAGTGAGGAAAGAATCCTACAGAGATGAAAACATGAACATTTGCACTGATAAAGAGAAAAAAGAAAGAAAGAAAAGAGGATGTCTCTCTAAAACCTTTTTTTTTTTTTTTTTTTAACTCAGGCCCCTTTCATTTCTAATGTCTTACAGTTGGGGGATGGAAGGAATTAACTTTGTGTTTTTTAATTGCCTGTACTATCAGACCATTTCAACAAATCGTTTCGAAATGCCTGAGTGTTTGTATAGAAGCAGTGCTAACAAAAGAAAGTTTTCGGCGTCATCAAGGTTTAAATCCTCGAAGCACCCAATAACACAGTTCTCTAAATTAGCCTCATAATGATGAAATCTGGGAAATAAGTGCATGTCCCCAGAAGGGAGTAATAGATTATTCTGTCCATTCACTGTACAAATGATACTGTTCCTCCTAATTTTTGTAGCAATGAGATTCAATTTTAAAGAATCCATGTATTGATTGTTTCAGAGGTCAATACAGTTTTTCTCTCAGTTATAGGTTAGCTCACAGAAATATTCATTTGGTAAAAATCCCTCTAACAATACATCCCAGATGACAAACTTTCCTTTAGCAGTAGGCTCTTTTTTCTCTAAACGTATTTATTAAAAGCCTCTGTACTTTAATAAGCCACATTTGCACTGGTGTAAAAACGTCACTCGTTTCATCATAATTAGCATCCATTTAACGTTTAACTTTTATGTAATTAAGAGTTATATTTGGTGGCTATTGCCTCCAAATTGGCTGTATCAACATTTGGGATCATGTCTAGATGGGCTTATCCGCTGCATCAAAAAACCCAAAAAAAATCAACTAATGAATCATCCAGAAATTCAAGAAATTCAACATGCTAGTGTAGATACATTTGAAAGTATGGGTGTTTTTCTGTTTTGTTTTTTGTTTTTTTGGCCGCACGGCGCAGCTTGCAGGATCTTAGTTCCCGGACCAGGGATCGAACTGCACCCCTTGTAGTGGAAGCGCAGAGTCCTAACCACTGAACCGCCAGGGAAGTCCCTGAAAGTATCGTTTTTATGATGCTCCATATCTTTTCTTTTTCTGGACAACTAATTCTTAGAAGCCCTTCTGAAAGCGTTCTGATCATTAGCAACAACTACAAACACAATTAGTCTGTATATTAGTTAGGCCTGGGCGTGGCTACAAAAACCTGAAAATCCCAAAATGACAGTGGTTTAAAGGATATAGAAATTTATGTTTCTATAATACGAAGTACTGTGAAGGCCATCAGTCCAGAGCTGACATGGGGTCTCCATCTGTCACAAGCAACCTATGGCTGTCTTTCTCCTCTGCCATCCTCTGCATGTGGCTTCCATATCATGGACTCGTGTGGCAGCTGCAACATCCATGTGAGAAGGAAAAAGGGGGAAATGAAGTAAACCCATGCCCTTTAGTGAAAGTTCTTAAAGTCTCACATGGGATTTCCACTTACATCTCAATGGTCTGAATCTAGTCTTGACCTGCCAGGGAAGCTGGGAAATGTAGTCTTTTATTTCAGCAGTGTGCCCAGCTAAAACTTGGGGTGCTAAAGCTAAGGGAAAGGGGTGAAGTGGATATTGGAGTAGGCAACACACAGTCTCCATCAAAGATTCACAGGCTCCTTGACTTGCTGTCATTGTCAGGGTCATGGATGACTTAGCTTCTCCATGTATATTCATATTGATTCATTTAAATTAGAAGTAGCTGTTGTGCTTCACTAATGTAAATATATATATAAATTATAAAAACTTTGAAAATGCAGATAATTAGGAAAAGTTTTAAACTATCTTAAATTTCACCACCCAGAAATAGTGGGGTTAATTTTTTGGTACATAGTTCCAGGCCTATCTTTATGCACACCTGTGTATATATATATATACTTTCCATAATAAACTTGGAATATACAAAGCAGTGCTAATCTTTAATCTGCTTTTTTAACAAGATGTTCATGATGTGGTGAACATCTTTCTCATCGATAATCTTTTCAACATTGTTTTAAATGACTATAGATTATTTCTTTATACGATTATACCATAGTTAACCAATATCCAATTGTTAAATATTTTAGTCATTTCAAATTTTTCTGTATTATAAACCACACTGCAATTAATATATTTGTCACTAAATCCAGGGAAGTCCCTGGATTTCTTTGATTACTACTGAAGTGGAGGGCTTCCCTGGTGGTGCAGTGGTTGAGGGTCCGCCTGCCGATGCAGGGGACACGGGTTCGTGCCCCGGTCCGGGAGGATCCCACATGCCGCGGAGCAGCTGGGCCTGTGAGCCATGGCCGCTGAGCCTGCACGTCCAGAGCCTGTGCCCCGCAGCGGGAGAGGCCACAACAGTGAGAGGCCGCGTACCGCAAAGAAAAAAAAAAAAAGTATGAGACTACTGAAGTGGAATATTTCCCCCTGCCTTAGATTTAGCTTTCTTTATTGTGAAAAGATAGGACATGAGAGAAAGAGGTTCATGGACTCAAATTTGGAAATACTAACTTTGAACTGAAAGGAACAAGTCCCTGGTTGTTAGATAAGTCATGCCTGCTCATGAATGGCAACATAAGAGAAGAGATTATCCTTCCATTTCAAGTGGCACTCATGACGATGCCACCTGGCCACTTCAGGTAAGGTACCTCAATTTGTTCCTCATTGTTTAAGGAAGAAGCCACCACGATCTTGGTCCACATTGAGCTTAAAGGACAATGCTTCATATGTGATTTGTGAGTTTTCTCCCAGCCCAGTCATTCCCTTGAGCTGACTGTCAGGCTCTTATCTCAGCAGAGTGGCAGGTAAAAATATTCAGAGGGTCTCCAATTTAATTCAGGTAGTCAGCAAACCACAAGATCTGTCTGCTAACTACTTTCATACCAGATAGGATATCTCCTACCTAAATTTGTAACAGCTGGATTCTCATCCATATATGTAAGGAAAGCAAACACTCATTGTTGTTTACAATTTAGGTTAGGCGTTGTACAGTGACTCACATGGGGCACACCCCAGAGAAAATTTAATGGGCAGTAACATCGAACACTACAAACTCATAGGATTGTAAGACACGGCTGGGGTTTGCCCATCCTCCAACTGTCTTTCTGGACTATTTTTTTCTCCTTCTATGGGAGAAATTATTTAGAGTCAAGCATTGTTAAGTCAAAATGCAAAGGAAGGAGAAAATGAATATGGGTTAGTTGCATTCTGGATGCCACTGAACCACAGTTGGGATAAATTATTATCATGGTATACAAACACATTGTGCATTCCAGGAAGAAGCTGGAGTATGGGGTGTGTACCAGAAAGTGGCCGCAGACGAGGATTGGGAGTGTGTGTGTGTGTGTGTGTGTGTGTGTGTGTGTGTGTGTGTGTTGGCAGGCTGAGCATGCATATGGATCCTCATACTTAAGGCTAAGAAGTCGGGACTTTGTCCTGAAGCAGTAACACGCCAGGAGAGTTGGTAGCTACTGTCCAGGAATGTCCCATTATATGCAATTCGGCACATTCTGTGTGAGCTTCTCCCCTTTACCTTACTGCACAAAGAAGATACCTGCAATCTTGGTAAGAAAAGTAAACTCTTATTCCTTATCAGCAATCTGCAGGGTAACAGAGGAAACACTATGATAGGAGCAGCTGTGATTGTGCTGAAGACTGCTTCCTACATCAACCACCTGGGGAGAAAAAGAATTCAGTCAATATAAATAATAGGCAGATAGGCACCAACCCTAAAGCAAGGAACTTTTTGTAATAGGAGTGAAAAGAAGGGACCAATGAGGGCTACAAGAATCACAGAAGGCTTCTCTGAAGAGGGGATGTTTTCTACCCTAGCCAGATGTAAGGCAAAACCTTTAGGGTCCCGAAGAATCGGGTAGCAGTAGGACTGCAGGGAACCATTTCCTCAGTAGGGATACAGTGATAGGCAAAATAGACAAGTCTCTGATTTCATGGACCACCACAGAAAACACAAGGGCCTGTTTTGTTTTGTTTTGTTTTGTTTTTTGCAGGGCCTTGTTAGGGTGCCTGCATCTGAAGGACTTAGATAACTGCCCCTTTTCAATGGCCTTTACTAATTTTCCATTTTATGTACTTCTGTGTATTGTTTAAAATTGTTTAAAATTTAAAATTGTTTAAAATTCATTTTTCAATTTTTAAAAGTAATGTGTGTTCATGAAAAAGCAGTAAAAACAGACCAGAAGTATAAAGTCTCTTCTCCACCCCCATACCCAACCCTTCTATCCAGAGATAACCACTGTTTCAGGTGTATCTGTCCAGAAATTTTCCATGCATATATAAGCACAGAATCTATATTATGTATAAATATTATCATACTTTTTAAAAAATGTAATTCTGCTATAGTGATAGCTCTATAATGTTGATATAGGAGAGACTTGAGGAAGGCAATCTGGTTGGGAAAAGGTCTTGAAGCTCTGTTGTAATACACTTTATATAAAATATAATATCAAGGGCTTCCCTGTTGGCGCAGTGGTTGAAAGTCCACCTGCCGATGCAGGGGACACGGGTTCGTGCCCCGGTCCGGGAGGATCCCACATGCGGCAGAGCGGCTGGGCCTGTGAGCCATGGCCGCTGAGCCTGCGCGTCCGGAGCCTGTGCTCCGCAACGGGAGAGGCCACAACAGTGAGAGGTCCGTGTACTGCAAAAAAAAAAAAAAAAAAAAAATATATATATATATATAAAATATCAATTGTCAATATCAAAGAAAGGTTTGTGCTAGAAAGTAAGGAACAGTAAGGCACCACCCAGAAATTCCTTGGCTTTACCACTTAGGCATCTCTGCATGAGAGCACAGAAGAGTTGCCTACCATTTCACTGTGTGAATGGACCATAATTTTTAAATCGTACTGTAGTAGTAGATATATAGAGATTGTATGTAGTGATTTTGCCTTCATAAGCAATACTTTTTGAATCTCTTTTTACATGTACCTTTGCATTCTTAGGAAAAGGAATTTAGAGCATAAAATCTTCCAAGCAGAATCCCTGAGTGGAAGGGAACATGCATTTTAAACGTTGATAAAATGTTGCCATAAAATGTTGCCAAACTGCTCTCCCCAGACGTTTTTCCAATTTACAAGTCAATGGTAGAGACAATCTGTATATTTTAGGATTTGCTTGGAGAAAGTGCTGAGCTAAGCTGCCACAGAACCAGTTCTGCAAGCTTCAGATCAACCTACCTGTTTGCAATCAGGATCCCAGCCATGCATGCAAGTTCAAGGTTCTCTGAGCTTTTGGCATCCCCAGGCAGTTTGCCTGAGTAGTGCAGCTAAACGGGAGTGGTATGGTGCCGCCTACATTAAGAACCATTTTTGTTTTCGCTTTCTGGAGTGTAAATACCTATTAAAGGATTTTCATTCCAAACCTAGGGAAAATTCTATTGAGAAAGTAAACCAATAAGAGGGAGGGAGCTGTGAAGGCTAAGTCTGAGCCGTCAGGAGGGCAGACAGAAAGAAACAAGGCAGGGAGGCAAGGTCAAGAAATTGAAGAAGGAACTGTGAGACAGTCCTACGACCACTTTGGCCTCCGGAAAGAAAAGGTTTGGTAGATATTTGCCCGAAAGCCCCTCGAGGAGGATTCAGCATCAAGGCTGAATGGCAAAGACAAGAAGTTCAGCACTTTTGCTATTTTCCTTTCTCTCATGTTCAAATACTTCTCAGAAACATACAGCTTCATCTTCATTACCATTTGATGTTTATGTATATAAATCCTCTTCTAAGTAGACTTGGGGGTTTATATGCATGGTTTTGTGATAAAATAAGAGATAATCACATTTTCAAACACAAACATGTGAATGATAGAAAAATGATAGCACTGGTAATTTCAGTTCACGTTTTGTCAAGTATCTTTTAAAATGCAGTTAATTATATACTAAGCCTTCTCATACATCATTTATGTTATTGATTAAATGTAAAAATGGAAGGCAAAAGACTGAGTCCAATTTATTTTCGTTAAGAGAATGAGTAAAAAACCATCAGCCACGTTAATATTTCAAACAACAATTGGAAATTTACTTCTGCTCTTAAAGAAAAGTTTGGGACTAACGAATTCTTTTACACATGTGCTGTTGATGAAGAAAGGAGGGAGAAGAGGTACAATATCCTCCAGAAAATGATTACACCTTCAGCGAGAAACGGAAAGAACAGCTCCTCTGTTGGCCACTAAGGAAACCATGCTTATGACTTAGTAGTCATAAACAGTAAAAACACAACAAAAATCAGAAGATATACGTATACGTGTGTGGACGTAATCATTCTGTGCTTCGTTTCCTGCGAAACTGTACAACAGCAATATATTTTTAACTTAATCTAAAATGTAAAGCCTGTATCAACTATCAGTCATCCAAAGTGTCTGTAGTACAATTTGAGGCAGCACGAGAACAATGGAACACACATTCTCATTCAGTCTTTTTTTTTATCTTTATTGGAGTATAATTGCTTTACAACGGTGTGTGAGTTGCTGCTGTATAACAAAGTGAATCAGCTATACATATACATTTATCCCCACATCTCCTCCCTCTTGCGTCTCCCTCCCACCCTCCCTATCACACCCCTCTAGGTGGTCACAGAGCACTGAGCTGATCTCCCTGTGCTATGCAGCTGCTCCCCACTAGCTATCCATTTCACATTTGGTAGTGTATATGTGTCATTGCTACTCTCTCAATTCGTCCCAGCTTCCCTTTCCCCCACTGTGCCCTCAAGTCCATTCTCTATGTCTGGGGCTGGGCCCAAGGAGTCAGTAGTTTTTAAAACTCTCCAGGTGATTGTAATGTGAAGCCAGTGTTGATAGCCACTGGTAGAGGGTGTCATCACATTGGACGCTTGAAGTGCCCCACAGGGGCCTCAAAATTGAACGCCTAGCCTCAGCTTAAGCACCCAACTAACGGCTTGTGAGTCTTGTCCATTGTAGCCCAAATAAAACCAATCCAAGACGGTTTACCTTCTTCTTCATGCAGCAGGCACTCATGATGTTACAAATGAGAATTTCTTTATCTGCACCCGCATCACTCAGTTTCCATTAAGGAACTGGTAAATTTAGAGAGAATGTGAGCCCTCGAAAGAAGGAAGCTGAATTCATTTGGATTCAAATCTGGAACAGAATTTGAACAAATTTGGAACAGAAAGTTCCAAATTCCCTTTTTTCTAAGTCTTAATAACCTACCTTGCCTCCCTTCTTTTCCACCTGCACCCTCTCTGCACAAACGCATCAGTCATGGAGGTGAGCTCATGGCATCTGGTAGGAGGTCAGATGGGAACTTGATTGACAGGCAAGTCAGGTGGGGTTCACACTGATTGCATCTGAAGGTACCATGCGGGAGTTTCAAGATGGTGGGATTCGGCTTTATTCACAAGCACAGCTTACTCCAGTGTTGGCGATCATGCTACCAAATGTGAAAGGGCCCTCATGGCAGGGGCTTCAGACATTTTAGTTGAATCAAGATCAGAAGTCCTCAATTTTTATTTTTTTTTAGCATCTTTATTGGAGTATAATTGCTTTACAATGGTGCATTAGTTTCTGCTTTATAACAAAGTGAATCAGCTATACATACACATATATCCCCAAATCTCCTCCCTCTTGCGTCTCCCTCCCACCCTCACTATCACACCCCTCTAGGTGGTCACAGAGCACCGAGCTGATCTCCCTGTGCTATGCAGCTGCTTCCCTCTAGCTATCTATTTTACATTTGGTGGTGTACATATGTCCATGCCACTCTCTCAATTCGTCCCAGCTTACCTTCCCCTTTCCCGTGTCCTCAAGTCCATTCTCTACGTCTGCGTCTTTATTCCTGTCCTGCCCCTAGGTTCTTCAGAACCATTTTTTTTTTTTTTAGATTCCGTATGTATGAGTTAGCATATGGTATTTGTATTTCTCCTTCTGACTTACTTGCCTCTGTATGACACTCAATTTTTTTAATGAAATATTTCAGGCCTTACGATATTAAGTATAATATAATGAATACTCATGTACCCAGTACACAAAAGAAACAAAACCTAGCACATCTAATCACAATACCTTGGGTACCCTTTCCTATCCTTTTTCTCCCATTCTCTCCTCAGAGGTAACTGTTATCTTAAATTTGCTGTTTGTGATTCTCAGCCTAGTTTCAAGTTTTTTGTTCATTATTCCTAAGTATGTTTTTACTACACATACAGTTTTGTTTTTGCATGTTTTCAGTTATATAAATGATATTGTACTCTGTGTATTTTATGTGTTTTCAAACTTTATATATACAAGTGGTATCATATTATGTATCCTTATGCAGGAATGTGTCTCTCCAAATTACATTCTTTTTTTTTTTTTTTTTTTTTTTTTTTTTGCGGTACGTGGGCCTCTCACTGTTGTGGCCTCTCCCATTGTGGAGCACAGGTTCCATACGCACAGGCTCAGTGGCCGTGGTTTACGGGCCCAGCCGCTCTGCGGCATGTGGGATCCTCCCAGAACGGGGCACGAACCTGTGTCCCCTGCATCGGCAGGCAGACTCTCAACCTCTGCGCCACCAGGGAAGCCCCAAATTATATTCTTGAGATGAATCCATGTTGGTTAATGTGAACTTGTTACTTTTAAATTACTGTATAGCATTTCATGGTAGGAATATACCCCAACTGAGGTTTACATTTTTCTGTTGATGATGAATATTTGGGTTGTTTCCAATTTCTTGCTGTCACAAATAGCACAACAAGGGACACTCCTATACATGTCTCCTTATCCAAACATGGGGGAGTATCTCTAGGATGTTTACGTAAGAGTGAGATTTCTGGGATGTAGGGAATGTACATCTTCAGCTTTTCTAGACATTACCAAATAACACCCTACCAGAAGAATATGAGCATTTCTATTGCTCACATCCTGTCAACACTGAGATTGTTTAACGTTTAAGTAGTCAATTTTAACTGGTGTGTTTTTACCAAACAATCCTGCAGGGGGCAGCATATCCTGGTGATTCTTGCTGTTTCTGCCGCATTACAGTTAATGGGTCCCTTCCTTCACTCCTTGAAATCCTTCGACCTTCTCTTAGTTACTCCTCAACCCGCTTTCTTACCTCCATCAGCTCCCTGGAGATATCTCACACGGACAAATATAACGCCATCTGAAAGCTGAAAGCGCCCTCCCACTTTTCACTCCACGCTCCTGGCACGTATCTGTCTCCTGACAGGATGGGAGGGAAATACAGGCAAGCCAGTCTTGAATTAAAATACTCATTCCAGTTCAAAGTAGCATTAAGAGAGGATGTGAGTGGACAGCAAAGTCTTCCACAGTTCTGAAACAGTGGTATGTAACCTAATTAGAAGGCATTGCACACTGTCAGAAACTGTTTATGTAAATTGGAAAATAGCTGAGAAGTAGGGAAAAGTATTGCAAAGCAGTGGTGGCTTTGTTTTTCTTCTGGAATAGAAGCTATTTACTCCTTTGCTTTCTTAGTTACATTGTTGCTGGTTCCCTAAGGAAGAAAAAGAGTGCTCAGTTTCAATACACCTCCTTGAATTTCTCTCATTTATACTGAGCTGAAGTCTCTCCATGTCCAGAGCTCCATGGTGGGAATGCAGCCTTCAAAGATGCAATCCTTTCAACAAAGCAGATGTGAAATTGAGCTGTGCTTAAAAGATTGAAAATGGCTGCTTTAGAGGAGGGTTTATTGTTAGTACTTTCAAAGTGGTCCTACTCTCACCCCTCTGCTGGGAGTACTTTTTCCTTCCTAGAACTGGATTTTAAAATTTCAGTACTTTAAAATGAATGATAAAATTGTATTACTGTCCTTAAGGGGGAAAGTAGGCAAATAAATATGATTTGCTTTTGGATTGACCACTGTTTTGAGCTATTAAATCTTCTCCCCCTCCATTATCATAGATCAAACTTTCTCCAAATGGAATCTATCAAATACTCTTTTAGCAAAGTGTTAATAGGTGTTCTGGGGAGTACAATTTATGTCAGTAAAAATGTTGGGTTGAAGAATGTTTTCTACAGGAAAATCAAGTTTTTCTAATGAATAAGTTTCTCAGAGTCAGTTATTTGCTGATATGTATTATAAATCTATAAGGCACGACTTACAGCGATTCTGTGTTTCTACGGCAATTCTGCGTTTCTAAGTGGTTTGACCACAGTTCCCTTTTCTGTGAAACACCTGACAGGATTAGAGTTCAGAAGACACACTTTGGAAAATACAAGGATAGATATTCTAAGGTTGGCTACACCATCACCCCGAATCACTGAAACCAGAAATTCACAAGACCCAATTATATGTTATCCTTGACTGAAATTCTTTCATGATAGAATATCTGTCTTGACATGTTGGTTGGCATACACATTGCTTCTGTGTTGAATGTTATTGTGGAGATATTTGAGGGCAGCCTAATTTTTGCTTCCCGGTCTGTGCCTTTTTTTCTGCTTCAATGCCTAAGGAATGTCTGTATTCTCAAACTTCAGTTATTCAGTCAGGGATATGTTTGTAGTGTTGAGCATTCTGTTATCAATATGTCCTAGAACATGGTATACTCTTTCAATCCGTAGGCTTCTTTGTCTTTAGTGATACTTCCTTTTATGATATTTGCAAATACTTTTCCTGTTCTATTTATTGGATCCTCTGCTTCAGGGATCCTCAATTATGTTAAGTGCTTTGGAACTCCAATCTATTACCTTCTAATTCCTTTGCTCCTCTTGTATTCACAAGCCTTTCTTCTAGGTCAGTAATTTTATTTGCAGCCATGTTTATTTCATTCCTTGCTATGTCACCTTTACTTATTGTTCTATAATATTGTTTTTGTCCTCAACCTTCTTTAATTCTGTAACCTTCCTGTTGTTCTCTCATCTCGTCATTGAGCTCATTTTTCTGAGTGCATGTTCTCATTAACTTGATTCATAGTACAAAGCGCTGCTGAGGAATTTTGTTTTGTGCTTTGGATTATGTTTTCTTTAAGAGTGAGGGTTTTATCATTCCTCTGCGTGCCATGTTCCTTTCTTTTAAGGGTTGGTTGGTTTTGTTTGTTTTTATTTGGGAGCGTTGCCTTAGCATGTTTGGATATTTGTCTCTGTTTTGTTCCCCCCAACCCTGTTCTATCCGGACCTTCTCTTTGTTCTGACCAAGTGTACGTGACTTCTCCTTGACTCCATGTCCATTGACTCTGACTTGTTTCCACACTGAGCTATGGTTTGAGAACTTGGTATTGAATACCACCCACTTTCCTGTGGGGACTGGAGGGGAAGACTATGTGACATCTGTGTGAATTAGACTGAAGGGAAGCTGTGTGACATCTGTGTGAATTAGAACTCCTGGATTCTGCTCTCTCTGGGATCTGATAGGCGTTTTGAACTAAGTTTTAACCCCTCCCTACAATCAGGACTCATATCCACCCTGAAGGGGGACACTCTGGGATTTTTTTTTCCACAATCATTCAACACATTTTTATCAAGTACCTATTCTCTACTAGGCACTATTCTAATCTAGGCACTGGAAACAAATGAGACAAAAATCCCCTTTCTTGTGAGTTTATATTCATTGTGGTATCTTGACTGATACAACGTGGTATCCAGAAGAAGCTGCCCACTTCTGCCTAATGGCCATTCCACCACCCCTTAGTCAAAAGAGAGGAAAAAAAATAAGGATAGTCATTCAGTTCAATTTTCTGTAGATCTGAGGGCAATAATGAAGGCTTAAAATTCATCAAATTCGCCAGTGAAGCTTCAGAGGGGCAGGGAGGAAGGTCAAGGTTAGGAGCTACACTGTGTCACTCCAGAATCTTCTCTTTTCCTGGCCTGCATTTTGCATGCGTGTGTACATGCCCATGTTTTGTTTTGTTTCGGTGTCCATACTAGTAAGGGGCACTCCTTGCCTTAATTTGGTAGCTGGTTTGTTGTTTGGAAGGAGAGAGCTAGTGTTTCTTGGGGTTGGCGTTCACTTTTTTAGTTGTGAGAGAAAAATGGAAGATTCTATGACCTGTTTTCACTCTATCACCTTCAGCTGGAGGCCTCAACTTGTTCTTTTAACTCTTAACTAAATATCCTATCTGTGGTCTGCAAATATAAAATTACCATGAATAGCTCCTTCCTCGTAATTATTCAAGTATTGAATACTTTAAGACTCAGATTTAAAAAAAGAAATCAAGCTGAAGTGGTTTGGTTGGGTTGTGTGCCAGCTCCTCTTGGCTAAAATACATTTCAAGGACTTAAACTTGAGAGCACTTCTAAGAAGTTGGTTATTCTGGATTCCTTCATATCTAGGGAACACATTTGTCAGAAGAGCTCTTCAATTTCACGACACCTTATGCTCAAGATTTTTCTTGCACAATCCCATAAGAATCCAATCTCTCTTCTGAGTATGTCAAACGCCTACACAGTTAGTAGCAAGCAGAGACAGGAAGTGAGAATAAATACCTACCTCTAGACTTCCGCTAAGATATGGGCTCTGGGCTAGCATGAGAAACCCCAAGCACCTAGACCTATTTGCTGAACCTACACAGTCAAAGAAATAACCAAACACTTGTGCCTTTTATTGTGTACAGTAAGAGACTGACCATTACCTACAAATGTCTCCCAAATAAATCATACTTAACTCAGATTATGAGGAGAATATTTGATAAAGGAAATTTCAACGGCACTAGGTTGCATCTTCTTGGGTCACTACCATGTCTCTAATGTAATTTCCCCCACCCAGAAATGTAATTCTCAGCCAGTTGCCTTGAAAGCTGGTTACCTTGGAGATGATTATCAGTATTATGATGACCTATTTAGAGGAATTTCTGCATTGCCAGAAAACAAATAACCACAGAGAGAGCCTTACAGAGGAATGATGCTCGTCCCTGGAAGTGCCTTTACAAACGAATGCCATAGATGTGATGGTATTATGTGTGTGTGCACGCGTGTGTGTGTGTGTTTGGTGTAGATTTGTCCATAATTAGGATTTACATTTTTGTGGAATGGCAGTTGTGCTTACGTGCTTTAAGAGCAAAGAAGGCAGTAAAAACCACAGCAGGAATAAGCATATAGACATCTTCTCTCTTCCTACAATTTGAAATGCATGGCCATGGTTGTATTGATTTCTCATCAGTGTTAACATAGTTTCCATTTGCCCAGTTTCTTTTTCTTGCTCAGGCTCTGTTTTTTGAGGATTTTCTAGGGGTGCTGGAGTGTGGCTGACAGGTGATTGGTGAGGATTGATTTTTACAAACCAATTGATTGACTGTTAATAGTTCCCAAATAAACTTAGAGCTGCTGTTTTGATTTCCTCAGAATTATGCCACAAAGTCTGCGTTCTAACTCTATTTGGTCTCCCATTCTTCCGTGAAACTAGTGTTTGTGATTATAGGCAGATTGGGACTTTTTAAGTTTAAGTGTTTTCATTAATCATTATCCTTGTACTATCCATTAATGCTTCATCTGCCTTTTTTTTTTTTTTTTGGAGAAATTTTTGTACTACTTTAATGTGGACCTTAAAAAATTCCAGTGATAAATATTAAAACTTTATTACGATCAAAGACACAGGAAAAAAACAACGTAAACCAAGCATTACCCAAAATAGGACCAATAGACCATAAAGTTCCAAATTTAATATTTGTTCTTAGGTTTTCAGGTTAAAATTCACTCATTGTAGCTTCCTCCAAGGTAATAACAACGTGTCCATATTTCCCACCATCTTCTCAGATCATCTTGCAAGCATTGGACACATAATGAATGTTCAATAAACCTGACTCATCGTATAATTTGCCCTCCAGGAACTTCAAAACCTTTTTACATTCCAACTCAGTTTTCATCTGCTCATGTTCAGCAAGATTATGTAGGGATCTCCTTTTTTTAAGCAATATGCAGTAAGTCTGTTTCAGAGAGGATCTTGAGTCAAGGTCAATTAACTCATTCAGGCCCTATTTTCAATTTTTGTACTGTAGACCTGTCCTTATGCCTGAAATCGCATCACTCTGAACTGAGGGCAAATATCAAATTCATATTAGTTACCTAATTAAATTCTTTGGACTGTTCTGACTGCCATGTTGAAAATGCCAGTGTAAGAAAATTTTCTTCCATTTGACTAAATATAACTCTTTCTCTTTCAATATTTTGGAGAGGGAAATACACTGATAGTTTAAAGAATAATTCCTTAGCTAAATTTTATCATCCTAAAATCTAGCACTATATTATTCAAATTGATCCTGTAAAATGTTGACCTTCTCTCCATCTAACAGTTGTTAGGAACGGTTTTTACCGAAAAAGCATTAACATTGCTTTATTGGTGTATGGCCTTTGACTCATTTATGCCATGTCCTAAAAGAGGCATTAAAAACACAGAGAGAGGGCTTCCCTGGTGGCGCAGTGGTTGGGAGTCCGCCTGCCGATGCAGGGGACACGGGTTTGTCGCCCCGGTCCGGGAAGATCCCACATGCTGCAGAGCGGCTGGGCCTGTGAGCCAATGGCCACTGAGCCTGTGCGTCTGGAGCCTGTGCTCCGCAACGGGAGAGGCCAAAACAGTGAGAGGCCCGCATACTGCAAAAAAAAAAAAACACAGAGAGATTTTCTACTTAATTCAGAGACCGTAAATGGTCTTAGAACATAATGTCTTCCCTCTTATTCATCTATTCAATAAAGATATTTAACTGTCCCTTTAAAATGGCTTTCAGACGAAGTAACAAGTTGTGAGTTGTTTGAAGTACCTGCACATCCAGCGCTGCTTGGTAAGAATTAACCCTTTTGAATCTAGGCTTGTATCCAAATCATCCAGAATATTTCCAAAAAGATTCAGAATCAGACCTCTGACTCTGCCCAACAATGCCACTAAATTAATCCACTCTGCATTCTCTGGGATGGCCTTTCAAGGCAAATCATGAACTTGCATTAGAATGTTTGTTTTGTGCCTAATCTTCACTCCTAGAGATGACAGTTCTTAACGTTAACACTCGCCATCCTTCCCACCCTGATGCTAAACTGGAAGAATGAGAAACAGAATGTTCTAACCTCATCCATACCACAGGTGGTTATTCAAGGGAAAAAACATATCTCATGGCCTTTTGCTAGATAAACTTGCTTTACAAACAAGGCAAAATCTTCTGAAGGATGATATGGAATAGCTTTTCTCCAAAAGGAGACTTTTGGAGTCTTGGAGTCATGACTTTCTTCCCTCTGCTCTAAGAAAACTCATGTCCTACATTGCTAGTGACCTGAGGCAAATCATGAAATTTACTCACTACAATTATTCCAGCTGGTCATTTCTGTCAAGTTCTATTCAATCCAGAGCAGCACCTGTTAGAGTGTTTCCGATGAGAAGCTTGGGGAAAGGGGTGATTGGGTAAATGGGCTGTTTTCATCACCAAGTCCCATTTGCCATCCTTTTAGTGATTGATAGCCATCCTTAGTGAAGATTATAAAAAGAGAAGCTGCTTTAAAATGGAGAGTCAAAAAGTTTCCACGAAGAAATGATATAGAGCTGAGCTTAATTACAGAGGTATAGGGTAGGGGCATGAAGAGGAGGCATTTCAGGCATGTGGCCCCAGAGAGGGATGAAACAGTGTATTCAAGGTGCTGAAAGGGCTGGAGCAGCAGGGGGAGTACCCTGAGAGACGAAACTGAAGAGGTAGGTATGAGCCAGACCATTCAGGGTCTGTTAGTCTAGTTAAGAAATGTGAACATTAAACTTACAGTATAATGACTGGGTTGAAAACCATGTAAGGAGTTATATCATGTTTTAATCATCCTTCCTTGCACAATGTATAGAGTCTAAAACGGATCAAGTTTCTGAATGTTAGATTAGGATGAATGTTCAAAGTCGCAGGGTTTCTATGATCACTGATATTAACTGTCTGACCACGGACCTGTCACTTAGTCTCAGGTCCCTCAGCTTTAAAATGGAGGTAATGGAACCTCTCTCTCGGGGTGGCCACGAAGAATAAGTGAGATAAAATACAAAGAGTGAAAAATAAAGTGCCTGCTAAGAATTTTTTTTCAATCGGAAAGAATATGCAGTACAGGCCTTAGATGTGGGCAAGAAGGGACCGTGTCCTGGAACCCAGAGTTTAGAGATCCTACTGTGGTCCTCCTCTATCTACCCTTCCAGGGGATGAAGAATCCTCAAGACCAGCAGAACAGAACATGCTCATCTAGGGGCTGCACCCAACTCTCCATTCTAGACCGGGCTCTGGGTACCTCAGATCCAATGTTCCCTGCCAAAATGATCTCAAGTTTATTCACGAGGTCTTTGAAGATTTTTTTTCCCCCAGATATGACCGCCTGAAGCCAAGTGCATACCCCATGGCTAAAGAGCAGTTTTTGGACACATGCAGGCTGGGGTGTCCCCATGGGTGTATGTGAAACTTCTTATGGTGTGCGTGGGAGTTTAGCGAGGAGAAAAAGGGGGCCGTTTCCATTGCTGAACCCCAAGGAGTCTGAGAACTCTTGATTTAAAGCTGGACTTCCTGGTTATTATGTGTTAAGATATGAGAATAGAAACTACATATTTTAACAGTTTGTGTTTTAGTTTATAACATTTAACAATTTAGACGTATGGTATATGAACTTGCATTTGAAGTTTTAACCTGGGCCCTGCAAATGTTACAGGCAGATATATATGTATCCTATTATTTATAAAATCCTGCATACCACACAAAATTCCATTTCATTTAAACCGCCTTAAGATGTATGGGTTGCCTATTTATGAAAATCACTTTAGGGCAACCATGAAATTCCATTATGCTCGGGAAGGCTGGAAAAGGCCAAGGGAAAAAACACAAGTTCAAAGAAAGGCAATCCATCTAGTGACCTCTTTTCTTCTCTACACAAGCAAAAACACCATCCAAATGTCACTGTATGGTGTTTTGTGAAATTGTACATCTATATGTGGAGGTGGAATGAAAAGAGGACATAAGAGCTGGTCTTGTTTAGAACTAACAAAAGGTTACTTCTCTCTTTGTGACATTCATCTGGACTCCCTAAGTGTAGAGCCTTGAATTCAAACTAAGCGTTTCCAACCGAGTGAAGGGTGTCCATCTGCTCCAAATTCCTCTCACTGTCATTGCCATACAAATCATTTAGCAAGAAAACATACGCTGTCTTACGCTTTCTTTCCTAATACAAAAGATGTGAGTTGATTTAAACTTAACTTTTCAGGAATTTCTGCCTTCTCCTCCCAGCCAAATGTGAGCTCTTTGAAGAACAAACTGGGTTCTATAGTTTTCTGTATCCCCTCACTCTCTTCGCTAAGAGTTTGCTCAACAGATATTTATACCTCACTGACTGATGCGATCATTTAGCAAATATTTACTGGATTCTACCATGTGCCAGGCTCTGTGTCAAGCATGAGGGTACAAGATTGAATGGGACACTGGCTAAAAGATAAATGCCTGGCACATAATAGGCACTCAGTAAATGAGAGACTGAGCAGGTGAATGAATAAATGAATGGATGCATCAATGAGTGAATTCTGTACCACAGAACTAAGGAATAATATCAAGAAAAATGGAATAACCACTTAAGTTATATTAAACCAAAAGTCATCAAAGTAAAAGATGTCAGCCTGTAGAATATCTATGATTCAAGAAAATGTCAGGGACATCCCTGGTGGTGCGGTGGTTAAGAATCCGCCTGCCAGTGCAGGGGACACGAGTTCGAGCCCTGGTCCAGGAAGATCCCACATGCCGTGGAGCAACTAAGCCCAGGCGCCATGACTACTGAGCCTGCACTCTAGAGCCCGCGAGCCACAACTACTGAACCCGTGCACCACAACTACTGAAGCCCGTGCGCCTAGCACCTGTGCTCCGCAGCAAGAGAAGCCCCCGCAATGAGAAGCCCGCACACCACAATGAAGAGCAGGCCCCGCTCGCCGCAACTAGAGGAAGCCAGCGCACAGCAACCAAGACCCAAGGCAGCCAAAAATAAAATAAATAAAATAAATAAATTTATATATATATAAAAAGAGTAAACAAATTAAAAAGAAAATGTCAAATGTGGGGAAAATAAGAGCAGCCCTAACATTTATACCTCTGGGCCATCTCCGTGGCTATTTAGTGTGTGGCTCTGGAATCTTGCAAAGAATTAACTGATCCATAGAAACCAAATATTCTATATAAAGAATTTGACTAACTCTAACACCCCAACTCTCACTTCTCCCAGATTTAGGGATGAAGAATCTTAGGTGCTGTCAATTCCATAGAAATCAGTATGTACAATAACATTATTGTGAGTTTTTACTGAGATCTGAAATACTGATATGCTGTGCTAGACTTTCATCACAAATTTGCTTCATAAAAAGCGTAAAATCACCACAGAATTATAGTACTCCTTGTTATTTTCCTATATGCAGTATAATATTGAAGTCATAGTTTATTTTTATTTTCTCCTTACAGTATTGTAAGAAAACCAGATTACCAAGGTAGAAGTTGATCTCTCCTGCAAAGCTACCTATCCTCCTGACATGCAGAGCACCAGCTGATTTCGAACAGAGTTTCACAGCTTTATAAAATAGAACCATATTTGGCCATCAATGAACCAAAATAAAATACCTCTCTAGAAGGATAAAGGAAATCAATATTTACATAAAGAAACTTAATAACAAGCCAACCATGGTGTTCAAAGTTTTGTGTCTTTTTAAAATAGGGCATGCATTATTCATACTGTAAAATCTCAAACCAAAGGTGGAAAGTATGAGTTATCAGCAGTATTCTGAGTCTTAAAAACCATTATCTCCTTTGTAGAAGAAAAATGAAAGCCACTTTGTTCATCCTATTCCAGGTCGGCATGCTTAACAATGTCACTTAAAGGCAGGAGGGGGACAAAAAGGAAAAAGAAACCTTCCTGAGATCATGAATTCATCTCCTTTCTCAAGCAGAGAAAGAAGCAGTGAGACATTTCCAACGAAGAAAATGTAGGGGCCTTCCCCCACTCCCTAGGAGACAGACCCAGGCACTTGACAAGTTCTAGAAGCAATTCAAAGTGAGGACATGGAGAGAGATTCCTCCACTCCCTATGGAAACATTTCCAAATCTCTCCCTCCATTATCCTTAGACAGGCTCAGTCCATAAACTTTCTAATATTTGGACTGCAAAATGTCTAGAAGACACATAGATATTTTAAAGCAAGTACATGCAAGGAATAGGGAGTTAATGAGAGTGAAATCCATTCTGGCTGAACCAATGTGAGAACTGGGTGAAGCTGAAGTAACCCCACCACAGAGCACAAACCCTGTTCAGTCATATTAAGTGTAAGAGCATCTCTGTTCTCACATTGTTTTTGTTTTGAACTCAGGTTGAACTGCCTGGAAACCTTCTCTATGTGGATAAGGAGTAGCATCCATTTATTGCCATATTACATGTGCTTAAAAATCCCAGCAATGGGGGCTTCCCTGGTGGCGCAGTGGTTGAGAGTCCGCCTGCCGATGCAGGGGATACGGGTTCGTGCCCAGGTCCGGGAAGATCCCACATGCCGCGGAGTGGCTGCGCCCGTGAGCCATGGCCGCTGAGCCTGTGTGTCCGGAGCCTGTGCTCCGCAACGGGAGAGGCCACAACAGTGAGAGGCCCGTGTACCGCAAAAAAAAAAAAAAAAAAAAATCCCAGCAATATTATCCAGTTACCAATGTTATCTCATCAAGTAGAAATGTCTAATAATTGTTAAAAAAAAAAAAGAAAAAAAAAAAGGAGGAAAGAAAGAAAGGAAGAAAGTATCTTACTAGTGATCTTTCATCTGGCATAAATAAGAGGCTAAGCCCAAATGTCCAAAAAAAGAAAAAGAAAAAAGTCAAATTTGCTGTTTGCAATTTTGTTTGCTTTGCTGAATCCTTGGACTGTTTTTGTTTTTCCTATCAGCTCATACAAACAGTTTATACATGGTCATTCCATGAAACTCTTTGTAGTCATCCAGAAAGAATCAAACATAATTACTACGGTTCCTAGTCTCATGTGTTTGCCCTTCCCAAAAGATTTTCCAAAGTTCAGGAAGAAGAGGGTTGAATTACAGATGAAGAATTTCACCTTCAATACTGAAAAGGAAAGATTTGGGTTTTGCAAACATAGTGAACCCCTTCCTCTACCAAGGGTGGAGCTCAAACCCTCACACTGTTCTTTTACTTGCCCATAAACGCACCACATCTGGAAAATCTTTCTTGGCTGTAGTCCTACTCCACAGGTTTTGTTCATGCATTCCCACACTTTTAGTCAAGAGGCTGGCGGTCACGTACAGTCCACTTTGGCAACAACAAAAATGACTGTTGGAATTCAGTGGCTTCCTCTACCACGACCAAAAATGCTTTCCACTTAATTCATAACAATAGCATTTTGCGCTTATGTATTTGTCTCATCAAAGCACTCTGCCGCCATTAATGAGCTAAATCAGCCTTTGCTATTTTATAATGTCTCACTACAATGAGGTTGCTTTTCTCCGTGGCAGTCACTTGTGTCATGTTGTTTTCTTCTAGCAAACACTGAACTTAACTAATGTAAATTCATTTTTAAATTGTGGGCTCAGAGGAAAATTTTCCCGGAATATATTTTTAATGCTGCATCCTTACTATAACATTACAGGGAGCATTTTCAACTATAAAGACACATAAGTTCTCCAATGTAGTCTTCTCTAAGTACTTGTAAATTATTTATAAAGACCCCCGCAAGTAAATGTTGTAACTGCCAGTGATGGAAATGGAAATTGTCTGCTCTGTGAACCCTATTACTATTTATTTGTATACTGTTTAATGATTGGCTTACTGATGAAATACTCCGTCAGTGTACAAGAAAAAGCCGCAGTTGGCAAGGAAACTCTAAATCCTAAATCTGTCATGTTTTAACTCTGCTGTCTCTGCTACTGCTAGACCACTTTTTTTTTTTGTAATACTGATATGGCAGTTTAATTCAATGATAATTAGATTTATCTGTCTACTGTAAGATATACAAACATATACTTTTCTGCATTCCTCTAGGAAAAAAAGTAAGTTTCATGTCATGGACCACTTTTTACAAGCGCTTAATGGCTCATTCCTAGGAATTTGATCTCAAGTGGAAAGGAATGGCTCTCTGAAAATAACTGCATGCACACTTTCAAGTTTAGACAGAGATGGAATCCTCAAGACCCTAGGTTGAGAAACTCTATAAACATTGATTGGTTGCCTCCCAACTTCTATTCCCAGCATTCTTGGTAAGGGCCTTCTAATTCCTGTTTGAGGAACTACCATATTCTTCTATTCTTAGCCTTGTACTTAGGCTAGAGTTGCACCTACACCCAACTCCAAAGGTAGGATTCCTGGCACTCCTGATTGGTTTGGGGATGGGCACATGACCCGGGACTAAGCCAGTCTTAGCTCATCACATCGTCTTCAACACAGGGATTAATATAGGGTTGACATTTCATCTATGTTTGTCCAATCAGAGTGAACTTGGGACTTTTCCTGGGAATTCTATATAGATTCTCTTTCCTTTGGATGGTATAGTGTGATGATATGAGACTTGAAGCTGGTACAGTCATCTACATCCTTAAGAGAAAAGCCTAGGATATCTTGGGGAGGCCACCGTGTGGAATTTGCAGAGGACTCTGTAGAAAACAGTAGAGACACAGGCAAACCTGGGACCATGATATTGTTGACTCTGTATTAAATAGGGAGCAGATTGAACTGCTGTAACAAAGAGGCTCCGAAAGATACAACTGATGTTTGAAATTCTTTATCTCCCTCATGTCAATAGGTGGGTGGGTGGGCAAGATTGGTAGGCAGTTTGGGGCTGTGAGGTCATTTAGGAACCCAAGATCTTCCTACCTTGTTGTCCTGTTCCCCTGGAGTACTGACTTCATGTTGCAAGGTAAAAGCTGGTTCACTGCCCTCCCATATCGTCCATGTTTCAGCTGCAAGAAAAAGAAATGAAAAGTGGAGGGCGTGAAGCTTATTTTAAGGTAGGATTTACCAATTTTAGCTCTATTGATATTTTGGAGGTGATGATTCTTTACTGTTAAGAGCTGTCCTATACATTGTAGGATGTTTAGCAGAATCCCCGGCCTCTACCCACTTAAGGCCCATATCACCTCCCCAATTTATGACAGTCAAAAATCTCCCCAGACATTGCAAAATGTCTGGGGGATGAAACAGCCCCTCCATTGAGAGCCACTGTTTTAAAGATATGCTATGGAGTTCACACACAATACTTCCATTCACTTCCAATAGCCAAAGTTACTTATTCGGCCATACTGAGTTGTAAGAGAGTCTGGGAGAAATATTTCTAGCTGGATGAAATGGTGCCCAGGTAAAACTTAGGAGTTTCATTGCTAAAAAAAAAAAAAAAAGGAGGGGAGAGAATTCCCTGGCAGTCCAGTGGTTAGGACTCCATGCTCCCACTGCCGAGGGCCCGGGTTCAATCCCTGGTGGGGGAACTAACATCCCTCAAGCTGCACCGCCCAGCCAAAAACAATAAATAAATTTTATACATCTTTTAAAAATAAAAAGAGGGGAGAAAAGGATTTTAGGGGACAATTAATCTTTGCCACACAGCCCTACTTCTGGACTTTTCCACCATATGTGGTGGACTGAAATGAGTTTTCAGTCACTTGAAATTTGGGACCTTACTTGATAAAACTGCTACTTTCCTCTTCCAACACGATAAGTTGAAATTTACTGAACATTATCCATGGGGTGGGCGGGGTGGGGGAGCGGGAAGGTGAAAGGAATGATACCTAAAGTTACTCAGAAGCTGGTTACTGGCTCAGAAGGGATTGAACAAAACAACTGAAATGAGGCTGTTTCATAACAAGTCTTTGGTTGAAATGGAAAGGCCATGGTTACAAGGGCCCACGGTCACTGTGGTAGTTAAGAAAGAAGACAGTATAATTATGCAAAATTGTCAAGATGAAAACTGCAGGCATCTTGCATTATTCGGCTTTGAACTGCTGCTTTCTAGTTCTCATTGTAAATACAAAAAGCCTTTAGTGGCCTCTTTATATCTCACACAAAAGGATCATTGCTTACAGCCAGCTGTTTTGCAATTCTATTTCTATGAAGTTAGCATAATTGGACATTAGAACTGCCTAAGGGAAGAAGGGGGTGACAATGTTCTTGGGTATTAAAGTAGAGTATGGAATAGTAATGGAAGGATCCCCCTTGTTACAAGGAGATAGTCTTCCCAGAGTTCATCCTGAAGCCAATAGTTCTGAATTCAAAACACATTTTCCCACAAGAATATTGTTTTTATGTTATTAGATAACCAGAGAAGTCCTCCAATACCAGAAAAGAAAGAGATGTATGCTTTGCAATAGTACAAAAGAAAATGCTGCAGGGCAGACAAAGGTTTGTCTGAAGGTTCTGACTGAGAAAATCATCAGTAAAATCTTCAGGGACGAGGTGACTTTTAAATCACATTTACAATGGGAAAAGAAAGCATCTCAGGCTAAAGGACAGGCAGTTCAAAGACGGGGCATTCAGTTCTCTGTGAGGACGAGTGAGTATCGACCAGGAGTGGAGCACAGGGTTTGTGGAAATGAGATGAGGAAGTTAGGATGGGCTGTGAATGCTATGGTAGAGTTTGGAGATTTTTTACGTTGGCAAGTCATTAAAGGTTTTTAATGAGGGAGCTGGTGTGATCAAATGTCATTTTAGCAATTATAGGAAGACTAGTTTGATGTTGATGGCATGGTAGCAAGAGAGATTGGATTTCTGATCTCGAGATGTGGCGACAAGTTAGAGAGAACCAACAAGTGTGACAAGGTGAAGGGAAGCTGGCAGGATGTGGTGACTCACTCTTCATGGGAGGTGGAAAGGGAGGAATCAAAGATGGCCCCAAATCAGGCTGGACTCATGACACAAGAACAGGCCGACAGCGGAGGTAATGAGCTCAGTAGGTTTCTGTCCCAAGGATAAAAGAGCCGAGGGAGTTATAGTTATGGCCTTATAGTACAGCGTGTGGGCTGCACTTACGTTTCTGCAAAGCTCACCCAACATGGTGTCCCTATAATTGAAGGAAAACAACTTACTGAATTTCATACTTAGTTCCAAAGTCTTCCTCCAAGGTTACTCTATGTCCTTTTTTGGGAATGTATCTCTACATGTTGAAACTGTGCCAGGGACACCAGTGTTGGTGAAAACATTACATTCCAGTGCCAGACTCTGTGGCCAGAAGCTGTTTAACTGAGGTGGCAGTAATATTGAAATCATAAGGTTGTACTGCAGGGTGTCTGAGAAAAGTAGTGTAGAGAAAAATCCTATTAAATGTGTGCTAAAATAATATCAAATGTGATTACACTTGAGAGTCTTGGGGCAGATGAAGGGAGAGGAGAAAATAAAGAAGTATCAGTAATGGTCAGAGAGAAAAAGAGGGGACCAAGGGGGAGTTTAGTGGGAAGAGAGCTATCTTAGTCTGGAGATACATAGATAGATAGACAGGTAGGGCTCTGCTATAACAGAATACCACAGACTGGGTGGCGTAAATAACAAACATTTATTTCTCTCAGTTCTGGAGGCTGAAAGTCAGAGATCAGGGTAACAGCATGGTTGGGTTATTAGGGAAGGCTCTCTTCCTCGTTTACAACTCTCCTCATTGTATCTTCACATGGCAGAGAGAAAGATCATCTCTCTTATGTCTCTTCTTATAAGACTCCACCCTCTTTTGATTGCCATACCCAACCTCCCCATTTCCATCCCTTCCATAGACAAAGCCATCAAATCAACCAAGCCTTTGTACAGCAAGGTGGAAGGTGGAGAAGTCTGGAAAAGCAAGAAAATAGGGGCATATATGTGTCATCACTCTCCTTACTCCCTGACCAAAAGAGGATGGTGGATTCAGTGCATCCAGGGCAGATCAGATGGAGATGAGTGGGATGGGATGCAATGCCTAAAGGACTATGTGTAGGTGGTAGCTAGAGCTAAATATTGGAGCATCAGGGCCAGATCAGACTACTAGGAATTGGTTGTGGGAAGAAATCCTTCAGAAAGAAAACTCCTACCACTTAATGTGAAAAATATATGTGAGGGCTTCCCTGGTGGCGCAGTGGTTGAGAGTCCGCCTGCCGATGCAGGGGACACAGGTTCGTGCCCCGGTCCGGGAAGATCCCGCATGCCGCGGAGCGGCTGGGCCCGTGAGACATGGCTGCTGAGACTTGCGCGTCCGGAGCCTGTGCTCCGCAACGGGAGAGGCCACAGCAGTGAGAGGCCCACGTACCGCAAAAATAAATAAATAAAAAAAATATATATATGTGTGTATGTGTGTGTGTATGTGTGTGTGTGTGTGTGTGTGTGTGAGAGAGGTCTTCCACTCAAAATTAATGCCTGAATAGGGACCAAATGAAAGAAAAAGATTGGCACCAGACCATAGTCTGTCCACCCCACGAATTATATTCAGAAGAGGCTGCCCAACTGGCAGAAAATGGCGCTTTCACCTTCAGAATTGCTCATAAGCTGGAGCTGACCAAGCAATCACCTAACCAGTCAAAGGCAGTCTACATCCTCATCCCTGAATATGGCCAGTGAGACCAAAGTATTCATTTGGCTGCCAACCTAGGATCCTCTGCACTCCTTTCACATGGCAAAGTCAGTGCTCCCTAGCCTCCACTGCCCAGGAGGTGAGGTGTAAAAAGTGACTTAGCAAATCATCTCACTGTAGCTTTAACACAATGATTCCTATCCCTCGCTCTGGATTGGAAAGAGTGGGAAAAAAGAAAGGAGGAGTTCTAAGGCTAGGTGGAAGCAGAAGGAAGAAACCAGACTATAAATTTTTTTCACGATAGAAAGGAATTAACAGAAAAAGGGAGGAGGTATAGATACTACCTCCCTCCAGCAACCGATAGGCATTACTATATTCCCAACAACGACAATAAATCTCAAAGCTGAGGGCCTCCTTTTCTGTTTCCTCATTTTGAGCAGCATCAGGAAAGTAGATACTACATACATAATATCCAAGTATATCCACATTAGCTGGCCTCAATATCTGGAAAGAAATCTCCATAAATCATAGTTTTGACTCACACTACCCTAGAGCCTCAGTAATAAGAGTCCACTTAGAACTCTCCAGATTAATTTTTCAGCTCTGTGTAATCTGATGTCTTGACTTCAGGAACAAGAGGAAACTATACAGGATGCTGAGTTAGTTTCCCACCTCACACCTCAAGACCACTTATACAGGTAGAAATGAAAGAAACCCTTCCCTTCTCTTTCATACCATACATGATGAAATTCTTCATTAATGAACCAGTTGCTTAGCATGGGTTTGCTTCTTTCCAGAAGTAAATCTGACATTTGGGGCAATTTGGCTTATTCCTGCAGCCAATGGAATGACTTCCTCCCATTTGCTAATGGTGGGCACAAGTTCTGCAACGTGAGTTGCGGGAGAGTCTGACACGTACATGCTGACTTAGATCTCAGCCCTTTCATGACACAATAATAAACATTGATCATTAATAACAATATGTTCCGGGCACATTTTGAAGCACCTTCCCCGTAGAAACTCAATTTAATCTTCGCAACTCTCTGAGCAAGATGTTATCATTCTCACCACTTTAAGGTGAAGGAACTGTGGCACACAGAGCTTAAATAACTTGCCCAAACCACACAGCTAGCAGTACAGCTGAGGTTCAAGTTAATCTGGCTCCAGAGTCTATACTTATAAACACTATACTAAATTATTTCTTCAACGTATCACAAAGAGCAGTAGGTTCAGAGTCATAGGACCTTGGTTTGAGTTCTTGGGGAAAAAAATTAGCCTTTCCAAGCCCCAGTTCCCTCACTGGAATTGTTGTAACGATTAAAGGAGATGATATAATTTACATATATATATATATATACCTTACACATATGTATATGATCTTAAAGTACTCTACAAACATAAAGGAACATTATTATATTAAACCTTGTAATGGATCTGACTGTAAAAATTATTCTCAGCTAAGGTTTCATCCATTTTGACTAATCTTACCACGGATCCTGAAACATCTGTACGTAACTCTTATCTTCTGATTGCACGCTCTGTGTCAACTTTTTTGAATTAAAAAATACTTTTTTGAAGGATTTTGTTTTGAGGAACAATGTAATAATTTTTAGAAGATTGGGAAAAAATACCAATTTTTTCCCAAAAGATTGTTTTTCTAGACCTATTTAAACTTGACTTTCATCATCAAACCTTGCTAGATAAACAATAGAATCATCTCTTCAGCTTTGGTTGTTGTATTAGTTTTTTGCTGCTGCCATGCTAAACAATCAAAAACTTAATTTTAAAAACAATACATGTTTATTATCTTATAATTCTATAGAAGTCTTACACAGGTGTCACTGGGCTAAAATCAAGGTGTCGGAAGGGTCGTGTTCCTTCCTGGAGGATCCAGGCGAGAATCCATTGCCTTTTCCAACTTTTAGAGGCCAACTGCATTCTGTGGCAGTGTAGCCATCTTAAAAGCCAGTAGTGTAGCTTGTCTCTTACCCTTCTTCTATTGTCACATCTCTTTCTGACCACAGTCAGGAAAGGTTCTCTGTTTTTAAGGACCCATGTGATTAGAGTTTGCCCTCTTAGGTAATCCCCTCATCTCAAGAGCCTTAACCTTAATTACATTTGCGAAGTCCCTTTTGCTATATAAGGTAACATATTCACAAATTCCGAGGGTTAAGATGTGGACATCTTTTGAGAGAGCTGTTTTTCTGCCTCCCATAATTGTGAACGTTAGGGACAAAAAAAAATGTTGTCTATTAAAGAGGCTTGTCAACATATAAAAGTTTGAGGGTGACTTCATTACAGTGTCCTAAAATACCACCAAGTCATAACAGCTATTATGACAGAAAGGAGATGAAGTTCAGTTAGGCTGACTTCAGACAAAAAGAGAGCCGACAAATGGTGAGTGAAGGTAGCAGTACCACAGTGACAACAAAACCAAATGATAGACCTAAAAATCATCCAAAATGAGGCAATGAATCTGCACTCTTTGTACCTGTAGCTTATTATTGGGAATAAAGAACCTTCTTTCTGGTGCCAGTCCATCATTTTCCAGAATTGAAAAGTTACACTCATATACTATTAGAGACTAGATGGACATCGGAAAAGAGCCCTTCCTTTCTACCACAGTTTGAAAAACAAAAAGACGCTAACCTTTTTTAAGATAAATTAAACAAATAAAAGAAGCAAACTGTCCCAAGTCTTGCACCTGTTTCAGTGGCAACAGGGATTATCTAAATGGTGTTGAAGAAGGGTTGTCAGTATTTAGATGATGAAAGGTTCCATGAGTGCTTGTTTTGGGGACAGAATAAAGCAGTGCAGCCAAAGAGGTACGGAGTCCCTGAGGACAGTAGCCCAACTTTGTAGCTTGCATATTTCCCCATGCTATTTACATGTTTACAAAAACCTAACAGATGTTTGAATGCCATGCATGGTGTCCAGCAGTTGTACTCAGGAAAAGCAACAACATTAGGGAGTCTCATTACAGCCTATTTATCATTTCCATAAAATTATGTCTTATTATGCAATGATCAGGATTTCTAAGCCACTAAGAAACTCTGAATTGACAAGGATTTGCTTTGCGGAACAGCCCCTAAAACAGAACAAATTTAATTATACAGGGTCTTACTCTGCAGGAGAGGCGATCCTTACTATAAAAAACGTGTGTGTACTTAAAGCATGATGGGTATCTCATAGTTAGGTGGGTATGTTTCCATTTAGAAGACTCAGCCATAGTTAGGGAGACAGGAGCCAGGTCTAGATCCCCAAAGAAGTTACTAATGAACTAATCAAGGGATTAGGGCCATCTCCAAAGGGACCAGAATTCAGCGCAAGACTCAACCAGAGGACACTTAGGAAATCAAGCCAGTCAAAGAGTAGATGAAAATGGAGAAGACTGGAGAAAATGGAGACACAGTGTAAGACTCTGGATGGCTGAACCAAGAAGATGCTCAGATGTGACCACCTTGGGTACATAACCTATCAGGCTTAGACAGTCAAGACTTATCCAGGCACAAAAGTTGAAAAAGAGTAAGACATCTGACAACCTGTGGAGTGGGAGAAAATATTTGCAAACCATATATTGGATAAGGGGTTAATATCCAAAATATATAAGAAACTCATATATCTCAACAGCAAAAAATAAAAATAAAAATTTAAAAATCCATTAAAAATGGGCAGAAGTTATGAATGATATTTTTTCAGAGAAGATACATAAATGGCCAACAGGTACATGAAAAGATGTTCCAATATCACTAATAATCAGGGAAATACAAATCAAAGCCATAATGAGATATCACCTCAAACCTACTAGAATGGCTATTATCAACAAGACAAGAGATAACAAGTGCTTGCAAGATGTGGAGAACAGGGTACCCTCGTGCACTGTTGGTGGGAACATAAATTGGTGCAGCCAGTATGGAAAACAGTATGGAGGTTCCTCAAAAAAATTAAAAGTAGAGATACCATATAATCCAGCAGTTCCACTCCTGGGTATGCATCAGAAGTAAATGAAATCACTATCTCAAAAAGATATCTGCATTCCCATGTGTCCGTTGCAGCATTATTCACAATTGGCAAGACATGGAAACAACCTAAGTGTTCATCAACACATAAATGGATAATGGAAGTGTGGTATATATAAAATAGATTATTATTCAGCCACCAAAAAAGAAGGAAATCTGCCATTTTTGACATCATGGATGAACCTTGAGGGTGTTATACTAAGTGAAATAAGTCAGACAGAGAAAGACAAATACTGCATTATCTCTCTTATATGTGGACGTAGAATCTATCCAAACTCATAGAAAAAGAGCGTAGAATAGTGGTTGCCAGGGGCTGAGGAGTGAGGGAAATGAGGAGACATTGATCAAGGGACACAAACTTCTAGTTATAAGATGAATAAGCTCTGGGGATCTAATGTACAGCATGGTGACAATGCTGTGTTGTATACTTGAAAGTTGCTAAGAGAGTAGAGCTTAAATGTTCTCACTGTACACACAAAAATACTATAATTATGTGAGGTGATCAATGTGTTAACTAACCTTGTGGTGGTCATTACTTCACATATATATGTATATCAAATCATCACACTGTACATCTTAAATTTACACAATGTTACATGTCAATTACATCTCAATAAATATGGGGAGGAAAAGGAAAGAATAAGCTCTAAGTTACTGTCAGTCTTGGTTATGATTAAGACGGGAATTAAGACCAATTTTGCTTTGGTACCTGTATCAGGATGGATCTGCAAAAGCAAAGACTAACTCTGCCCATTCATAGCAGCCCCATACCTGCTCCTTTTCCAGCCCCCTGTCCCCTCTTGTAAGTATCATGAAATTATAGAATATCTCCGAATCATGGTCAGAAGTGGCAGATTCTGCTTTTGAAAGTGGGAGGCCAGCAGTGTTACCTCTCTGACCTCACTGCCTACCTCTCCCCACCTTGCCTTCTTGTTCCATAGACACACAGAAGGACAAGCACCTTAGGGCTTTGCATGTGCTGCTCCTTCTGACTGGTTCAAGCTTCCACCACATCTACCAATGACTCACTCCTTCCTGTAATTCGGTTTTTAGCTCAAACCTGGCCTCCTCGGTGAGAACCTTGTTGATCAGTTTTTCTAAATTACCTTGTTCTCCCCCAGGCATTGATCACATCACATCAGAGTTCATGTTGAAATCTGAAATTATCTTGTTGGGTTTTTAATTTGCTTGCTCACATGGCAGATGCACAAGGAAATTTCTTGTCATATACTGTGTTAAATGAATAAACAGTCACCGTGCTTCTCTTGCAAAACCCTGTGCCTTAGTTAAGTTGATGAAGTTTCAACACATGAACACAGGAGCCATAAACATTGATTTGTGAGTATTTAGTATTTGGGTATTTTGTCAGTGCCAAGGAGCAACTGGAGACTTGACCATCTTTGTAAAAGTGCAAGGGGCAGGGATGGAGGACCCAGAGAGCTTCATAAGCAGACAAGGTCTCTGAACCAAAAATCAGAGTTGCCTGTGAACAGCAAGATGGATTATCAGTAAAAAGGGCCTTTTTTCCCCTTCATTTGCAATTATTTACAGTGCATTTTTTTAACTGATCAACTATGTAGTTGATAGGCTTGGTTTCTCATCACTTGGTCTGGCTTTTAAAGATATTCTTCATTTTGATGAAAATCTTCATTACGAGCCCCTTGACTGGATGTAACATTAAAAACAAAAACCCCAAACAACACATATTCAAGTAATGTGGGCTTTGGGGCAGTGGGAAGAAGACAGGACTAAGAATAAGGAGACCCAGATTATGAGGCCAGCCCTAAACAAGTTCCTCTGATTCAGTCAACAAAAATTGTGTACTGCCAGGTACTGTTTAGTAAATTCAGTTAGTGAATATGACAGACAAAGTTTCTGTCCTTCAGGAGTTATGTTCTACTAGGGGATAGGAAGAGGGAGATAAAAACCGCCTTTGCTGGTCTGCAGTTTTATCTTCTAAAAGTACAATATGTGGGCATTAAACTAGATTATCTGTAAAGTTTCTCCCAGCTCTACACATTCTGAAAGAAAGGAAAGTAATTTTGGAAGGCTTGGCAGTGGTTATTTTAGGGGAGTAAAATCATGGATGATTTTAAATTTCTTCCTCTTTTTGTTTATCATTGCTTCCTGATATTTTTTCTATAATAAACATGTATTACATATCCGATGGAAAAATGTTGAAGAAAACAGTAGATTTTACTATCAAACCTGGGTACTGGTTCTTAATAACCTGAAGGGAGGTCATTGATCTGTTAGTAATGAGAATCGTCTTTCCCCTCCAGTGACTTACTTATTACTTTACCTAATGAGGCTTTGAGGAAACTGCTAAGGGAATCTTTCTGCTCCTTTTCTCATTACCTCTGTGTGTGCTACCAGCTTATTCTCTTTTCCCTGAATCCTTGAAGCTCTTCTCTACCTAGAAATGTTCTGGCACAGATCCTGGTTATCTCTCTTTCTCTCTGTCTCATACACACACACACACACACACACACACACACACACACACACGCACACACATGCACACACTCACACACACACACACACACACACTCAGACATGTGGCCTCTTGTCACCCTTCAATATGCACATCTTACTTTAAATGTTACCTCTGCAGAAAGGCCTTACCTGAGTGATCTAAGTATAAGAATTCCATTCTTCCCTTAGACTCACCATACCTCTGGGTGTCTCTATCATACATCTCTCTGCCCTTTCCTTCCAGAGCACTCTTCTCAACTTAGAATTTCATATGTATTTCTTTTCTTTACAAGCTTATTGTCTATTTCCCCCACAAGTCTGAAGTTCCATCCTGAAAACAGGGATGGTCTGATTTGTTCACAGCTATACTCCTAGGGCTTAACTAATATTGTTTGAGCAAATGAATAAATGAAAGAATGAAATGCCTCCTTTGTCCTCTCTCTGTCAAGAGTTTTAATTCCCATGCAGTGGTATCCTGAAGCCAGTTCTTTGCCAGCTCACAAGAGCCAATTGTTAAATTTTCAGGAATTTAGTGAGCCAATTGTTAAACTGTTAACTTGAAATCAGCCATGCTGAGAGTATTTATACCATGGACATTAGCAAATGCTACAGGTCAAGACTTTTTTTTCCCAAAAAGCTGGTTTACCAGCACACCAATCCTCTCATCTTCTAAATCCAACCATAAATATTGAGATATCATGGCAAAAAAACATGGCCCATAGGTTACATAAAATCTTTCAATAAAAAAACGCTTGAAATTTAAAAAAAAATACTAACTACATGCTACACAATTATTTTCCTGTCAGGAATACTTGGACTTTTTATAAGCTAAGTTATAATATAAAAATATGTGTCTCTGATTTCCTAAAGGTTTTGTTTCTGTTTTTCAGACCCTTATGTGAAGATTCATTTGATGCAGAATGGCAAGAGGCTGAAGAAGAAAAAGACAACGATTAAAAAGAACACCCTTAACCCCTACTACAATGAGTCATTCAGCTTTGAAGTACCCTTCGAGCAAATCCAGGTAATGTCAAACGTATTTTTTCTTCCCATTCAATTTCATTTCTTCAGATCACATAAATTAAACACACAGATCTTGTGAATTATCAGTGCATATGCCTCCATTAGAACTGCTATTCTCATTCCATGCACATTTAATGCTCAAAGTACATCAAGAGGGAAATGATAAAATATACAGCACAGGATGTGCTGATTCATCAGCCAAAAACAGCTGTCATTCTGTTGAGCAGAAATAAAGTAGGAAAAAGGACATCGACAGAACCGCTCTCCTAATTCAAAAAGTACATCCACAAAGGTTAAAAGGTCGAGAGAAAATAAGCTTTCACTCTTCACTCCCAGGCCACAATATGTAATTCTCATTATCACCTCTTTGTAGCAAAAAAAAAAAAAAATGTAGTGATAAAGGAAATATTTTGGTTGATGCTAAATATGCAGCATCTTTAATCTTTCACTATTAAAAAATAATTAACAGTAGAAAAATTAGGCTAAGTTGTATTTTTCATTGTTTAAATTCAGCTTCCTGTTTCTGAGTTGGAATGGATGGTTATTTTTGTAAAGACAGAACCTTAATTTGCTAGATAATATTTGTTATGATAGGAATTATCCTATTAAAAGACCTTGTGGTTAACATGTTCAAAATAGGATGCTACATGTAGACACAGTGATAGCATATGATCTTATTATTTAGTCATTCTTAAATATTTTTAGGTTTTCTTACGTCATATTCATAGTTAGGCTCTTGGATCCAAAGTTCGCATCCATTAATTATAGGCTATTCTTGCTAATCTTTCTTCTTTTTTAAAATATTTATTTATTTATTTACAGCTGTGTTGGGTCTTCGTTGCTGTGCGTGGGCTTTCTCCAGTTGCCGAGAGCGGGGGCTACTCTTCCTTGCAGTGCTCGGGCTTCTCATTGCAGTGGCTTCTCTTTTTGCGGAGCATGGGCTTCAGTAGTTGTGGCTCGCGGACTTAGTTGCCCCGCGGCATGTGGGAACTTCCCGAACCAGGGCTCGAAACCGTGTCCCCTGCATTGGCAGGCAGATTTCCATTGGCAGGCAGATTCCCAACCACTGCGCTACCAGGGAAGCCCTATTCTTGCTAATCTTTAATGGGTATCAGAGAGTCAAATTTCTTAAAGCAACACTATTTTTACACTTTATAAAAAAATTGATGTGGGTCTATCTTTTCAGTCCTATAGAAGTTTGCTCATAACTTGAAGGAGAGATGAAGGGTAGGCATCAAAACTACAGCATGGAACCTTCTAATGGTCCAGAATAACAAAATGCAGCAAATATTCTTCGTTTGCATATTTTTATTTTTAACCTAGTCTTAAAATACAGTACCTTAGGAATGAATCACACCTTTATTCCATGAAGAAAGCTAATATAATAGCTGCATTTATTGTATATTTATTTCGTACCTAGGCCCAAGGTAAGCACTTTACCTGCAAAATCTCATTGAATCCTTACAATAACCTTATAAGCAAGGTACCATTATTACCCCAATTTTATATACATATAAGGGAACTGAGGCTTAGAATTGTCTCATATATAAAATAGGAATAATAACAGAATCCATGTCAAAGTGAGACCATGCATGTAAAAGCATTTGGAACGCTGCTAAGCACATACAAACGCTCAGTAAATGGTTCCCATCATTCTTACTCACGATGCTATTGTTGTCTTTTATTCAAATTAACATTTTATGTATTGGAAAATGGATCTAACAATAAGATTAAAACAATATGTAAATCAGCACTTTCCAATAGAACTCTGCAAGGATGGAAATTCATCGGTATTGTCCAATAGGGTAGCCACCAGCCATAGGTAGGTCATGAGCACCTCAGCCACTAATATAAACAAGGAACTTTAATTTTAATTTATTTAAATTTAAACAGCTACATGTGGCTAGTAGCTACTGTATAATATAAGGCAGTTTTTTAAATCATCAGTAATCCTGCCATCCTCACATTAGTTCATGGTTTTTATATAACCTTTCTTATATACATTTTCACATGGCAGCCGATTGTACATACTTATTTACTTTCAATAGCTGTTATATAAGTAAATGACATTGCAGAAGACACTGATTCCCTGTCCCCAGTCACTTGTTTACTAGCCTGAACCAGTGAGCTCACTGCTTTGGACCCACTGACAACTTAAGACATCCAATTTCTCCAACAATTTATTTTGCAATATTTATTCAGTGAACTCTTTTTTGAGTTCTGAGACATTATTCCTATGGAAACTAACACCTCCTGGCATTTTGTGTTTTAATTCCACAAAACAATATGAGGCAGGACATTGAGATGAAAAATCCTATTGTATATCTTCTCCTTTGAGCTACAATTCTATACCTTTAAAAAAAAAATACATGTCCCTTTTCAACTATAAATTCCAGCAAATGCAAATATATTGAAAATGAAGCACATTAAAAACAAGATGTATGCTGGGTTTCTGGGGCAGCCTTTCAGAGAAGATAACATTTTGTCAGGACAGAGAGAACCTCAGCCCAATACAGAGTCCATGAGGCATGGAAATAATGAGTATGCCTTTGACTGCATCCCTTCTTCACCGCTCGTAAAGTCAATTTGTTCTTTTCTTTCTTCTTTTCCCCAATAGGCTGCTATCCTAGTCTTTGCATTTCCCTAGAGAAAATAATTGAGCATTTAACATGCTATAATAGGGGCTTAGGTTTTTTTGCGGGGGGGCTTAGGTTTTATTTACCCTGAGGTTATACGATTGTCTGTATTTCTATCTGTCTCTATCCATATGAAATACATTGAGAGAAGCAAAATATGCTGATTTCCAAAAGCATATGAAAAGGTTGCAAACCACCCCCCACCAAAAAATGTATAGACTACATATGCAACTGAAAAAATTAACCCAAAGCCCTTATAAGGATATTTTGTCTTGATTGCTACTAATCAATACATTCCTAGGTGAAAGAATCAAAATTCACTCTAACTATTCACTCCAACCTCCAAAATCCTTGTTACTTTTGTGCGTGACGAGCCTACTGTCCCTGTCCCTCATTCCTTGCAATATGACTGCATCCAGATGAATTCGCTTGGGAAAGGTGCTCAGAACCAAGGTGATTCTGTTCTTGGCTTCGAATGCCATCCAGTGAATAGGTAATTCCCTTGATAATGGAATCAATCCAAGGCTGCACAAGGGAAGATGGAAATTTGTTTCCTTTACTGCCCATGTGTTGCATTTGACATTCTAAATTCCACTTTCAGAAGTGATCATTTTCTCTGATCTGAAGCTGTATGTTGGTGACCTCTCTCAGCACATTCGTCCAATAATGCAGTCCTCAGAGTACAAAGCCCAGTAAAGGGCCACAACTGAGCAGGATCTTCATCTGGCCCTGGCTTCCATCATTACGTTTTCTGCTTCTTTCGCCTCTGGCCACCAAATGCTACACATTCTACTTTATTCTAAATTTTCCCTTTATCTTTTCCCTTGGTTTCTAGATTGGAGCCATTGCCTATTTTGACTAAGCCAATTCATTACTTAGGAAGAACTACAACATACTTTTAAAAAGTGTTTCTTTCGTGTCAAAATGGTATGGGTTTGCTTTCACCAGTTCAAAAAAGTAAGGCATTAAATAAACCCTCACAACCTAATGGAATCACTGGAGTAAATCTTGTGTGGCCTAAAGGGTTATTCCAGTTGATGTCAATGCTGGATACACAGTTACTTAATAAATGCTTATTGAGAGAATATATGAATGAGAAAAATTATCTTTAGTTAATTACTACTTTTTTAAGACTTTCACTCTGTTGTCACACTTTAAACTCACAATAATCATGTGATTAGCTGAAATTCTATATTAGTTTTATGTAAAACTATGCTGGCTCTTCCCACCTGAAATAGGATTGCAGTACATGGTTGCCTTGAAAATTGTAACCAAAAAACCAAAAATGATCTGAGTACTAACGCCAGAAATTTTGCTGATGAAACAGTGGAAACAACTGGATTTAAAGGTGAATACAGGGGACTTCCCTGGTGGTCCAGTGGTTAAGACTTTGCCTTCCAATGCAGGAGGTGCGGGTTCGATCCCTGGTCGGGGAGCTACAATCCCACATGCCTTGCGGCCAAAAAAAACCAAAACAGAAGCAATACTGTAACAAATTCAATAAAGACTTAAAAAAAAAAAAAATGAATACAAGTTGACATGGGCAGCTGGGCATGGTATTTTATAACATGGACTCCCGAAACCAAACCACTCATTTCTTACATGACTTCAGGCACGTGATTTAACTTCTCTGAGCTTCAGCGTCTTCTATCATGTCAATGTTAACAGGATCTATTGTAACTGAGTAGTTCACATGAAAGACTTAGAATTGTGCCAAAATTAACATTTACTGAGTATTTTGAAGATGCCGAAGGAGATGATGATGATGTAATAATGGCAGGGACTGGACTCGGGTTTTCATGTTCAGGTCATTTTCCTCCTTGTCCTGGTGTTTGGAGATTGGGTCTTCTTATTTCCAACTGCTTTGATCGCAAGGAAGCTTGGTAGTAGGGCTTTATCTCTAGAGCCGGATGATTAATGTTTATTTTGTGTCCTCTTTCAGAAAGTGCAAGTGGTGGTAACTGTTTTGGACTATGACAAGATTGGCAAGAACGATGCCATCGGCAAAGTCTTTGTGGGCTACAATAGCACCGGGGCGGAGCTGCGACATTGGTCAGATATGCTGGCCAACCCCAGGCGACCCATTGCCCAATGGCACACCCTACAGGTAGAGGAGGAAGTTGACGCCATGCTGGCCGTCAAGAAGTAAAGGGAAGAAGAAGCCTTTCTGCATTTGCCCACGTAGTGCTCTTTAGCCAGTATCTGTAAATACCTCAGTAATATGGGTCCTTTCATTTTTCCAGCCATGCATTCCTAACACAATTCAGTGGTACTTCAAATCCTGTTTTAATTTGCACAGATTTAAACGTAGAGAGCCCCTAAGCCCTTCGTCATACCACTGCTCTCCAAATCTACTCTTCTTTTAAGCAATATGATGTGTAGATAGAGCATGACTGAAATTATTTATTGTATCACACCGTTGTATATACCAGTATGCTAAAGATTTATTTCTAGTTTGTGTATTTGTATGTTGTAAGCGTTTCCTAATCTGTGTATATCTAGATGTTTTTAATAAGATGTTCTATTTTAAACTATGTAAATTGACTGAGACATAGGAGAGCTGATAATATATTATATGGTAAATATAGTATCGTCTGCATTCCAGCAAAAATATCAACTTGTAAGGCACTAGTACAGTGAAACTGACATCTTAAAGGACAACTTAAACCTGAGCTTTCTGTTGAATCATATGAGCACCAAGATACGCTGACACCACATATTTGGTGGATGAATCCAATTTTGTAGAATTTCTTCACAGGCAAATTAGCATGATCTGAGCAGCATCCAGCCTGACCTCCAGGAAGTAGAGCCACAAACCAGAACAGCATCTGTCTGTACGTATCTACAGAGCTCGAGTCATGCTTCACTCTTACATTCGAGGAAGCAACTGAACAGGGGTCAATGATTTCACGTTACTGCATATAGAGTAATGACACGATGGTGTTCTCTGTGTGTGTGTGTGTGTGTGTGTGTGTGTGTGTGTGTACGCGTGCATTTGTTTGGGGATGGGGTGGGTGGGAAAAAAGCTGAGGGGAGAAGAAGTCAGCATTTCTGAAATACTGCCTGACTATTTAAAAAGAAAAAAGTAGCTCTCCGTTAACACCTTTATACAAAATGTGCATCCTGTGAATTCTGTTCCAGATTTCACACCTACTATAACTTCAAAAGGTTTGCACATCAGACTTTGTAACAAAATATTTTATTATACAAAACCAGATTAGAAGGAATGCAGAATATTTTTAACACAGCAATCTGTGCTTATGACACAAAATTACTTTGTGGTAAGCAGACAGTATTGTAATCCCATCAAAAGAGGAAAAAATAAAACAATTAGCCATAGTTCTGAATGCACTTCCATTAAGCCAAAACAGACAGCTAGTGATCTTTTTATATGCTCTTTTTACGTAAATAAGTTTTAATTTGTCCTTTAAAAAAAGGTGAAACAAAACCAAGAACAAGTTCTAGAAAACTGAAGCAACCTCTTATGTATACTAGATGCTTGATTTAGGAGGAGTTTTTAAATGTTTTCAGTGTTATTATGTAGTAATTGGCACTATTACAAAGCTACTAGTCATTCCATAAGAGTCTAAAAGGACTGCTCTGTGTAACACTGTGACTGCCCTGTGTGCTTAGACACGTAATGTAGTTTCCTCAGTGGATAGCACTCAATCTATTCCGTAGTGATATTGTAACAATACTGCCATTCCCTCCTACTGCACTGCCCAAGGTGTGTGTAGCACAAACCGTTCTCATTACAAAGGACCAATTCAGCACTGAAAAGCTATGCATAGGACAAGAAAGATACAAAGCATGGGGTGGAACACACAGCATTTCGTCAAGCACTGTGCAATATTCCATATTTTTCCCCACTATGTTAGACCACCGCTTTGCCGAAAGGCAGCCCGTGATCTCACACTGCATGTAGCCTTTTCTCCCACTCACCTCTGTGACCCTTTTCACTCGCAGGCCACAGAGAGTAGTGATGCTCTGAAGTGAAAGTTTTGTCTCCAAAAATACCAAAACAAAATGAAGGAAAACTAAGCATTAGCCTCACGTTCAGACTTTCAGATATCGCACCATGGCTTTTACAACTGCAAAGAGAATTCAAAAAGGGCTGATGGGAAGCTTCAAACATGGGGTTGGCTGTTTCCTGATAAAACTACAATTCCTGTCTTGTTCTTTCCTCATCAAAGAAGAGGCAAGCCCTTTGGCCTTTCAGCCCAGTCGTAGCAAACTCCTTAGAACTGGGATAGACCTAGAGGACAAAGGGAGAATAACATCTCCCTCTTCCATGGATGGTCCATACTTTTTTCAAAAGGTAGATAATAGAAAATGCACAAGTCACGATGTGAGATTAAATACCAGTTTGAACAGAAGATTCAAATGAGACTCCTTCCAACTTAAAAGATCAGACCCTACCAAAGAGAGGGAGTTGATTGACTTTTTAAAAAAATTCCTTGAATACCAGAAACTGACATTTGATTTCACCATATTTCAGTTTTAAGTTGTTCGCGCTGAAACAAACATTTTGAAACAAGCAGGTTCGAGCTGCCGAATACACATCATTTCTTGCATTAAAGCACGATTAACGCATTCTCTTGCAACACTGCCAGACATGGGATATTGTCACGATAGAATTAGTTGGTACTACGCCACCTGTCACAAGTGAGTGACCGAACCTGCTTTAAGACCAAGATTCATCTTCCAATAAGCCACATGTACCTTTCTGACAAAGCTGTGTAAAGTATTAGAATCTGATGCTCTAGAAAGATCCTAGTTGCCTTTGTGTATATTTACTGCCTGCTTGAGTGCTTCTCTGTGTGGGTATTCTCTGTATCTTGTAGAAATGTTGGGGTGTTTTCTTCTGCCATATGGCTCGTGGCCCGCGAGTCAACTCCTTAGCTGTATTTTACCTTCATTTTTGATGAGGTAGTTGAAATTTTGTTTCATTTCGTGTAGTGAATTCCACAGGAGTTTTCTGATTGTTGTTAAAAATGACTTACCATATTACACAGATATTCAATAAAAATGTTTTATTTCCTGTTGATGTTGCTGCCTTTCAACCCTTTTTCTTACCTGACTCTGGTGGGGAGTCCATGGCCTATTGACTTTGGAGCCTGCTGGAAGCAGGGGCAACTAAACAAAAGCTTGCACTGAATGCCAACCTCTGAGTCATGTCTATGAAGACAGAATGGCTGGAGGGAAAACAATGCCCAGAGAGCATTTGGCCATTCCTGCCCAGTGTTCCTGGGCATGTCTTTCTCAACATGTGTCTCTCTGTTCCTGTTTATGATGAGTTCACCAGGCACACTTACAGGCTTCCTGCTTTGCCCAAAATGTGTCCTCCAGGATTTTCATACTCTAGAGTCTGAGTCCCATAAGCCTCTCCAGAATGGAATTAAAAATAAGATATTTTAAAGCCAGTCTTCAAAGGAGAGCATGACACATTAACTTCCCTGACTACCACAATTACTAGGTAAAACAAGTAAACATCTTTCCCCCACTAAATGCAACATTCATCAGGTGCCTGCTGTGTACCGTGTTTTTCCTGGGTGATGGAGATACAACGAATGATGTAATAAGATTCACCTGGTCCCAAAGAGCCCACAGTCTCAGGCGGACATGTAAATGCAGTATCCCAAGATGCTATGAGGTACACCCTGAGTCCCTGAGAACTTTCACCAGACCAATCCTAGTGGACACGATGGTGTGCCACCCTCACTCCCCTTCAGCACCTAGAAGCTGCTAGAAGCCTTGCCTGCCGACAGCTCACAGCCCTGTCCCTCTGCCCTCTGCTAAGGAGACTGCCTTACCTGAGGTCACGCGTCCTCCCAGGGGGTGCAGCTCACATTCGGTGGCCCACAGTGGACCTCCTGCGCTGTCATGGCCGAGAGGGTTAGTTGACGGTGCTTGTGCAACCGCAGTGCTGTTCGACTTCTCCCTCTGCCCCGTCAGTAGTCCTCACTCCTTCACGGGTGGCGCTCCCAAGGGCGCTCGCCAATAAGACTCCTTCTCAGAATCCATACCCTGGGATCCCTGTCTTTGGGGGAAGAGATAGGAAGAGAAGATTTCTAGAGAATACAATACCAGAGGGAAATCCTAAAGGAACTGGTAGGAGTTATCCAAGTACATGAGTGGGCAAGATTGTGGCAACATGTATCTCATTTAACAAGGCTTAAGGTTCACTCATGATAAGGTCTCTGATAGCTGCCTATATCTTACTCCCTTCAGCAGCGTTTACTGGGCCCTGCCAAATAAGGGTAAGGACTAAGCCCAAGCGGCTTAGACAGCCAGGGAAGAGGCCACCTAACTACTGTTTCTGAGGAAACAATTGGCAGAGGTCTAAATGTAAGTTGAGAAAAGAAAATTTGAGACCCATGAGGGTAAGAAGCGGAAAAAAAAAAATCAGCATTATAAGTAAGATTGTTCAGTTTTCAATGGTGAGCATTTTGTTTTCCTTAAACAGCTCTTGACATTAGTTTACAAAAAGAATGTTTCTTAATGAAGTACCAAAAAGAAAAATCACCATATACTTTTTTCAATGTCTGTATTTCAAATAAGGAATTTAATATAAGAAATTGGCCCCATAAAAGATCTGAGAAAGCCAAGCAGAGACAGCAGGTTAACCCAGAGGTGAACAGATACCACCTGTAATTATATGCTAGGGCTGCCCTAACAAAATACCACAGACCTGGGGGCTTAACCAATGAAAATTTATTTTCTCACAGTTTTGGAGGTCAGAAGTCTGAGATCAAGGTGTTGGCAGGGTTGGTTTCTTCTGAGATCTCTCTCCTTGGCTTGTAGGTGGCATCTTGTCCCTGTGTGTTCACCTGGACTTCCCTCTATGTGTGTCTGTGTCCTAACCTCCTCTTCTTATAAGGACATGAGTCATATTGGATTAGGGTCCACCCTAATGACCTCATTTACACTTAATTACCTCTTTAAGCACCCTATGTCCAAATACAGTCACATTCTGAGGTATTAAGGGGTTAGGACTTCAGCATATAAATTGGGGGTGGGGTGTAACTGAGCCCATAATATCACCCCTAAGGCTGGAAAAACAAAATGGAGAAGAGATGTTAACACAGCCCAGAACCATAGAGGAGGGGCCAGAACCTGTGGGAATTAGCACGGAACCACCAAAGGGTCTCGGGTGCTGGTGTTGGAACCAACAAAGAGGCTCCCCATTGGAGGCTCAACCTGGGCCTCCCACCAGCATAACCTAATCAGAGTCAGCTGGGGAGGGAGTCCAGGAAGTAGCCTGCTAGGTCTTAGAGCCGGCCACTGCGTACATAGCCAGCACAGAAAGGTGGGAATGAGGGTGGAGAAAAAGCAGGCAAATGACCAATACTTTAGGTGTCTCAGTCCATTCAGGCCGCTATAAACAAGAACACCACAGACGGGGTGATTTAAACAACAAATATTTATTTCACACAGTTCTGAAGGCTGGGAAGTCCAGGATCAAGGCACCAGCAGATAGAGTGTCTGGTGGGAGGTGGTCTTCTTGCTGTGTCCTCACACGGGGGAAGGGACAAGTGAGCTGTCTCTGGGGTCTCTTATCAGGGCACAATCCCATCCATGAGAGTTTCACCCTTGTAACTTAATCACTCCCGAAGTCCCCCATGCCACCTTCTAATACAATTACTTTAAGTGTTAGAATTTCAACATAAGAATTTCAGGGGGACATAAACATTCAGTCCATAACATTAGGAAACTTTTAGCAGCTGCACAGGTTTTCTAAATGCTCTGGTTTCTTCCCTGTAGGATTCAGGTGTTCCTATCCGAGCCACACCTGATGAAACAGGTGCAAGAAATCACAGTCTTCCATTTATGCAGAGAGTTGACTAATACAGATTTGAAAGTTCCAGCCAAGATTGTCATTACCCACTCCCTGCAACACGACTTTATTACGTATGCACAGGACTCTTTGATGTGTAGCAAGTGATTTAAGCTGCACACAAATCTTTACTGTAAAACAGTCGGACGGTGACTTTGGAATAAGAAGGTTAAAAAAGCAGGAAAATAAAAATGAGAAATAGCCTGATACTAAATGTACAAAGAAATTTTCCAAAGCAAACAGAATAATAATTATGCTGGAGGAACCATCAAGAGGGAGCAGTAATAAAAGCACCATGCAAACCTGCTGATCATTTCTGTATGATCCAAGTTCTGAGGCTGCCTGTAAGTTACCTGCATTTTAAAGTCTGCATTTCAGCCATACTGATTCCTTCCCCCTCCCCGACCAATACATATCCCCAAAGTTCCCACACTCATCCTTCTTCTTTAACAGTAACCATCTTGCCAGCAAAGGCTTTTTCCCTGTGCAGAATGGACTTGCCCTCGCCAGAGCACACACAAGGTTAAAAGGGATTTTGTACTGAACAAGTCAGGGCTCACTTCCTTCTCAGCTGTCCACTTTACTTTGGTCACTTTCCTACCTCCTCTGGCCTGGAAGTGAAGCAAAGAGGTGACATCCTTTATAGGCAGGATTTTTTGAGTTGCCTGTGGAAGGAACCCAATTCAAGCTGGGTTAAGGAGAAAAAGAGAGGGAGGGAAAGAGATCCAGGAGAGGGAGAGGGAGAGAAAGACAGAGACAAAGAGAGACAGAGACAGGGCTTCCCTGGTGGCGCAGTGGTTGAGAGTCCGCCTGTCGATGCAGGGGACACGGGTTCGTGCCCCGGTCTGGGAAGATCCCACATGCCGCGGAGCGGCTGGGCCCGTGAGCCATGGCCGCTGAGCTTGCGCGTCCGGAGCCTGTGCTCCGCAGCGGGAGAGGCCACAACAGTGAGAGTCCCGCGTACCGCAAAAAAACAAAACAAAGAGAGAGACAGAGACAGAGAGAGGAACTATTGGCTCATCTAACCAGGAAGTTCAAGTTATGATTCCATTCAGAAACAACTGGATCAAGGGTCACAATGTCATCATTCTCTTTCTCCCTCCCCCCCACCCCTGTCCAACTCTGTTCCCAGTATTACTTCATTGTCAAGTTCCAGTGACTCCATGATGGCCCCTAGCACCTCCAAACTTCTATTCTTCCAGCTTAGCACGCTTGCAGAGAGTGCCACTTTCACAATTATGTCGCTAAAGTTCCCAGACCTGACTTACATGCTTGGGGCACATGCCCTCCTTAAAATAACCACTGTGGCCACATGATGCAGTGTGCACTTTGGCCAAGCCGAGGTCTTGTCCCAGCCCAAGAGCCACAGAGATGGAGCCAGGATAGTTACTCAAAGGAAAATCGAAGTGCTCTTACCGAGGAAGAAAAGTGGTACTTAGCAGACAAAAACAACATGCATCTACTCGTTGGCCCTGGTTCGCCTCGGCCCCAAGAGGAGGAAAGCTGAAGGTACAAACTCAGCCACGGCAGTAGCCTAGTCATTTTTCCTTTTGACCAAAAGCACTATCAGGAAGGAAATTTTGAAAGTATGCACCACCTTTCAACCACCTGAAAACATCCGTGTTCACCTTCCTACTTATTGCCAGGAAAACCAGTCAACTGCTATATATTTTAAGCAGCCTCTTTTGAAAAGCACTGAGATATTAACACAACTTTAGATTCCTGAATTTGTAAAAAGAATTTGTTATTATTATAGAAACTTATCAGGAGGAAAGGGAAATAGGAAAAATTCACTCTACATACCTTTCTTGTTTTTACAAATGGACTGACTGTCTTGGTCCATATATACAATCACCCTTTAGATGGTGATTGTATAGAATTTAGTATCAACTTCTTTCACTTAACGTGAAACACAAGATTTTTGTCTTGTCGCCACACAGTCTGTAATTCTTATTTTTAACGGCCACCTGACTTTTCTTCAGATAGACAAACAAAAATGTATTTGACCATTTCCCCAATAGCAGATTTTAAGTTGTTACTAATTTATTTCTTATATAAATAACATTGTAGTGAAGATTTTATTTATTTATTATTCTGTTAATCTACTATTATCTATTTTCTCAAGATAAGTTTCCAGAATTTTCCAATTTGGTTTCTGGAAGTTCCCACCAAAATGCACTGCTACTGGTGTTATGTGCTCCAGTTTTCCCACAGCCTTCCCAGCTGTGGTCATCATGCTTTGAATGTCTGACAGCTGTAGAGGGTCACGTTGCCTCGGTGATAAAAGGTCCAGAGCTGGAATATGAGTCTTTCCATTCCAGGGCCACTGCCCTCCTCACTACTCCAGGCAGCTTGGCTAAAGAAAATCAATGGCAGGAGTAAAAGGTTGGCAAAGAGCCTGAAAAGAAAGGACAGCAGGCGAGAATCTCAAGGAAGAGAAGGCCCAGGATGAGGAGGGTTCAGATGGGACTCTTGCCTCGTTCTCACCTTCACCAACAAATCCAGGGACTCTGAGCGCTGGGGAGTCTCTCCGGTCCCTCCGTGTTTCTTTAAACCCCTCGTTCAGGCTTGCATCTTCTCTTACCATCAGTGTCACAGAAGCCTCACAACAATCCCTCCCAACATCCAGCCTCACCGGCTCCAGCTCTCACTGCAGACCGGACAAAGCACCACCCTGAGAGCTGGCAGCCTGCGTTCAAATCCTGCTCCAATCACTAAGCTACATAGCCCTGGACAAGCCACCTACTTTTGCAAATAAAAGATAATTGATATTAAAACCTGGTATAAAATAAGCATTCAATAAAAGGTAGTTATGGTCTTTCTGAATCTAGCTCAGTGTCAGTAAACCTCACCTGTAAAAAAAGCTTTTGGGGAGCTTTGTGGGCAATATGTTCTTTGTGGCATCTTCTCTTCTTCTGGCTGTCTGACAATCATCCATCCCTCCTTTCTTTCCAACCCTTTAAAGATGTAAAACCCCCTGCACTTGCTTCGGCAGCACATATACTAAAAATGTAAAAACCTTTTGTAGTTCACAGACCATACAGATACAAATGGCTGCAGTTTGTGGACTAGCTTCAAGTCACATCACTCTGCTTCTTAAAAACCTCCCCTGGGCCTTCCCTGGTGGCGCAGTGGTTAAGAATCTGCCTGCCAATGCAGCGGACACAGGTTCGGGCCCTGGTCCGGGAAGATCCCACATGCCGTGGAGAAACTGGGCCTGTGCGCCACAACTACTAAGCCTGTGCTCTAGAGCCCTTGAGCCACAACTACTGAGCCCGCATGCTACAACTAGTGAAGCCCGCACGCCTAGAGCCAGTGCTCTGCAACAAGAGAAGCCACTGCAATGAGAAGCCTGCGCACCGCAACGAAGAGTAGCCCCCGCTCGCCGCAACTAGAGAAAGCCCACGCACAGCAACAAAGACCCAATGCAGCCAAAAATAAATAAATAAAATATATTTTTAAAAAAAGAAAAAACAAAAAGCCTCCCCTGTTTCCTCTTCCCTTTAGACTTAAGTTTAAATTCTTCAGCGTGGCATTCAAAGCTGTCTCCAGATATTAACCACGCCCCTCTGCCAGCCCCACCCCGTATCCCAGCTACACAATTCTCTGAACAAATCCACGTGCTCTTCCGGCTCACACCTTCACTGATGCTGTCCCCTCCACCTGAAGTTCCCTGACACAATCTGGCAGGTTGGTGAGTGACGTGGGAAGGGAAGGAAGGCTGTGGAGACACTCAGGCAATTTGGGAAAGGAGAGAGATGTGACATTTTGTTCCCAATGCACTGTCTCTGTGAAGCACAGCCTAGGTTCTCAGGCTTAGTTCCTTAGTCCTGTGTTCTTCCAGCCACCCACGAGCCCCACATGCCTCCAACCGTTAGGCAAACAACCATAATCTTTAGAGTAACGATGCCTGAAAGACTCACCATTTTCCTTGAACATACTGAAGATTTTTTTTTTAATTCAAGGGAAAATGAACATATTTCAGAATATTAAAGCACTGCTTCCTCCAGCAAATGTGAGACAGTCAGATGATTTATAAATTATAAAAAGGAATGGGACAATCGGTCCTTGACTAATTTCCTGTCAGTGTCACAGTTGCCTCATTTTCTTACATTCCCCTAAAATCTGCACTGCTGTTTTCTTAGAGCCGGAACTCAGACTCAGGTGACCCAGATTAGACAGGCTCAGGACAGTAATTTACGGGCTGAGTGACTCATTAACTCTGGCTTTGCCTCTAGCCGGGATGATCCCTGCATGTGTCCCATGGCCAGGAAGAAGCCACATGGCCTCTTTTGCCTCCCAACCCCCAGGACCCATCACCTAAGCCGGCATTTTTACCATGAAAAGATTCTCTTACTTCACCAGGAGCTCTTTAGGAAGAGATATACCATCTCTACATATTTATTCAATACTTACTCTGAAATAAGTGCTAATTCTTTGGTTGGGAGTCTCAGGCAGACTGGACTGAAGTGGGGTCCTGTTATGGACCGAATTGTGTCCTCCCCAAAATTCATATGTTGAAGCCCTAACTCCCAGTCAGAATGTGACTGTATTTGGAGATATAGATTTAAAGAGGTGATTAAGTTCAAATGAGCCATTAGGGTGGGCCCTAATCCAATCTGACTGGTGTCCTTGTAAGAAATGGGTCTCATGGGGCTAAAATCGACATTGTGGCAGAGCTGCATTTCTTCTGGAGGCTCTAAGTGAGAGTTCATATCCTTGCCTTTTCTAGCTTGTAGTGGTTGCCCACATTCCTTGGCTGGTGGCCCCCTTGCTCCATGTAGCAGTATCTCCTCTTACCCATCCTCCTTCTTCTCATCTCTCTGACCACAGTCAGGGAAAGGTTCTCCATTTTCAAGGACTCGTGATTAAATTGGGCCCACGTGGATAATTCAACATACTCGCCTCATCCCAAGGTCCTTAACCGTAATCATATCACAAAATCCCTTTGCCATGTAACAAACATATTCACATTTCAGGGATCTTGCACATCCTTGGGGCCATTAATCTCCCTATCACATTGTGTTATTTAAATATTATTGAAACTATTAATTTCAATTTTTAAACTTTTCTTAATGTGCCTACTAAAATATTTTAAGTTACCTATGTGGCCTTCTTTTGTGGCTCACATTATATTTTTATTGGACAGTATGACATTAGAAATTGAGAAACACAGAGATCAAGAGATTTGTCAAAATTTATAAATCAACTCAATAATGGTGCTAAAAACTTGGAAGCGGCTCAGGCTCAGGGCTCAGACTTCCCTTTCCATACTCATCCTGGGTGATCTCATCCTGCCTAATGACGTTAATGCTATTTATACACTGATGACTCCAAAATTTTTATCTTCAGCCCAGACCTCATCCTTGAACTGTAGTCTCATATACCCAACTACCTACTTGATGTTTCACTTGGATGCCTAATAGCATCTCAAATGTAATATGTCTCAATCTGAACCCTTGTTCTTCCCCAGCACCAATCCCACTCTCCATCCCACCCTGCTGCTCATATAGTTTTCCCCCATCTCAGTAAGGCTCCAAAGCTCAAAGGTAACATTGACTACTCTATTGGTTTCCTGACCCACATCCAATATATCAGCAAGTTCTGTCAGTTCTACCTGTGAAATACATCCAGTTTCTGCTCATTCTTGGTACCCTCCCACCTGGTCCAAGCCACCCTTGTTTTTCACCATGGTTAACTCAACAGCCCCATAACTTGCCTCTATAATTTCATCCTTCTCCCTTTCAGTTTATTTTTAATAGAGCAGCCAAAGTTATCATGTTAAAACACATAGATCACATCATTTCTCATCTTAAAATTCTCCAGCGATTTTCCATCTCAGTTGAAAGAAAAACTGAATTCCTTCCATGTTCCACAAGACCCTGCATGGTCTGGACCCCAGCTACTGCTCTGACCTCATCACTTACCACTCTCTGGTTGGCTTACACCACTCATTTGTACTTGCCTCCTTGCTGTTCCTCAGACATGCCAAACATGCTCCCACCTCAGGGCCTTTGCACCTACTGCACTTGCTGTTCCCTCTACTTCAGCAGTCATTCTCCAGGGAACCCCATGTCTCGTTCCTTCATTTTCTTTAGGTCCTTAATCAAACACCGACTTTCACCATCCTCATTCCTTCACACTTTCCCGCTACCCTGCCTTATTTTTCTCCATGAAACACCAGCTGGCACACTAAATATTTTCTTGTTTATCTGTTTGCTGGCTGTTTCTGCTCAAAGAAATGTATCCATAAGGACTGAGCCTTTCAACTGCTTTGTTCATTCCTATATCTCTAGCATCTAGAATAGTGACTCGCACATAGTAGGT